>NC_079148.1:82197564-82797564 GCF_945859685.1 Eupeodes corollae
AAACCATCACCTGATCCTTCCCAACCCCCAAAATCGATCAAGGGTTCAAAATAGATACTTGACTTGTACTAGAAAAAGATACTCCTAATCAAGATATATCATTATAGATATAGATGAGTCATTTTGGAACATCCTGAAGGATTTTTGATGTTCTAGACGAAAATCAAATCACACCCAAAACCATCACCTGATCCTTCCTAACCCCCAAAATCGATCAACGGTTCAAAATAGATACTTGACTTGTACTAGAAAAAGATACTCCTAATCAAGATCTATCATTATAGATATAGATGAGTCATTTTGGAGCATCCTGAAGGATTTTTGATGTTCTAGACGAAAATCAAATCACACCCAAAACCATCACCTGATCTTTCCCAACCCCCAAAATCGACCAAGGGTTCAAAATAGATACTTGACTTGTACTAGAAAAAGATACTCCTAATCAAGATCTATCATTATAGATATAGATGAGTCATTTTGGAGCATCCTGAAGGATTTTTGATGTTCTAGACGAAAATCAAATCACACCCAAAACCATCACCTGATCTTTCCCAACCCCGAAAATCGATCAAGGGTTCAAAATAGATACTTGACTTGTACTAGAAAAAGATACTCCTAATCAAGATCTATCATTATAGATATAGATGAGTCATTTTGGAGCATCCTGAAGGATTTTTGATGTTCTAGACGAAAATAAAATCACACCCAAAACCATCACCTGATCCTTCCCAACCCCCAAAATCGATCAAGGGTTCAAAATAGATACTTGACTTGTACTAGAAAAAGATACTCCTAATCAAGATATATCATTATAGATATAGATGAGTCATTTTGGAGCATCCTGAAGGATTTTTGATGTTCTAGACGAAAATCAAATCACACCCAAAACCATCACCTGATCCTTCCCAACCCCCAAAATCGATCAAGGGTTCAAAATAGATACTTGACTTGTACTAGAAAAAGATACTCCTAATCAAGATCTATCATTATAGATATAGATGAGTCATTTTGGAGCATCCTGAAGGATTTTTGATGTTCTAGACGAAAATCAAATCACACCCAAAACCATCACCTGATCCTTCCCAACCCCCAAAATCGATCAAGGGTTCAAAAAAGATACTTGACTTGTACCAGAAAAAGATACTCCTAATCAAGATCTATCATTATAGATATAGATGAGTCATTTTGGAGCATCCTGAAGGATTTTTGATGTTCTAGACGAAAATCAAATCACACCCGAAACCATCACCTGATCCTTCCCAACCCCCAAAATCGATCAAGGGTTCAAAATAGATACTTGACTTGTACTAGAAAAAGATACTCCTAATCAAGATATATCATTATAGATATAGATGAGTCATTTTGGAGCATCCTGAAGGATTTTTGATGTTCTAGACGAAAATCAAATCACACCCAAAACCATCACCTGATCCTTCCTAACCCCCAAAATCGATCAACGGTTCAAAATAGATACTTGACTTGTACTAGAAAAAGATACTCCCTAATCAAGATCTATCATTATAGATATAGATGAGTCATTTTGGAGCATCCTGAAGGATTTTTGATGTTCTAGACGAAAATCAAATCACACCCAAAACCATCACCTGATCTTTCCCAACCCCGAAAATCGATCAAGTGTTCAAAATAGATACTTGACTTGTACTAGAAAAAGATACTCCTAATCAAGATCTATCATTATAGATATAGATGAGTCATTTTGGAGCATCCTGAAGGATTTTTGATGTTCTAGACGAAAATAAAATCACACCCAAAACCATCACCTGATCCTTCCCAACCCCCAAAATCGATCAAGGGTTCAAAATAGATACTTGACTTGTACTAGAAAAAGATACTCCTAATCAAGATCTATCATTATAGATATAGATGAGTCATTTTGGAGCATCCTGAAGGATTTTTGATGTTCTAGACGAAAATCAAATCACACCCAAAACCATCACCTGATCCTTCCCAACCCCCAAAATCGATCAAGGGTTCAAAATAGATACTTGACTTGTACTAGAAAAAGATACTCCTAATCAAGATCTATCATTATAGATATAGATGAGTCATTTTGGAGCATCCTGAAGGATTTTTGATGTTCTAGACGAAAATCAAATCACACCCAAAACCATCACCTGATCCTTCCCAACCCCCAAAATCGATCAAGGGTTCAAAATAGATACTTGACTTGTACTAGAAAAAAATACTCCTAATCAAGGTCTATCTTTATAGATATAGATGAGTCATTTTGGAGCATCCTGAAGGATTTTTGATGTTCTAGACGAAAATCAAATCACAACCAAAACCATCACCTGATCCTTCCCAACCCCCAAAATTGATCAAGGGTTCAAAATAGATACTTGACTTGTACTAGAAAAAGATACCTCCTAATCAAGATCTATCATTATAGATATAGATGAGTCATTTTGGAGCATCCTGAAGGATTTTTGATGTTCTAGACGAAAATCAAATCACACCCAAAACCATCACCTGATCCTTCCCAACCCCCAAAATCGATCAAGGGTTCAAAATAGATACTTGACCTTGTTCTAGAAAAAGATACTCCTAATCAAGATCTATCATTATAGATATAGATGAGTCATTTTGGAGCATCCTGAAGGATTTTTGATGTTCCAGACGAAAATCAAATCACACCCAAAACCATCACCTGATCCTTCCCAACCCCCAATATCGATCAAGGGTTCAAAATAGATACTTGACTTGTACTAGAAAAAAGATACTCCTAATCAAGATCTATCATTATAGATATAGATGAGTCATTTTGGAGCATCCTGAAGGATTTTTGATGTTCTAGACGAAAATCAAAATCACACCAAAACCATCACCTGATCCTTCCCAACCCCCAAAATCGATCAAGGGTTCAAAATAAATACTTGACTTGTACTAGAAAAAGATACTCCTAATCAAGATCTATCATTATAGATATAGATGAGTCATTTTGGAGCATCCTGAAGGATTTTTGATGTTCTAGACGAAAATCAAATCACACACAAAACCATCACCTGATCCTTCCCAACCCCCAAAATCGATCAAGGGTTCAAAATAGATACTTGACTTGTACTAAAAAAAGATACTCCTAATCAAGATCTATCATTATAGATATAGATGAGTCATTTTGGAGCATCCTGAAGGATTTTTGATGTTCTAGACGAAAATCAAATCACACCCAAAACCATCACCTGATCCTTCCTAACCCCCAAAATCGATCAACGGTTCAAAATAGATACTTGACTTGTACTAGAAAAAGATACTCCTAATCAAGATCTATCATTATAGATATAGATGAGTCATTTTGGAGCATCCTGAAGGATTTTTGATGTTCCAGACGAAAATCAAATCACACCCAAAACCATCACCTGATCCTTCCCAACCCCCAAAATCGATCAGGGTTCAAAATAGATACTTGACTTGTACTAGAAAAAGATACTCCTAATCAAGATCTATCATTATAGATATAGATGAGTCATTTTGGAGCATCCTGAAGGATTTTTGATGTTCTAGACGAAAATCAAATCACACCCCAAAACCATCACCTGATCTTTCCCAACCCCCAAAATCGATCATGGGTTCAAAATAGATACTTGACTTGTACTAGAAAAAGATACTCCTAATCAAGATCTATCATTATAGATATAGATCAGTCATTTTGGAGCATCCTGAAGGATTTTTGATGTTCTAGACGAAAATCAAATCACACCCAAAACCATCACCTGATCCTTCCCAACCCCCAAAATCGATCAAGGGTTCAAAATAGATACTTCACTTGTACTAGAAAAAGATACTCCTAATCAAGTTCTATCATTATAGATATAGATGAGTCATTTTGGAGCATCCTGAAGGATTTTTGATGTTCTAGACGAAAATCAAATCACACCCAAAACCATCACCTGATCCTTCCCAACCCCCAAAATCGATCAAGGGTTCAAAATAGATACTTGACTTGTACTAGAAAAAGATACTCCTAATCAAGGTCTATCTTTATAGATATAGATGAGTCATTTTGGAGCATCCTGAAGGATTTTTGATGTTCTAGACGAAAATCAAATCACACCCAAAACCATCACCTGATCCTTCCCAACCCCCAAAATCGATCAAGGGTTCAAAATAGATATTTGACTTGTACTAGAAAAAGATACTCCTAATCAAGATCTATCATTATAGATATAGATGAGTCATTTTGGAGCATCCTGGAGGATTTTTGATGTTCTAGACGAAAATCAAATCACACCCAAAACCATCACCTGATCCTTCCCAACCCCCAAAATCGATCAAGGGTTCAAAATAGATACTTGACTTGTACTAGAAAAAGATACTCCTAATCAAGATCTATCATTATAGATATAGATGAGTCATTTTGGAGCATCCTGAAGGATTTTTGATGTTCTAGACGAAAATCAAATCACACCCAAAACCATCACCTGATCCTTCCCAACCCCCAAAATCGATCAAGGGTTCAAAATAAATACTTGACTTGTACTAGAAAAAGATACTCCTAATCAAGAGCTATCTTTATAGATATAGATGAGTCATTTTGGAGCATCCTGAAGGATTTTTGATGTTCTAGACGAAAATCAAATCACACCCAAAACCATCACCTGATCCTTCCCAACCCCCAAAATCGATCAAGGGTTCAAAATAGATACTTGACTTGTACTAGAAAAAGATACTCCTAATCAAGATCTATCATTATAGATATAGATGAGTCATTTTGGAGCATCCTGAAGGATTTTTGATGTTCTAGACGAAAATCAAATCACACCCAAAAACCATCACCTGATCCTTCCCAACCCCCAAAATCGATCAAGGGTTCAAAATAGATACTTGACTTGTACTAGAAAAAGATACTCCTAATCAAGATCTATCATTATAGATATAGATGAGTCATTTTGGAGCATCCTGAAGGATTTTTGATGTTCTAGACGAAAATCAAATCACACCCAAAACCATCACCTGATCCTTCCCAACCCCCAAAATCGATCAAGGGTTCAAAATAGATACTTGACTTGTACTAGAAAAAGATACTCCTAATCAAGATCTATCATTATAGATATAGATGAGTCATTTTGGAGCATCCTGAAGGATTTTTGATGTTCTAGACGAAAATCAAATCACACCCAAAACTATCACCTGATCCTTCCCAACCCCCAAAATCGATCAAGGGTTCAAAATAGATACTTGACTTGTACTAGAAAAAGATACTCCTAATCAAGATCTATCATTATAGATATAGATGAGTCATTTTGGAGCATCCTGAAGGATTTTTGATGTTCTCGACGAAAATCAAATCACACCCAAAACCATCACCTGATCCTCCCAACCCCCAAAATCGATCAAGGGTTCAAAATAGATACTTGACTTGTACTAGAAAAAGATACTCCTAATCAAGATCTATCATTATAGATATAGATGAGTCATTTTGGAGCATCCTGAAGGATTTTTGATGTTCTAGACGAAAATCAAATCATACCCAAAACCATCACCTGATCCTTCCCAACCCCCAAAATCGATCAAGGGTTCAAAATAGATACTTGACTTGTACTAGAAAAAGATACTCCTAATCAAGATCTATCATTATAGACATAGATGAGTCATTTTGGAACATCCTGAAGGATTTTTGATGTTCTAGACGAAAATCAAATCACACCCAAAACCATCACCTGATCCTTCCCAACCCCCAAAATCGATCAAGGGTTCAAAATAGATACTTGACTTTTACTAGAAAAAGATACTCCTAATCAAGATCTATCATTTTAGATATAGATGAGTCATTTTGGAGCATCCTGAAGGATTTTTGATGTTCTAGACGAAAATCAAATCACACCCAAAACCATCACCTGATCCTTCCCAACCCCCAAAATCGATCAAGGGTTCAAAATAAATACTTGACTTGTACTACAAAAAGATACTCCTAATCAAGATCTATCATTATAGATATAGATGAGTCATTTTGGAGCATCCTGAAGGATTTTTGATGTTCTAGACGAAAATCAAATCACACCCAAAACCATCACCTGATCCTTGCCAACCCCCAAAATCGATCAAGGGTTCAAAATAAATACTTGACTTGTACTAGAAAAAGATACTCCTAATCAAGATCTAGCATATAGATATAGATGAGTCATTTTGGAGCATCCTGAATGATTTTTGATGTTCTAGACGAAAATCAAATCACACCCAAAACCATCACCTGATCCTTCCCAACCCCCAAAATCGATCAAGGGTTCAAAATAGATACTTGACTTGTACTAGAAAAAGATACTCCTAATCAAGATCTATCATTATAGATATAGATGAGTCATTTTGGAGCATCCTGAAGGATTTTTGATGTTCTAGACGAAAATCAAATCACACCCAAAACCATCACCTGATCCTTCCCAACCTCTAAAATCGATCAAGTTTTCAAAATAGATACTTGACTTGTACTAGAAAAAGATACTCCTAATCAAGATCTATCATTATAGATATAGATGAGTCATTTTGGAGCATCCTGAAGGATTTTTGATGTTCTAGACGAAAATCAAATCACACCCAAAACCATCACCTGATCCTTCCCAACCCCCCAAAATCGATCAAGGGTTCAAAATAGATACTTGACTTGTACTAGAAAAAGATACTCCTAATCAAGATCTATCATTATAGATATAGATGAGTCATTTTGGAGCATCCTGAAGGATTTTTGATGTTCTAGACGAGAATCAAATCACACCCAAAACCATCACCTGATCCTTCCCAACGCCCAAAATCGATCAAGGGTTCCAAATAGATACTTGACTTGTACTAGAAAAAGATAATCCTAATCAAGATCTATCATTATAGATATAGATGAGTCATTTTGGAGCATCCTGAAGGATTTTTGATGTTCCAGACGAAAATCAAATCACACCCAAAACCATCACCTGATCCTTCCCAACCCCCAAAATCGATCAAGGGTTCAAAATAGATACTCGACTTGTACTAAAAAAAGATACTCCTAATCAAGATCTATCATTATAGATATAGATGAGTCATTTTGGAGCATCCTGAAGGATTTTGGATGTTCTAGACGAAAATCAAATCACACCCAAAACCATCACCTGATCCTTCCCAACCCCCAAAATCGATCAAGGGTTCAAAATAGATACTTGACTTGTACTAGAAAAAGATACTCCTAATCAAGATCTATCATTATAGATATAGATGAGTCATTTTGGAGCATCCTGAAGGATTTTTGATGTTCTAGACGAAAATCAAATCACACCCAAAACCATCACCTGATCCTTCCCAACCCCCAAAATCGATCAAGGGTTCAAAATAAATACTTGACTTGTACTAGAAAAAGATACTCCTAATCAAGATCTATCATTATAGATATAGATGAGTCATTTTGGAGCATCCTGAAGGATTTTTGATGTTCTAGACAAAAATCAAATCACACCCAAA
This sequence comes from Eupeodes corollae, assembly GCF_945859685.1. NCBI lineage: Eukaryota > Metazoa > Arthropoda > Insecta > Diptera > Syrphidae > Eupeodes > Eupeodes corollae. The sequence continues at coordinate 82,205,005 of NC_079148.1, forward strand.
ACCATCACCTGATCCTTCCCAACCCCCAAAATCGATCAAGGGTTCAAAATAGATACTTGACTTGTACTAGAAAAAGATACTCCTAATCAAGATCTATCATTATAGATATAGATGAGTCATTTTGGAGCATCCTGAAGGATTTTTGATGTTCTAGACGAAAATCAAATCACACCCAAAACCATCACCTGATCCTTCCCAACCCCCAAAATCGATCAACGGTTCAAAATAGATACTTGACTTGTACTAGAAAAAGATACTCCTAATCAAGATCTATCATTATAGATATAGATGAGTCATTTTGGAGCATCCTGAAGGATTTTTGATGTTCTAGACGAAAATCAAATCACACCCAAAACCATCACCTGATCCTTCCCAACCCCCAAAATCGATCAACGGTTCAAAATAGATACTTGACTTGTACTAGAAAAAGATACTCCTAATCAAGATCTATCATTATAGATATAGATGAGTCATTTTGGAGCATCCTGAAGGATTTTTGATGTTCTAGACGAGAATCAAATCACACCCAAAACCATCACCTGATCCTTCCCAACCCCCAAAATCGATCAAGGGTTCAAAATAGATACTTGACTTGTACTAGAAAAAGATAATCCTAATCAAGATCTATGATTATAAATATAGATGAGTCATTTTGGAGCATCCTGAAGGATTTTTGATGTTCTAGACGAAAATCAAATCACACCCAAAACCATCACCTGATCCTTCCCAACCCCCAAAATCGATCAAGGGTTCAAAATAGATACTTGACTTGTACTAGAAAAAGATACTCCTAATCAAGATATATCATTATAGATACAGATGAGTCATTTTGGAGCATCCTGAAGGATTTTTGATGTTCTAGACGAAAATCAAATCACACCCAAAACCATCACCTGATCCTTCCCAACCCCCAAAATCAATCAAGGGTTCAAAATAGATACTTGACTTGTACTAAAAAAAGATACTCCTAATCAAGATCTATCATTATAGATATAGATGAGTCATTTTGGAGCATCCTGAAGGATTTTTGATGTTCTAGACGAAAATCAAATCACACCCAAAACCATCACCTGATCCTTCCCAACCCCCAAAATCGATCAAGGGTTCAAAATAGATACTTGACTTGTACTAGAAAAAGATACTCCTAATCAAGATCTATCATTATAGATATAGATGAGTCATTTTGGAGCATCCTGAAGGATTTTTGATGTTCTAGACGAAAATCAAATCACACCCAAAACCATCACCTGATCCTTCCCAACCCCCAAAATCGATCAAGGGTTCAAAATAGATACTTGACTTGTACTAGAAAAAGATACTCCTAATCAAGATCTATCATTATATATATAGATGAGTCATTTTGGAGCATTCTGAAGGATTTTTGATGTTCTAGACGAAAATCAAATCACACCCAAAACCATCACCTGATCCTTCCCAACCCCCAAAATCGATCAAGGGTTCAAAATAGATACTTGACTTGTACTAGAAAAAGATACTCCTAATCAAGATCTATCATTAAAGATATAGATGAGTCATTTTGGAGCATCCTGAAGGATTTTTGATGTTCTAGACGAAAATCAAATCACACCCAAAACCATCACCTGATCCTTCCCAACCCCCAAAATCGATCAAGGGTTCAAAATAGATACTTGACTTGTACTAGAAAAAGATACTCCTAATCAAGATCTATCATTATAGATATAGATGAGTCATTTTGGAGCATCCTGAAGGATTTTTGATGTTCTAGACGAAAATCAAATCACACCCAAAACCATCACCTGATCCTTCCCAACCCCCAAAATCGATCAAGGGTTCAAAATAGATACTTGACTTGTACTAGAAAAAGATACTCCTAATCAGGATCCATCATTATAGATATAGCTGAGTCATTTTGGAGCATCCTGAAGGATTTTTGATGTTCTAGACGAAAATCAAATCACACCCAAAACCATCACCAGATCCTTCCCAACCCCCAAAATCGATCAAGGGTTCAAAATAGATACTTGACTTGTACCAGAAAAAGATACTCCTAATCAAGATCTATCTTTATATATATAGATGAGTCATTTTGGAGCATCCTGAAGGATTTTTGATGTTCTAGACGAAAATCAAATCACACCCAAAACCATCACCTGATCCTTCCCAACCCCCAAAATCGATCAAGGGTTCAAAATAGATACTTGACTTGTACTAGAAAAAGATACTCCTAATCAAGATCTATCATTATAGATATAGATGAGTCATTTTGGAGCATCCTGAAGGATTTTTGATGTTCTAGACGAAAATCAAATCACACCCAAAACCATCACCTGATCCTTCCCAACCCCCAAAATCGATCAAGGGTTCAAAATAGATACTTGACTTGTACTAGAAAAAGATACTTCTAATCAAGATCTATCATTATAGATATAGATGAGTCATTTTGGAGCATCCTGAAGGATTTTTGATGTTCCAGACGAAAATCAAATCACACCCAAAACCATCACCTGATCCTTCCCAACCCCCAAAATCGATCAAGGGTTCAAAATAGATACTTGAATTGTACTAAAAAAAGATACTATTAATCAAGATCTATCATTATAGATATAGATGAGTCATTTTGGAGCATCCTGAAGGATTTTTTATGTTCTAGACGAAAATCAAATCACACCCAAAACCATCACCTGATCCTTCCCAACGCCCAAAATCGATCAAGGGTTCAAAATAGATACTTGACTTGTACTAGAAAAAGATACTCCTAATCAAGATCTATCATTATAGATATAGATGAGTCATTTTGGAGCATCCTGAAGGATTTTTGATGTTCTAGACGAAAATCAAATCACACCCAAAACCATCACCTGATCCTTCCCAACCCCCAAAATCGATCAAGGGTTCAAAATAGATACTTGACTTGTACTAGAAAAAGATACTCCTAATCAAGATCTATCATTATAGATATAGATGAGTCATTTTGGAGCATCCGGAAGGATTTTTGATGTTCTAGACGAAAATCAAATCACACCCAAAACCATCACCTGATCCTTGCCAACCCCCAAAATCGATCAAGGGTTCAAAATAAATACTTGACTTGTACTAGAAAAAGATACTCCTAATCAAGATCTATCATTATAGATATAGATGAGTCATTTTGGAGCATCCTGAAGGATTTTTGATGTTCTAGACGAAAATCAAATCACACCCAAAACCATCACCTGATCCTTCCCAACCCCCAAAATCGATCAAGGGTTCAAAATAGATACTTGACTTGTACTAGAAAAAGATACTCCTAATCAAGATCTATCATTATAGATATAGATGAGTCATTTTGGAGCATCCTGAAGGATTTTTGATGTTCTAGACGAAAATCAAATCACACCCAAAACCATCACCTGATCCTTCCCAACCCCTAAAATCGATCAAGGGTTCAAAATAGATACTTGACTTGTACTAGAAAAAGATACTCCTAATCAAGATCTATCATTATAGATATAGATGAGTCATTTTGGAGCATCCTGAAGGATTTTTGATGTTCTAGACGAAAATCAAATCACACCCAAAACCATCACCTGATCCTTCCCAACCCCCAAAAACGATCAAGGGTTCAAAATAGATACTTGACTTGTACTAGAAAAAGATACTCCTAATCAAGATCTATCATTATAGATATAGATGAGTCATTTTGGAGCATCCTGAAGGATTTTTGATGTTCTAGACGAGAATCAAATCACACCCAAAACCATCACCTGATCCTTCCCAACCCCCAAAATCGATCAAGGGTTCCAAATAGATACTTGACTTGTACTAGAAAAAGATAATCCTAATCAAGATCTATCATTATAGATATAGATGAGTCATTTTGGAGCATCCTGAAGGATTTTTGATGTTCCAGACGAAAATCAAATCACACCCAAAACCATCACCTGATCCTTCCCAACCCCCAAAATCGATCAAGGGTTCAAAATAGATACTCGACTTGTACTAAAAAAAGATACTCCTAATCAAGATCTATCATTATAGATATAGATGAGTCATTTTGGAGCATCCTGAAGGATTTTGGATGTTCTAGACGAAAATCAAATCACACCCAAAACCATCACCTGATCCTTCCCAACCCCCAAAATCGATCAAGGGTTCAAAATAGATACTTGACTTGTACTAGAAAAAGATACTCCTAATCAAGATCTATCATTATAGATATAGATGAGTCATTTTGGAGCATCCTGAAGGATTTTTGATGTTCTAGACGAAAATCAAATCACACCCAAAACCATCACCTGATCCTTCCCAACCCCCAAAATCGATCAAGGGTTCAAAATAAATACTTGACTTGTACTAGAAAAAGATACTCCTAATCAAGATCTATCATTATAGATATAGATGAGTCATTTTGGAGCATCCTGAAGGATTTTTGATGTTCTAGACAAAAATCAAATCACACCCAAAACCATCACCTGATCCTTCCCAACCCCCAAAATTGATCAAGGGTTCAAAATAGATACTTGACTTGTACTAGAAAAAGATACTCCTAATCACGATCTATCATTATAGATATAGATGAGTCATTTTGGAGCATCCTGAAGGATTTTTGATGTTCTAGACGAAAATCAAATCACACCCAAAACCATCACATGATCCTTCCCAACCCCCAAAATCGATCAACGGTTCAAAATAGATACTTGACTTGTGCTAGAAAAAGATACTCCTAATCAAGATCTATCATTATAGATATAGATGAGTCATTTTGGAGCATCCTGAAGGATTTTTGATGTTCTAGACGAAAATCAAATCACACCCAAAACCATCACCTGATCCTTCCCAACCCCCAAAATCGATCAACGGTTCAAAATAGATACTTGACTTGTACTAGAAAAAGATACTCCTAATCAAGATCTATCATTATAGATATAGATGAGTCATTTTGGAGCATCCTGAAGGATTTTTGATGTTCTAGACGAGAATCAAATCACACCCAAAACCACCACCTGATCCTTCCCAACCCCCAAAATCGATCAAGGGTTCAAAATAAATACTTGACTTGTACTAGAAAAAGATACTCCTAATCAAGATCTATCATTATAGATATAGATGAGTCATTTTGGAGCATCCTGAAGGATTTTTGATGTTCTAGACGAGAATCAAATCACACCCAAAACCACCACCTGATCCTTCCCAACCCCCAAAATCGATCAAGGGTTCAAAATAGATACTTGACTTGTACTAGAAAAAGATAATCCTAATCAAGATCTATCATTATAGATATAGATGAGTCATTTTGGAGCATCCTGAAGGATTTTTGATGTTCCAGACGAAAATCAAATCACACCCAAAACCAACACCTGATCCTTCCCAACCCCCAAAATCGATCAAGGGTTCAAAATAGATACTTGAATTGTACTAAAAAAAGATACTATTAATCAAGATCTATCATTATAGATATAGATGAGTCATTTTGGAGCATCCTGAAGGATTTTTTATGTTCTAGACGAAAATCAAATCACACCCAAAACCATCACCTGATCCTTCCCAACGCCCAAAATCGATCAAGGGTTCAAAATAGATACTTGACTTGTACTAGAAAAAGATACTCCTAATCAAGATCTATCATTATAGATATAGATGAGTCATTTTGGAGCATCCTGAAGGATTTTTGATGTTCTAGACGAAAATCAAATCACACCCAAAACCATCACCTGATCCTTCCCAACCCCCAAAATCGATCAAGGGTTCAAAATAGATACTTGACTTGTACTAGAAAAAGATACTCCTAATCAAGATCTATCATTATAGATATAGATGAGTCATTTTGGAGCATCCTGAAGGATTTTTGATGTTCTAGACGAAAATCAAATCACACCCAAAACCATCACCTGATCCTTCCCAACCCCCAAAATCGATCAAGGGTTCAAAATAGATACTTGACTTGTACTAGAAAAAGATACTCCTAATCAAGATCTATCATTATAGATATAGATGAGTCATTTTGGAGCATCCTGAAGGATTTTTGATGTTCTAGACGAAAATCAAATCACACCCAAAACCATCACCTGATCCTTCCCAACCCACAAAATCGATCAAGGGTTCAAAATAGATACTTGACTTGTACTAGAAAAAGATACTCCTAATCAAGATATATCATTATAGATACAGATGAGTCATTTTGGAGCATCCTGAAGGATTTTTGATGTTCTAGACGAAAATCAAATCACACCCAAAACCATCACCTGATCCTTCCCAACCCCCAAAATCGATCAAGGGTTCAAAATAGATACTTGACTTGTACTAGAAAAAGATACTCCTAATCAAGATCCATCATTATAGATATAGCTGAGTCATTTTGGAGCATCCTGAAGGATTTTTGATGTTCTAGACGAAAATCAAATCACACCCAAAACCATCACCAGATCCTTCCCAACCCCCAAAATCGATCAAGGGTTCAAAATAGATACTTGACTTGTACCAGAAAAAGATACTCCTAATCAAGATCTATCTTTATAGATATAGATGAGTCATTTTGGAGCATCCTGAAGGATTTTTGATGTTCTAGACGAAAATCAAATCACACCCAAAACCATCACCTGATCCTTCCCAACCCCCAAAATCGATCAAGGGTTCAAAATAGATACTTGACTTGTACTAGAAAAAGATACTCCTAATCAAGATCTATCATTATAGATATAGATGAGTCATTTTGGAGCATCCTGAAGGATTTTTGATGTTCTAGACGAAAATCAAATCACACCCAAAACCATCACCTGATCCTTCCCAACCCCCAAAATCGATCAAGGGTTCAAAATAGATACTTGACTTGTACTAGAAAAAGATACTCCTAATCAAGATCTATTATTATAGATATAGATGAGTCATTTTGGAGCATCCTGAAGGATTTTTGATGTTCTAGACGAAAATCAAATCACACCCAAAACCATCACCTGATCTTTCTCAACCCCCAAAATCGATCAAGGGTTCAAAATAGATACTTGACTTGTACTAAAAAAAGATACTCCTAATCAAGATCTATCATTATAGATATAGATGAGTCATTTTGGAGCATCCTGAAGGATTTTTGATGTTCTAGACGAAAATCAAATCACACCCAAAACCATCACCTGATCCTTCCCAACCCCCAAAATCGATCAAGGGTTCAAAATAGATACTTGACTTGTACTAGAAAAAGATACTTCTAATCAAGATCTATCATTATAGATATAGATGAGTCATTTTGGAGCATCCTGAAGGATTTTTGATGTTCCAGACGAAAATCAAATCACACCCAAAACCATCACCTGATCCTTCCCAACCCCCAAAATCGATCAAGGGTTCAAAATAGATACTTGAATTGTACTTAAAAAAGATACTATTAATCAAGATCTATCATTATAGATATAGATGAGTCATTTTGGAGCATCCTGAAGGATTTTTTATGTTCTAGACGAAAATCAAATCACACCCAAAACCATCACCTGATCCTTCCCAACCCCCAAAATCGATCAAGGGTTCAAAATAGATACTTGACTTGTACTAGAAAAAGATACTCCTAATCAAGATCTATCATTATAGATATAGATGAGTCATTTTGGAGCATCCTGAAGGATTTTTGATGTTCTAGACGAAAATCAAATCACACCCAAAACCATCACCTGATCCTTCCCAACCCCCAAAATCGATCAAGGGTTCAAAATAGATACTTGACTTGTACGAGAAAAAGATACTCCTAATCAAGATCTATCATTATAGATATAGATGAGTCATTTTGGAGCATCCTGAAGGATTTTTGATGTTCTAGACGAAAATCAAATCACACCCAAAACCATCACCTGATCCTTCCCAACCCCCAAAATCGATCAAGGGTTCAAAATAGATACTTGACTTGTACTAGAAAAAGATACTCCTAATCAAGATATATCATTATAGATACAGATGAGTCATTTTGGAGCATCCTGAAGGATTTTTGATGTTCTAGACGAAAATCAAATCACACCCAAAACCATCACCTGATCCTTCCCAACCCCCAAAATCGATCAAGGGTTCAAAATAGATACTTGACTTGTACTAGAAAAAGATACTCCTAATCAAGATCTATCATTAAAGATATAGATGAGTCATTTTGGAGCATCCTGAAGGATTTTTGATGTTCTAGACGAAAATCAAATCACACCCAAAACCATCACCTGATCCTTCCCAACCCCCAAAATCGATCAAGGGTTCAAAATAGATACTTGACTTGTACTAGAAAAAGATACTCCTAATCAAGATCTATCATTATAGATATAGATAAGTCATTTTGGAGCATCCTGAAGGATTTTTGATGTTCTAGACGAAAATCAAATCACACCCAAAACCATCACCTGATCCTTCCCAACCCCCAAAATCGATCAAGGGTTCAAAATAGATACTTGACTTGTACTAGAAAAAGATACTCCTAATCAAGATCTATCATTATAGATATAGCTGAGTCATTTTGGAGCATCCTGAAGGATTTTTGATGTTCTAGACGAAAATCAAATCACACCCAAAACCATCACCAGATCCTTCCCAACCCCCAAAATCGATCAAGGGTTCAAAATAGATACTTGACTTGTACCAGAAAAAGATACTTCTAATCAAGATCTATCTTTATAGATATAGATGAGTCATTTTGGAGCATCCTGAAGGATTTTTGATGTTCTAGACGAAAATCAAATCACACCCAAAACCATCACCTGATCCTTCCCAACCCCCAAAATCGATCAAGGGTTCAAAATAGATACTTGACTTGTACTAGAAAAAGATACTCCTAATCAAGATCTATCATTATAGATATAGATGAGTCATTTTGGAGCATCCTGAAGGATTTTTGATGTTCTAGACGAAAATCAAATCACACCCAAAACCATCACCTGATCCTTCCCAACCCCCAAAATCGATCAAGGGTTCAAAATAGATACTTGACTTGTACTAGAAAAAGATACTCCTAATCAAGATCTATCATTATAGATATAGATGAGTCATTTTGGAGCATCCTGAAGGATTTTTGATGTTCTAGACGAAAATCAAATCACACCCAAAACCATCACCTGATCTTTCTAAACCCCCAAAATCGATCAAGGGTTCAAAATAGATACTTGACTTGTACTAAAAAAAGATACTCCTAATCAAGATCTATCATTATAGATATAGATGAGTCATTTTTGAGCATCCTGATGGCTTTTTGATGTTCTAGACGAAAATCAAATCACACCCAAAACCATCACCTGATCCTTCCCAACCCCCAAAATCGATCAAGGGTTCAAAATAGATACTTGACTTGTACTAGAAAAAGATACTCCTAATCAAGATCTATCATTATAGATATAAATGAGTCATTTTGGAGCATCCTGAAGGATTTTTGATGTTCTAGACGAAAATCAAATCACACCCAAAACCATCACCTGATCCTTCCCAACCCCCAAAATCGATCAAGGGTTCAAAATAGATACTTGACTTGTACTAGAAAAAGATACTCCTACTCAAGATCTATCATTATAGATATAGATGAGTCATTTTGGAGCATCCTGAAGGATTTTTGATGTTCTAGACGAAAATCAAATCACACCCAAAACCATCACCAGATCCTTCCCAACCCCCAAAATCGATCAAGGGTTCAAAATAGATACTTGACTTGTACCAGAAAAAGATACTTCTAATCAAGATCTATCTTTATAGATATAGATGAGTCATTTTGGAGCATCCTGAAGGATTTTTGATGTTCTAGACGAAAATCAAATCACACCCAAAACCATCACCTGATCCTTCCCAACCCCCAAAATCGATCAAGGGTTCAAAATAGATACTTGACTTGTACTAGAAAAAGATACTCCTAATCAAGATCTATCATTATAGATATAGATGAGTCATTTTGGAGCATCCTGAAGGATTTTTGATGTTCTAGACGAAAATCAAATCACACCCAAAACCATCACCTGATCCTTCCCAACCCCCAAAATCGATCAAGGGTTCAAAATAGATACTTGACTTGTACTAGAAAAAGATACTCCTAATCAAGATCTATCATTATAGATATAGATGAGTCATTTTGGAGCATCCTGAAGGATTTTTGATGTTCTAGACGAAAATCAAATCACACCCAAAACCATCACCTGATCTTTCTAAACCCCCAAAATCGATCAAGGGTTCAAAATAGATACTTGACTTGTACTAAAAAAAGATACTCCTAATCAAGATCTATCATTATAGATATAGATGAGTCATTTTTGAGCATCCTGATGGCTTTTTGATGTTCTAGACGAAAATCAAATCACACCCAAAACCATCACCTGATCCTTCCCAACCCCCAAAATCGATCAAGGGTTCAAAATAGATACTTGACTTGTACTAGAAAAAGATACTCCTAATCAAGATCTATCATTATAGATATAAATGAGTCATTTTGGAGCATCCTGAAGGATTTTTGATGTTCTAGACGAAAATCAAATCACACCCAAAACCATCACCTGATCCTTCCCAACCCCCAAAATCGATCAAGGGTTCAAAATAGATACTTGACTTGTACTAGAAAAAGATACTCCTACTCAAGATCTATCATTATAGATATAGATGAGTCATGTTGGAGCATCCTGAAGGATTTTTGATGTTCTAGACGAAAATCAAATCACACCCAAAACCATCACCTGATCCTTCCCAACCCCCAAAATCGATCAAGGGTTCAAAATAGATACTTGACTTGTACTAGAAAAAGATACTTCTAATCAAGATCTATCATTATAGATATAGATGAGTCATTTTGGAGCATCCTGAAGGATTTTTGATGTTCTAGACGAAAATCAAATCACACCCAAAACCATCACCTGATCCTTCCCAACCCCCAAAATCGTTCAAGGGTTCAAAATAGATACTTGACTTGTACTAGAAAAAGATACACCTAATCAAGATCTATCATTATAGATATAGATGAGTCATTTTGGAGCATCCTGAAGGATTTTTGATGTTCTAGACGAAAATCAAATCACACCCAAAACCATCACCTGATCCTTCCCAACCCCCAAAATCGATCAAGGGTTCAAAATAGATACTTGACTTGTACTAGAAAAAGATACTCCTAATCAAGATCTATCATTATAGATATAGATGAGTCATTTTGGAGCATCCTGAAGGATTTTTGATGTTCTAGACGAAAATCAAATCACACCCAAAACCATCACCTGATCCTTCCCAACCCCCAAAATCGATCAAGGGTTCAAAATAGATACTTCACTTGTACTAGAAAAAGATACTCCTAATCAAGATCTATCATTATAGATATAGATGAGTCATTTTGGAGGATCCTGAAGGATTTTTGATGTTCTAGACGAAAATCAAATCACACCCAAAACCATCACCTGATCCTTCCCAACCCCCAAAATCGATCAAGGGTTCAAAATAGATACTTGACTTGTACTAGAAAAAGATACTCCTAATCAAGATCTATCATTATAGATATAGATGAGTCATTTTGGAGCATCCTGAAGGATTTTTGATGTTCTAGACGAAAATCAAATCACACCCAAAACCATCACCTGATCCTTCCCAACCTCCAAAATCGATCAAGGGTTCAAAATAGATACTTGACTTGTACTAGAAAAAGATACTCCTAATCAAGATCTATCATTATAGATATAGATGAGTCATTTTGGAGCATCCTGAAGGATTTTTGATGTTCTAGACGAAAATCAAATCACACCCAAAACCATCACCTGATCCTTCCCAACCCCCAAAATCGATCAAGGGTTCAAAATAGATACTTGACTTGTACTAGAAAAAGATACTCCTAATCAAGATCTATCATTATAGATATAGATGAGTCATTTTGGAGCATCCTGAAGGATTTTTGATGTTCTAGACGAAAATCAAATCACACCCAAAACCATCACCTGATCCTTCCCAACCCCCAAAATCGATCAAGGGTTCAAATTAGATACTTGACTTGTACTAGAAAAAGATACTTCTAATCAAGATCTATCATTATAGATATAGCTGAGTCATTTTGGAGCATCCTGAAGGATTTTTGATGTTCTAGACGAAAATCAAATCACACCCAAAACCATCACCTGATCCTTCCCAACCCCCAAAATCGATCAAGGGTTCAAAATAGATACTTGACTTGTACTAGAAAAAGATACTCCTAATCAAGATCTATCATTATAGATATAGATGAGTCATTTTGGAGCATCCTGAAGGATTTTTGATGTTCTAGACGAAAATCAAATCACACCCAAAACCATCACCTGATCCTTCCCAACCCCCAAAATCGTTCAAGGGTTCAAAATAGATACTTGACTTGTACTAGAAAAAGATACTCCTAATCAAGATCTATCATTATAGATATAGATGAGTCATTTTGGAGCATCCTGCAGGATTTTTGATGTTCTAGACGAAAATAAAATTACACCCAAAACCATCACCTGATCCTTCCCAACCCCCAAAATCGATCAAGGGTTCAAAATAGATACTTGACTTGTACTAGAAAAAGATACTCCTAATCAAGATCTATCATTATAGATATAGATGAGTCATTTTGGAGCATCCTGAAGGATTTTTGATGTTCTAGACGAAAATCAAATCACACCCAAAACCATCACCTGATCCTTCCCAACCCCCAAAATCGATCAAGGGTTCAAAATAGATACTTGACTTGTACTAGAAAAAGATACTCCTAATCAAGATCTATCATTATAGATATAGATGAGTCATTTTGGAGCATCCTGAAGGATTTTTGATGTTCTAGACGAAAATCAAATCACACCCAAAACCATCCCCTGATCCTTCCCAACCCCCAAAATCGATCAAGGGTTCAAAATAGATACTTGACTTGTACTAGAAAAAGATACTCCTAATCAAGATCTATCATTATAGATATAGATGAGTCATTTTGGAGCATCCTGAAGGATTTTTGATGTTCTAGACGAAAATCAAATCACACCCAAAACCATCACCTGATCCTTCCCAACCTCCAAAATCGATCAAGGGTTCAAAATAGATACTTGACTTGTACTAGAAAAAGATACTCCTAATCAAGATCTATCATTATAGATATAGATGAGTCATTTTGGAGCATCCTGAAGGATTTTTGATGTTCTAGACGAAAATCAAATCACACCCAAAACCATCACCTGATCCTTCCCAACCCCCAAAATCGATCAAGGGTTCAAAATAGATACTTGACTTGTACTAGAAAAAGATACTCCTAATCAAGATCTATCATTATAGATATAGATGAGTCATTTTGGAGCATCCTGAAGGATTTTTGATGTTCTAGACGAAAATCAAATCACACCCAAAACCATCACCTGATCCTTCCCAACCCCCAAAATCGATCAAGGGTTCAAAATAGATACTTGACTTGTACTAGAAAAAGATACTCCTAATCAAGATCTATTATTATAGATATAGATGAGTCATTTTGGAGCATCCTGAAGGATTTTTGATGTTCTAGACGAAAATCAAATCACACCCAAAACCATCACCTGATCTTTCTCAACCCCCAAAATCGATCAAGGGTTCAAAATAGATACTTGACTTGTACTAAAAAAAGATACTCCTAATCAAGATCTATCATTATAGATATAGATGAGTCATTTTGGAGCATCCTGAAGGATTTTTGATGTTCTAGACGAAAATCAAATCACACCCAAAACCATCACCTGATCCTTCCCAACCCCCAAAATCGATCAAGGGTTCAAAATAGATACTTGACTTGTACTAGAAAAAGATACTTCTAATCAAGATCTATCATTATAGATATAGATGAGTCATTTTGGAGCATCCTGAAGGATTTTTGATGTTCCAGACGAAAATCAAATCACACCCAAAACCATCACCTGATCCTTCCCAACCCCCAAAATCGATCAAGGGTTCAAAATAGATACTTGAATTGTACTTAAAAAAGATACTATTAATCAAGATCTATCATTATAGATATAGATGAGTCATTTTGGAGCATCCTGAAGGATTTTTTATGTTCTAGACGAAAATCAAATCACACCCAAAACCATCACCTGATCCTTCCCAACCCCCAAAATCGATCAAGGGTTCAAAATAGATACTTGACTTGTACTAGAAAAAGATACTCCTAATCAAGATCTATCATTATAGATATAGATGAGTCATTTTGGAGCATCCTGAAGGATTTTTGATGTTCTAGACGAAAATCAAATCACACCCAAAACCATCACCTGATCCTTCCCAACCCCCAAAATCGATCAAGGGTTCAAAATAGATACTTGACTTGTACGAGAAAAAGATACTCCTAATCAAGATCTATCATTATAGATATAGATGAGTCATTTTGGAGCATCCTGAAGGATTTTTGATGTTCTAGACGAAAATCAAATCACACCCAAAACCATCACCTGATCCTTCCCAACCCCCAAAATCGATCAAGGGTTCAAAATAGATACTTGACTTGTACTAGAAAAAGATACTCCTAATCAAGATATATCATTATAGATACAGATGAGTCATTTTGGAGCATCCTGAAGGATTTTTGATGTTCTAGACGAAAATCAAATCACACCCAAAACCATCACCTGATCCTTCCCAACCCCCAAAATCGATCAAGGGTTCAAAATAGATACTTGACTTGTACTAGAAAAAGATACTCCTAATCAAGATCTATCATTAAAGATATAGATGAGTCATTTTGGAGCATCCTGAAGGATTTTTGATGTTCTAGACGAAAATCAAATCACACCCAAAACCATCACCTGATCCTTCCCAACCCCCAAAATCGATCAAGGGTTCAAAATAGATACTTGACTTGTACTAGAAAAAGATACTCCTAATCAAGATCTATCATTATAGATATAGATGAGTCATTTTGGAGCATCCTGAAGGATTTTTGATGTTCTAGACGAAAATCAAATCACACCCAAAACCATCACCTGATCCTTCCCAACCCCCAAAATCGATCAAGGGTTCAAAATAGATACTTGACTTGTACTAGAAAAAGATACTCCTAATCAAGATCTATCATTATAGATATAGCTGAGTCATTTTGGAGCATCCTGAAGGATTTTTGATGTTCTAGACGAAAATCAAATCACACCCAAAACCATCACCAGATCCTTCCCAACCCCCAAAATCGATCAAGGGTTCAAAATAGATACTTGACTTGTACCAGAAAAAGATACTTCTAATCAAGATCTATCTTTATAGATATAGATGAGTCATTTTGGAGCATCCTGAAGGATTTTTGATGTTCTAGACGAAAATCAAATCACACCCAAAACCATCACCTGATCCTTCCCAACCCCCAAAATCGATCAAGGGTTCAAAATAGATACTTGACTTGTACTAGAAAAAGATACTCCTAATCAAGATCTATCATTATAGATATAGATGAGTCATTTTGGAGCATCCTGAAGGATTTTTGATGTTCTAGACGAAAATCAAATCACACCCAAAACCATCACCTGATCCTTCCCAACCCCCAAAATCGATCAAGGGTTCAAAATAGATACTTGACTTGTACTAGAAAAAGATACTCCTAATCAAGATCTATCATTATAGATATAGATGAGTCATTTTGGAGCATCCTGAAGGATTTTTGATGTTCTAGACGAAAATCAAATCACACCCAAAACCATCACCTGATCTTTCTAAACCCCCAAAATCGATCAAGGGTTCAAAATAGATACTTGACTTGTACTAAAAAAAGATACTCCTAATCAAGATCTATCATTATAGATATAGATGAGTCATTTTTGAGCATCCTGATGGCTTTTTGATGTTCTAGACGAAAATCAAATCACACCCAAAACCATCACCTGATCCTTCCCAACCCCCAAAATCGATCAAGGGTTCAAAATAGATACTTGACTTGTACTAGAAAAAGATACTCCTAATCAAGATCTATCATTATAGATATAAATGAGTCATTTTGGAGCATCCTGAAGGATTTTTGATGTTCTAGACGAAAATCAAATCACACCCAAAACCATCACCTGATCCTTCCCAACCCCCAAAATCGATCAAGGGTTCAAAATAGATACTTGACTTGTACTAGAAAAAGATACTCCTACTCAAGATCTATCATTATAGATATAGATGAGTCATTTTGGAGCATCCTGAAGGATTTTTGATGTTCTAGACGAAAATCAAATCACACCCAAAACCATCACCAGATCCTTCCCAACCCCCAAAATCGATCAAGGGTTCAAAATAGATACTTGACTTGTACCAGAAAAAGATACTTCTAATCAAGATCTATCTTTATAGATATAGATGAGTCATTTTGGAGCATCCTGAAGGATTTTTGATGTTCTAGACGAAAATCAAATCACACCCAAAACCATCACCTGATCCTTCCCAACCCCCAAAATCGATCAAGGGTTCAAAATAGATACTTGACTTGTACTAGAAAAAGATACTCCTAATCAAGATCTATCATTATAGATATAGATGAGTCATTTTGGAGCATCCTGAAGGATTTTTGATGTTCTAGACGAAAATCAAATCACACCCAAAACCATCACCTGATCCTTCCCAACCCCCAAAATCGATCAAGGGTTCAAAATAGATACTTGACTTGTACTAGAAAAAGATACTCCTAATCAAGATCTATCATTATAGATATAGATGAGTCATTTTGGAGCATCCTGAAGGATTTTTGATGTTCTAGACGAAAATCAAATCACACCCAAAACCATCACCTGATCTTTCTAAACCCCCAAAATCGATCAAGGGTTCAAAATAGATACTTGACTTGTACTAAAAAAAGATACTCCTAATCAAGATCTATCATTATAGATATAGATGAGTCATTTTTGAGCATCCTGATGGCTTTTTGATGTTCTAGACGAAAATCAAATCACACCCAAAACCATCACCTGATCCTTCCCAACCCCCAAAATCGATCAAGGGTTCAAAATAGATACTTGACTTGTACTAGAAAAAGATACTCCTAATCAAGATCTATCATTATAGATATAAATGAGTCATTTTGGAGCATCCTGAAGGATTTTTGATGTTCTAGACGAAAATCAAATCACACCCAAAACCATCACCTGATCCTTCCCAACCCCCAAAATCGATCAAGGGTTCAAAATAGATACTTGACTTGTACTAGAAAAAGATACTCCTACTCAAGATCTATCATTATAGATATAGATGAGTCATGTTGGAGCATCCTGAAGGATTTTTGATGTTCTAGACGAAAATCAAATCACACCCAAAACCATCACCTGATCCTTCCCAACCCCCAAAATCGATCAAGGGTTCAAAATAGATACTTGACTTGTACTAGAAAAAGATACTTCTAATCAAGATCTATCATTATAGATATAGATGAGTCATTTTGGAGCATCCTGAAGGATTTTTGATGTTCTAGACGAAAATCAAATCACACCCAAAACCATCACCTGATCCTTCCCAACCCCCAAAATCGTTCAAGGGTTCAAAATAGATACTTGACTTGTACTAGAAAAAGATACACCTAATCAAGATCTATCATTATAGATATAGATGAGTCATTTTGGAGCATCCTGAAGGATTTTTGATGTTCTAGACGAAAATCAAATCACACCCAAAACCATCACCTGATCCTTCCCAACCCCCAAAATCGATCAAGGGTTCAAAATAGATACTTGACTTGTACTAGAAAAAGATACTCCTAATCAAGATCTATCATTATAGATATAGATGAGTCATTTTGGAGCATCCTGAAGGATTTTTGATGTTCTAGACGAAAATCAAATCACACCCAAAACCATCACCTGATCCTTCCCAACCCCCAAAATCGATCAAGGGTTCAAAATAGATACTTCACTTGTACTAGAAAAAGATACTCCTAATCAAGATCTATCATTATAGATATAGATGAGTCATTTTGGAGGATCCTGAAGGATTTTTGATGTTCTAGACGAAAATCAAATCACACCCAAAACCATCACCTGATCCTTCCCAACCCCCAAAATCGATCAAGGGTTCAAAATAGATACTTGACTTGTACTAGAAAAAGATACTCCTAATCAAGATCTATCATTATAGATATAGATGAGTCATTTTGGAGCATCCTGAAGGATTTTTGATGTTCTAGATGAAAATCAAATCACACCCAAAACCATCACCTGATCCTTCCCAACCTCCAAAATCGATCAAGGGTTCAAAATAGATACTTGACTTGTACTAGAAAAAGATACTCCTAATCAAGATCTATCATTATAGATATAGATGAGTCATTTTGGAGCATCCTGAAGGATTTTTGATGTTCTAGACGAAAATCAAATCACACCCAAAACCATCACCTGATCCTTCCCAACCCCCAAAATCGATCAAGGGTTCAAAATAGATACTTGACTTGTACTAGAAAAAGATACTCCTATTCAAGATCTATCATTATAGATATAGATGAGTCATTTTGGAGCATCCTGAAGGATTTTTGATGTTCTAGACGAAAATCAAATCACACCCAAAACCATCACCTGATCCTTCCCAACCCCCAAAATCGATCAAGGGTTCAAATTAGATACTTGACTTGTACTAGAAAAAGATACTTCTAATCAAGATCTATCATTATAGATATAGCTGAGTCATTTTGGAGCATCCTGAAGGATTTTTGATGTTCTAGACGAAAATCAAATCACACCCAAAACCATCACCTGATCCTTCCCAACCCCCAAAATCGATCAAGGGTTCAAAATAGATACTTGACTTGTACTAGAAAAAGATACTCCTAATCAAGATCTATCATTATAGATATAGATGAGTCATTTTGGAGCATCCTGAAGGATTTTTGATGTTCTAGACGAAAATCAAATCACACCCAAAACCATCACCTGATCCTTCCCAACCCCCAAAATCGTTCAAGGGTTCAAAATAGATACTTGACTTGTACTAGAAAAAGATACTCCTAATCAAGATCTATCATTATAGATATAGATGAGTCATTTTGGAGCATCCTGCAGGATTTTTGATGTTCTAGACGAAAATAAAATTACACCCAAAACCATCACCTGATCCTTCCCAACCCCCAAAATCGATCAAGGGTTCAAAATAGATACTTGACTTGTACTAGAAAAAGATACTCCTAATCAAGATCTATCATTATAGATATAGATGAGTCATTTTGGAGCATCCTGAAGGATTTTTGATGTTCTAGACGAAAATCAAATCACACCCAAAACCATCACCTGATCCTTCCCAACCCCCAAAATCGATCAAGGGTTCAAAATAGATACTTGACTTGTACTAGAAAAAGATACTCCTAATCAAGATCTATCATTATAGATATAGATGAGTCATTTTGGAGCATCCTGAAGGATTTTTGATGTTCTAGACGAAAATCAAATCACACCCAAAACCATCCCCTGATCCTTCCCAACCCCCAAAATCGATCAAGGGTTCAAAATAGATACTTGACTTGTACTAGAAAAAGATACTCCTAATCAAGATCTATCATTATAGATATAGATGAGTCATTTTGGAGCATCCTGAAGGATTTTTGATGTTCTAGACGAAAATCAAATCACACCCAAAACCATCACCTGATCCTTCCCAACCTCCAAAATCGATCAAGGGTTCAAAATAGATACTTGACTTGTACTAGAAAAAGATACTCCTAATCAAGATCTATCATTATAGATATAGATGAGTCATTTTGGAGCATCCTGAAGGATTTTTGATGTTCTAGACGAAAATCAAATCACACCCAAAACCATCACCTGATCCTTCCCAACCCCCAAAATCGATCAAGGGTTCAAAATAGATACTTGACTTGTACTAGAAAAAGATACTCCTAATCAAGATCTATCATTATAGATATAGATGAGTCATTTTGGAGCATCCTGAAGGATTTTTGATGTTCTAGACGAAAATCAAATCACACCCAAAACCATCACCTGATCCTTCCCAACCCCCAATATCGATCAGGGGTTCAAAATAGATAATTGACTTGTACCAGAAAAAGATACTCCTAATCAAGATCTATCATTATAGATATAGATCAGTCATTTTGGAGCATCCTGAATAATTTTTGATGTTCTAGACGAAAATCAAATCACACCCAAAACCATCACCTGATCCTTCCCAACCCCCAAAATCGATCAAGGGTTCAAAATAGATACTTGACTTGTACTAGAAAAAGATACTCCTAATCAAGATCTATCATTATAGATATAGATGAGTCATTTTGGAGCATCCTGAAGGATTTTTGATGTTCTAGACGAAAATCAAATCACACCCAAAACCATCACCTGATCCTTCCCAACCCCCAAAATCGATCAAGGGTTCAAAATAGATACTTGACTTGTACTAGAAAAAGATACTCCTAATCAAGATCTATCATTATAGATATAGATGAGTCATTTTGGAGCATCCTGAAGGATTTTTGATGTTCTAGACGAAAATCAAATCACACCCAAAACCATCACCTGATCCTTCCCAACCCCCAATATCGATCAGGGGTTCAAAATAGATAATTGAGTTGTACCAGAAAAAGATACTCCTAATCAAGATCTATCATTATAGATATAGATCAGTCATTTTGGAGCATCCTGAATAATTTTTGATGTTCTAGACGAAAATCAAATCACACCCAAAACCATCACCTGATCCTTCCCAACCCCCAAAATCGATCAAGGGTTCAAAATAGATACTTGACTTGTACTAGAAAAAGATACTCCTAATCAAGATCTATCATTATAGATATAGATGAGTCATTTTGGAGCATCCTGAAGGATTTTTGATGTTCTAGACGAAAATCAAATCACACCCAAAACCATCACCTGATCCTTCCCTACCCCCAAAATCGATCAAGGGTTCAAAATAGATACTTGACTTGTACTAGAAAAAGATACTCCTAATCAAGATCTATCATTATAGATATAGATGAGTCATTTTGGAGCATCCTGAAGGATTTTTGATGTTCTAGACGAAAATCAAATCACACCCAAAACCATCACCTGATCCTTCCCAACCCCCAAAATCGATCAAGGGTTCAAAATAGATACTTGACTTGTACTAGAAAAAGATACTCCTAATCAAGATCTATCATTATAGATATAGATGAGTCATTTTGGAGCATCCTGAAGGATTTTTGATGTTCTAGACGAAAATCAAATCACACCCAAAACCATCACCTGATCCTTACCAACCCCCAAAATCGATCAAGGGTTCAAAATAGATACTTGACTTGTACTAGAAAAAGATACTCCTAATCAAGATCTATCATTATAGATATAGATGAGTCATTTTGGAGCATCCTGAAGGATTTTTGATGTTCTAGACGAAAATCAAATCACACCCAAAACCATCACCTGATCCTTCCCAACCCCCAAAATCGTTCAAGGGTTCAAAATAGATACTTGACTTGTACTAGAAAAAGATACTCCTAATCAAGATCTATCATTATAGATATAGATGAGTCATTTTGGAGCATCCTGAAGGATTTTTGATGTTCTAGACGAAAATCAAATCACACCCAAAACCATCACCTGATCCTTCCCAACCCCCAAAATCGATCAAGGGTTCAAAATAGATACTTGACTTGTACTAGAAAAAGATACTCCTAATCAAGATCTATCATTATAGATATAGATGAGTCATTTTGGAGCATCCTGAAGGATTTTTGATGTTCTAGACGAAAATCAAATCACACCCAAAACCATCACCTGATCCTTCCCAACCCCCAAAATCGATCAAGGGTTCAAAATAGATACTTGACTTGTACTAGAAAAAGATACTCCTAATCAAGATCTATCATTATAGATATAGATGAGTCATTTTGGAGCATCCTGAAGGATTTTTGATGTTCTAGACGAAAATCAAATCACACCCAAAACCATCACCTGATCCTTCCCAACCTCCAAAATCGATCAAGGGTTCAAAATATATACTTGACTTGTACTAGAAAAAGATACTCCTAATCAAGATCTATCATTATAGATATAGATGAGTCATTTTGGAGCATCCTGAAGGATTTTTAATGTTCTAGACGAAAATCAAATCACACCCAAAACCATCACCTAATCCTTCCCAACCCCCAAAATCGATCAAGGGTTCAAAATAGATACTTGACTTGTACTAGAAAAAGATACTCCTAATCAAGATCTATCATTATAGATATAGATGAGTCATTTTGGAGCATCCTGAAGGATTTTTGATGTTCTAGACGAAAATCAAATCACACCCAAAACCATCACCTGATCCTTCCCAACCCCCAAAATCGATCAAGGGTTCGAATTAGATACTTGACTTGTACTAGAAAAAGATACTCCTAATCAAGATCTATCATTATAGATATAGCTGAGTCATTTTGGAGCATCCTGAAGGATTTTTGATGTTCTAGACGAAAATCAAATCACACCCAAAACCATCACCTGATCCTTCCCAACCCCCAAAATCGATCAAGGGTTCAAAATAGATACTTGACTTGTACTAGAAAAAGATACTCCTAATCAAGATCTATCATTATAGATATAGATGAGTCATTTTGGAGCATCCTGAAGGATTTTTGATGTTCTAGACGAAAATCAAATCACACCCAAAACCATCACCTGATCCTTCCCAACCCCCAAAATCGTTCAAGGGTTCAAAATAGATACTTGACTTGTACTAGAAAAAGATACTCCTAATCAAGATCTATCATTATAGATATAGATGAGTCATTTTGGAGCATCCTGCAGGATTTTTGATGTTCTAGACGAAAATCAAATCACACCCAAAACCATCACCTGATCCTTCCCAACCCCCAAAATCGATCAAGGGTTCAAAATAGATACTTGACTTGTACTAGAAAAAGATACTCCTAATCAAGATCTATCATTATAGATATAGATGAGTCATTTTGGAGCATCCTGAAGGATTTTTGATGTTCTAGACGAAAATCAAATCACACCCAAAACCATCACCTGATCCTTCCCAACCCCCAAAATCGATCAAGGGTTCAAAATAGATACTTGACTTGTACTAAAAAAAGATACTCCCAATCAAGATCTATCATTATAGATATAGATGAGTCATTTTGGAGCATCCTGAAGGATTTTTGATGTTCTAGACGAAAATCAAATCACACCCAAAACCATCACCTGATCCTTCCCAACCCCCAAAATCGTTCAAGGGTTCAAAATAGATACTTGACTTGTACTAGAAAAAGATACTCCTAATCAAGATCTATCATTATAGATATAGATGAGTCATTTTGGAGCATCCTGAAGGATTTTTGATGTTCTAGACGAAAATCAAATCACACCCAAAACCATCACCTGATCCTTCCCAACCCCCAAAATCGATCAAGGGTTCAAAATAGATACTTGACTTGTACTAGAAAAAGATACTCCTAATCAAGATCTATCATTATAGATATAGATGAGTCATTTTGGAGCATCCTGAAGGATTTTTGATGTTCTAGACGAAAATCAAATCACACCCAAAACCATCACCTGATCCTTCCCAACCCCCAAAATCGATCAAGGGTTCAAAATAGATACTTGACTTGTACTAGAAAAAGATACTCCTAATCAAGATCTATCATTATAGATATAGATGAGTCATTTTGGAGGATCCTGAAGGATTTTTGATGTTCTAGACGAAAATCAAATCACACCCAAAACCATCACCTGATCCTTCCCAACCCCCAAAATCGATCAAGGGTTCAAAATAGATACTTGACTTGTACTAGAAAAAGGTACTCCTAATCAAGATCTATCATTATAGATATAGATGAGTCATTTTGGAGCATCCTGAAGGATTTTTGATGTTCTAGACGAAAATCAAATCACACCCAAAACCATCACCTGATCCTTCCCAACCTCCAAAATCGATCAAGGGTTCAAAATAGATACTTGACTTGTACTAGAAAAAGATACTCCTAATCAAGATCTATCATTATAGATATAGATGAGTCATTTTGGAGCATCCTGAAGGATTTTTGATGTTCTAGACGAAAATCAAATCACACCCAAAACCATCACCTGATCCTTCCCAACCCCCAAAATCGATCAAGGGTTCAAAATAGATACTTGACTTGTACTAGAAAAAGATACTCCTAATCAAGATCTATCATTATAGATATAGATGAGTCATTTTGGAGCATCCTGAAGGATTTTTGATGTTCTAGACGAAAATCAAATCACACCCAAAACCATCACCTGATCCTTCCCAACCCCCAAAATCGATCAAGGGTTCAAATTAGATACTTGACTTGTACTAGAAAAAGATACTCCTAATCAAGATCTATCATTATAGATATAGCTGAGTCATTTTGGAGCATCCTGAAGGATTTTTAATGTTCTAGACGAAAATCAAATCACACCCAAAACCATCACCTGATCCTTCCCAACCCCCAAAATCGATCAAGGGTTCAAAATAGATACTTGACTTGTACTAGAAAAAGATACTCCTAATCAAGATCTATCATTATAGATATAGATGAGTCATTTTGGAGCATCCTGAAGGATTTTTGATGTTCTAGACGAAAATCAAATCACACCCAAAACCATCACCTGATCCTTCCCAACCCCCAAAATCGTTCAAGGGTTCAAAATAGATACTTGACTTGTACTAGAAAAAGATACTCCTAATCAAGATCTATCATTATAGATATAGATGAGTCATTTTGGAGCATCCTGCAGGATTTTTGATGTTCTAGACGAAAATCAAATCACACCCAAAACCATCACCTGATCCTTCCCAACCCCCAAAATCGATCAAGGGTTCAAAATAGATACTTGACTTGTACTAGAAAAAGATACTCCTAATCAAGATCTATCATTATAGATATAGATGAGTCATTTTGGAGCATCCTGAAGGATTTTTGATGTTCTAGACGAAAATCAAATCACACACAAAACCATCACCTGATCCTTCCCAACCCCCAAAATCGATCAAGGGTTCAAAATAGATACTTGACTTGTACTAAAAAAAGATACTCCCAATCAAGATCTATCATTATAGATATAGATGAGTCATTTTGGAGCATCCTGAAGGATTTTTGATGTTCTAGACGAAAATCAAATCACACCCAAAACCATCCCCTGATCCTTCCCAACCCCCAAAATCGATCAAGGGTTCAAAATAGATACTTGACTTGTACTAGAAAAAGATACTCCTAATCAAGATCTATCATTATAGATATAGATGAGTCATTTTGGAGCATCCTGAAGGATTTTTGATGTTCTAGACGAAAATCAAATCACACCCAAAACCATCACCTGATCCTTCCCAACCTCCAAAATCGATCAAGGGTTCAAAATAGATACTTGACTTGTACTAGAAAAAGATACTCCTAATCAAGATCTATCATTATAGATATAGATGAGTCATTTTGGAGCATCCTGAAGGATTTTTGATGTTCTAGACGAAAATCAAATCACACCCAAAACCATCACCTGATCCTTCCCAACCCCCAAAATCGATCAAGGGTTCAAAATAGATACTTGACTTGTACTAGAAAAAGATACTCCTAATCAAGATCTATCATTATAGATATAGATGAGTCATTTTGGAGCATCCTGAAGGATTTTTGATGTTCTAGACGAAAATCAAATCACACCCAAAACCATCACCTGATCCTTCCCAACCCCCAATATCGATCAGGGGTTCAAAATAGATAATTGACTTGTACCAGAAAAAGATACTCCTAATCAAGATCTATCATTATAGATATAGATCAGTCATTTTGGAGCATCCTGAATAATTTTTGATGTTCTAGACGAAAATCAAATCACACCCAAAACCATCACCTGATCCTTCCCAACCCCCAAAATCGATCAAGGGTTCAAAATAGATACTTGACTTGTACTAGAAAAAGATACTCCTAATCAAGATCTATCATTATAGATATAGATGAGTCATTTTGGAGCATCCTGAAGGATTTTTGATGTTCTAGACGAAAATCAAATCACACCCAAAACCATCACCTGATTCTTCCCTACCCCCAAAATCGATCAAGGGTTCAAAATAGATACTTGACTTGTACTAGAAAAAGATACTCCTAATCAAGATCTATCATTATAGATATAGATGAGTCATTTTGGAGCATCCTGAAGGATTTTTGATGTTCTAGACGAAAATCAAATCACACCCAAAACCATCACCTGATCCTTCCCAACCCCCAAAATCGATCAAGGGTTCAAAATAGATACTTGACTTGTACTAGAAAAAGATACTCCTAATCAAGATCTATCATTATAGATATAGATGAGTCATTTTGGAGCATCCTGAAGGATTTTTGATGTTCTAGACGAAAATCAAATCACACCCAAAACCATCACCTGATCCTTCCCAACCCCCAAAATCGATCAAGGGTTCAAAATAGATACTTGACTTGTACTAGAAAAAGATACTCCTAATCAAGATCTATCATTATAGATATAGATGAGTCATTTTGGAGCATCCTGAAGGATTTTTGATGTTCTAGACGAAAATCAAATCACACCCAAAACCATCACCTGATCCTTCCCAACCCCCAAAATCGATCAAGGGTTCAAAATAGATACTTGACTTGTACTAGAAAAAGATACTCCTAATCAAGATCTATCATTATAGATATAGATGAGTCATTTTGGAGCATCCTGAAGGATTTTTGATGTTCTAGACGAAAATCAAATCACACCCAAAACCATCACCTGATCCTTCCCAACCCCCAAAATCGATCAAGGGTTCAAAATAGATACTGGACTTGTACTAGAAAAAGATACTCCTAATCAAAATCTATCATTATAGATATAGATGAGTCATTTGGGAGCATCCTGAAGGATTTTTGATGTTCTAGACGAAAATCAAATCACACCCTAAACCATCACCTGATCCTTCCCAACCCCCAATATCGATCAAGGGTTCAAAATAGATACTTGACTTGTACCAAAAAAAGATACTCCTAATCAAGATCTATCATTATAGATATAGATGAGTCATTTTGGAGCATCCTGAAGGATTTTTGATGTTCTAGACGAAAATCAAATCACACCCAAAACCATCACCTGATCCTTCCCAACCCCCAAAATCGATCAAGGGTTGAAAATAGATACTTGACTTGTACTAGAAAAAGATACTCCTAATCAAGATCTATCATTATAGATATAGATAAGTCATTTTGGAGCATCCTGAAGGATTTTTGATGTTCTAGACGAAAATCAAATCACACCCAAAACCATCACCTGGTCCTTCCCAACCCCCAAAATCGATCAAGGGTTCAAAATAGATACCTGACTTGTACTAGAAAACGATACTCCTAATCAAGATCTATCATTATAGATATAGATGAGTCATTTTGGAGCATCCTGAAGGATTTTTGATGTTCTAGACGAAAATCAAATCACACCCAAAACCATCACCTGATCCTTCCCAACTAGCAATATCGATCAAGGGTTCAAAATAGATACTTGACTTGTACTAGAAAAAGATACTCCTAATCAAGATCTATCATTATAGATATAGATGAGTCATTTTGGAGCATCCTGAAGGATTTTTGATGTTCTAGACGAAAATCAAATCACACCCAAAACCATCACCTGATCCTTCCCAACCCCCAAAATCGATCAAGGGTTCAGAATAGATACTTGACTTGTACTAGAAAAAGATACTCCTAATCAAGATCTATCATTATAGATATAGATGAGTCATTTTGGAGCATCCTGAAGGATTTTTGATGTTCTACACGAAAATCAAATCACACCCTAACCCATCACCTGATCCTTCCTAACCCCCAAAATCGATCAACGGTTCAAAATAGATACTTGACTTGTACTAGAAAAAGATACTCCTAATCAAGATCTATCATTATAGATATAGATGAGTCATTTTGGAGCATCCTGAAGGATTTTTGATGTTCTAGACGAAAATCAAATCACACCCAAAACCATCACCTGATCCTTCCCAACCCCCAAAATCGATCAAGGGTTCAAAATAGATACTTGACTTGTACTAGAAAAAGATACTCCTAATCAAGATCTATCATTATAGATATAGATGAGTCATTTTGGAGCATCCTGAAGGATTTTTGATGTTCTAGACGAAAATCAAATCACACCCAAAACCATCACCTGATCTTTCCCAACCCCCAATATCGATCAAGGGTTCAAAATAGATACTTGACTTGTACTAGAAAAAGATACTCCTAATCAAGATCTATCATTATAGATATAGATGAGTCATTTTGGAGCATCCTGAAGGATTTTTTATGTTCTAGACGAAAATCAAATCACACCCAAAACCATCACCTGATCCTTCCCAACACCCAAAATCGATCAAGGGTTCAAAATAGATACTTGACTTGAACTAGAAAAAGATACTCCTAATCAAGATCTATCATTATAGATATAGATGAGTCATTTTGGAGCATCCTGAAGGATTTTTGATGTTCTAGACGAAAATCAAATCACACCCAAAACCATCACCTGATCCTTCCCAACCCCCAAAATCGATCAAGGGTTCAAAATAGATACTTGACTTGTACCAGAAAAAGATACTCCTAATCAAGATCTATCTTTATAGATATAGATGAGTCATTTTGGAGCATCCTGAAGGATTTTTGATGTTCTAGACGAAAATCAAATCACACCCAAAACCATCACCTGATCCTTCCCAACCCCCAAAATCGATCAAGGGTTCAAAATAGATACTTGACTTGTACTAGAAAAAGATACTCCTAATCAAGATCTATCATTATAGATATAGATGAGTCATTTTGGAGCATCCTGAAGGATTTTTGATGTTCTAGACGAAAATCAAATCACACCCAAAACCATCACCTGATCCTTCCCAACCCCCAAAATCGATCAAGGGTTCAAAATAGATACTTGACTTGTACTAGAAAAAGATACTCCTAATCAAGATCTATCATTATAGATATAGATGAGTCATTTTGGAGCATCCTGAAGGATTTTTGATGTTCTAGACGAAAATCAAATCACACCCAAAACCATCACCTGATCCTTCCCAACCCCCAAAATCGATCGAGGGTTCAAAATAGATACTTGACATGTACTAGAAAAAGATACTCCTAATCAAGATCTATCATTATAGATATAGATGAGTCATTTTGGAGCATCCTGAAGGATTTTTGATGTTCTAGACGAAAATCAAATCACACCCAAAACCATCACCTGATCCTTCCCAACCCCCAAAATCGATCAAGGGTTCAAAATAGATACTTGACTTGTACTAGAAAAAGATACTCCTAATCAAGATCTATCATTATAGATAAAGATGAGTCATTTTGGAGCATCCTGAAGGATTTTTGATGTTCTAGACGAAAATCAAATCACACCCAAAACCATCACCTGATCCTTCCCAACCCCCAAAATCGATCAAGGGTTCAAAATAGATACTTGACTTGTACAAAAAAAAGATACTCCTAATCAAGATCTATCATTATAGATATAGATGAGTCATTTTGGAGCATCCTGAAGGATTTTTGATGTTCTAGATGAAAATCAAATCACACCCAAAACCATCACCTGATCCTTCCCAACCCCCAAAATCGATCAAGGGTTCAAAAAAGATACTTGACTTGTACTAGAAAAAGATACTCCTAATCAAGATCTATCATTATAGATATAGATGAGTCATTTTGGAGCATCCTGAAGGATTTTTGATGTTCTAGACGAAAATCAAATCACAC
Organism: Eupeodes corollae; assembly: GCF_945859685.1. NCBI lineage: Eukaryota > Metazoa > Arthropoda > Insecta > Diptera > Syrphidae > Eupeodes > Eupeodes corollae. The sequence continues at coordinate 82,234,559 of NC_079148.1, forward strand.
CCAAAACCATCACCTGATCCTTCCCAACCCACAAAATCGATCAAGGGTTCAAAATAGATACTTGACTTGTACTAGAAAAAGATACTCCTAATCAAGATCTATCATTATAGATATAGATGAGTCATTTTGGAGCATCCTGAAGGATTTTTGATGTTCTAGACGAAAATCAAATCACACCCAAAACCATCACCTGATCCTTCCCAACCCCCAAAATCGATCAAGGGTTCAAAATAGATACTTGACTTGTACTAGAAAAAGATACTCCTAATCAAGATCTATCATTATAGATATAGATGAGTCATTTTGGAGCATCCTGAAGGATTTTTGATGTTCTAGACGAAAATCAAATCACACCCAAAACCATCACCTGATCCTTCCCAACCCCCAAAATCGATCAAGGGTTCAAAATAGATACTTGACTTGTACTAGAAAAAGATACTCCTAATCAAGATCTATCATTATAGATATAGATGAGTCATTTTGGAGCATCTTGAAGGATTTTTGATGTTCTAGACGAAAATCAAATCACACCCAAAACCATCACCTGATCCTTCCCAACCCCCAAAATCGATCAAGGGTTCAAAATAGATACTTGACTTGTACTAGAAAAAGATACTCCTAATCAAGATCTATCATTATAGATATAGATGAGTCATTTTGGAGCATCCTGAAGGATTTTTGATGTTCTAGACGAAAATCAAATCACACCCAAAACCATCACCTGATCCTTCCCAACCCCCAAAATCGATCAAGGGTTCAAAATAGATACTTGACTTGTACTAGAAAAAGATACTCCTAATCAAGATCTATCATTATAGATATAGATGAGTCATTTTGGAGTATCCTGAAGGATTTTTGATGTTCTAGACGAAAATCAAATCACACCCAAAACCATCACCTGATCCTTCCCAACCCCCAAAATCGATCAAGGGTTCAAAATAAATACTTGACTTGTACTAGAAAAAGATACTCCTAATCAAGATCTATCATTATAGATATAGATGAGTCATTTTGGAGCATCCTGAAGGATTTTTGATGTTCTAGACGAAAATCAAATCACACCCAAAACCATCTTGTACTAGAAAAAGATACTCCTAATCAAGATCTATCATTATAGATATAGATGAGTCATTTTGGAGCATCCTGAAGGATTTTTGATGTTCTAGACGAAAATCAAATCACACCCAAAACCATCACCTGATCCTTACCAACCCCCAAAATCGATCAAGGGTTCAAAATAGATACTTGACTTGTACTAGAAAAAGATACTCCTAATCAAGATCTATCATTATAGATATAGATGAGTCATTTTGGAGCATCCTGAAGGATTTTTGATGTTCTAGACGAAAATCAAATCACACCCAAAACCATCACCTGATCCTTCCCAACCGCCAAAATCGATCAAGGGTTCAAAATAGATACTTGACTTGTACTAGAAAAAGATACTCCTAATCAAGATCTATCATTATAGATATAGATGAGTCATTTTGGAGCATTCTGAAGGATTTTTGATGTTCTAGACGAAAATCAAATCACACCCAAAACCATCACCTGATCCTTCCCAACCCACAAAATCGATCAAGGGTTCAAAATAGATACTTGACTTGTACTAGAAAAAGATACTCCTAATCAAGATCTATCATTATAGATATAGATGAGTCATTTTGGAGCATCCTGAAGGATTTTTGATGTTCTAGACGAAAATCAAATCACACCCAAAACCATCACCTGATCCTTCCCAACCCCCAAAATCGATCAAGGGTTCAAAATAGATACTTGACTTGTACTAGAAAAACATACTCCTAATCAAGATCTATCATTATAGATATAGATGAGTCAGTTTGGAGCATCCTGAAGGATTTTTGATGTTCTAGACGAAAATCAAATCACACCCAAAACCATCACCTGATCCTTCCCAACCCACAAAATCGATCAAGGGTTCAAAATAGATACTTGACTTGTACTAGAAAAAGATACTCCTAATCAAGATCTATCATTATAGATATAGATGAGTCATTTTGGAGCATCCTGAAGGATTTTTGATGTTCTAGACGAAAATCAAATCACACCCAAAACCATCACCTGATCCTTCCCAACCCCCAAAATCGATCAAGGGTTCAAAATAGATACTTGACTTGTACTAGAAAAAGATACTCCTAATCAAGATCTATCATTATAGATATAGATGAGTCATTTTGGAGCATCCTGAAGGATTTTTGATGTTCTAGACGAAAATCAAATCACACCCAAAACTATCACCTGATCCTTCCCAACCCCCAAAATCGATCAAGGGTTCAAAATAGATACTTGACTTGTACTAGAAAAAGATACTCCTAATCAAGATCTATCATTATAGATATAGATGAGTCATTTTGGAGCATCCTGAAGGATTTTTGATGTTCTAGACGAAAATCAAATCACACCCAAAACCATCACCTGATCCTTCCCAACCCCCAAAATCGATCAAGGGTTCAAAATAGATACTTGACTTGTACTAGAAAAAGATACTCCTAATCAAGATCTATCATTATAGATATAGATGAGTCATTTTGGAGTATCCTGAAGGATTTTTGATGTTCTAGACGAAAATCAAATCACACCCAAAACCATCACCTGATCCTTCCCAACCCCCAAAATCGATCAAGGGTTCAAAATAAATACTTGACTTGTACTAGAAAAAGATACTCCTAATCAAGATCTATCATTATAGATATAGATGACTCATTTTGGAGCATCCTGAAGGATTTTTGATGTTCTAGACGAAAATCAAATCACACCCAAAACCATCTTGTACTAGAAAAAGATACTCCTAATCAAGATCTATCATTATAGATATAGATGAGTCATTTTGGAGCATCCTGAAGGATTTTTGATGTTCTAGACGAAAATCAAATCACACCCAAAACCATCACCTGATCCTTCCCAACCCCCAAAATCCATCAAGGGTTCAAAATAGATACTTGACTTGTACTAGAAAAAGATACTCCTAATCAAGATCTATCATTATAGATATAGATGAGTCATTTTGGAGCATCCTGAAGGATTTTTGATGTTCTAGACGAAAATCAAATCACACCCAAAACCATCACCTGATCCTTTCCAACCCCCAAAATCGATCAAGGGTTCAAAATAGATACTTGACTTGTACTAGAAAAAGATACTCCTAATCAAGATCTATCATTATAGATATAGATGAGTCATTTTGGAGCATTCTGAAGGATTTTTGATGTTCTAGACGAAAATCAAATCACACCCAAAACCATCACCTGATCCTTCCCAACCCACAAAATCGATCAAGGGTTCAAAATAGATACTTGACTTGTACTAGAAAAAGATACTCCTAATCAAGATCTATCATTATAGATATAGATGAGTCATTTTGGAGCATCCTGAAGGATTTTTGATGTTCTAGACGAAAATCAAATCACACCCAAAACCATCACCTGATCCTTCCCAACCCCCAAAATCGATCAAGGGTTCAAAATAGATACTTGACTTGTACTAGAAAAAGATACTCCTAATCAAGATCTATCATTATAGATATAGATGAGTCATTTTGGAGCATCCTGAAGGATTTTTGATGTTCTAGACGAAAATCAAATCACACTGAAAACCATCACCTGATCCTTCCCAACCCCCAAAATCGATCAAGGGTTCAAAATAGATACTTGACTTGTAATAGAAAAAGATACTCCTAATCAAGATCTATCATTATAGACACAGATGAGTCATTTTGGAGCATCCTGAAGGATTTTTGATGTTCTAGACGAAAATCAAATCACACCCAAAACCATCACCTGATCTTTCCCAACCCCCAAAATCGATCAAGGGTTCAAAATAGATACTTGACTTGTACTAGAAAAAGATACTCCTAATCAAGATCTATCATTATAGATATAGATGAGTCATTTTGGAGCATCCTGAAGGATTTTTGATGTTCTAGACGAAAATCAAATCACACCCAAAACCATCACCTGATCCTTCCCAACCCCCAAAATCGATCAAGGGTTCAAAATAGATACTTGACTTGTACTAGAAAAAGATACTCCTAATCAAGATCTATCATTATAGATATAGATGAGTCATTTTGGAGCATCCTGAAGGATTTTTTATGTTCTAGACGAAAATCAAATCACACCCAAAACCATCACCTGATCCTTCCCAAACCCCAAAATCGATCAAGGGTTCAAAATAGATACTTGACTTGTACTAAAAAAAGATACTCCTAATCAAGATCTATCATTATAGATATAGATGAGTCATTTTGGAGCATCCTGAAGGATTTTTGATGTTCTAGACGAAAATCAAATCACACCCAAAACCATCACCTGATCCTTCCCAACCCCCAAAATCGATCAAGGGTTCAAAAAAGATACTTGACTTGTACTAGAAAAATATACTCCTAATCAAGATCTATCATTATAGATATAGATGAGTCATTTTGGAGCATCCTGAAGGATTTTTGATGTTCTAGACGAAAATCAAATCACACCCAAAACCATCACCTGATCCTTCCCAACCCCCAAAATCGATCAAGGGTTCAAAATAGATACTTGACTTGTACTAGAAAAAGATACTCCTAATCAAGATCTATCATTATAGATAGAGATGAGTCATTTTGGAGCATCCTGAAGGATTTTTGATGTTCTAGACGAAAATCAAATCACACCCAAAACCATCTTGTACTAGAAAAAGATACTCCTAATCAAGATCTATCATTATAGATATAGATGAGTCATTTTGGAGCATCCTGAAGGATTTTTGATGTTCTAGACGAAAATCAAATCACACCCAAAACCATCACCTGATCCTTCCCAACCCCCAAAATCGATCAAGGGTTCAAAATAGATACTTGACTTGTACTAGAAAAAGATACTCCTAATCAAGATCTATCATTATAGATATAGATGAGTCATTTCGAAACATCCTGAAGGATTTTTGATGTTCTAGACGAAAATCAAATCACACCCAAAACCATCACCTGATCCTTCCCAACCCCCAAAATCGATCAAGGGTTCAAAATAGATACTTGACTTGTACTAGAAAAAGATACTCCTAATCAAGATCTATCATTATAGATATAGATGAGTCATTTTGGAGCATTCTGAAGGATTTTTGATGTTCTAGACGAAAATCAAATCACACCCAAAACCATCACCTGATCCTTCCCAACCCCCAAAATCGATCAAGGGTTCAAAATAGATACTTGACTTGTACTAGAAAAAGATACTCCTAATCAAGATCTATCATTATAGATATAGATGAGTCATTTTGGAGCATCCTGAAGGATTTTTGATGTTCTAGACGAAAATCAAATCACACTGAAAACCATCACCTGATCCTTCCCAACCCCCAAAATCGATCAAGGGTTCAAAATAGATACTTGACTTGTACTAGAAAAACATACTCCTAATCAAGATCTATCATTATAGATATAGATGAGTCATTTTGGAGCATCCTGAAGGATTTTTGATGTTCTAGACGAAAACCAAATCACACCCAAAACCATCACCTGATCCTTCCCAACCCCCAAAATCGATCAAGGGTTCAAAATAGATACTTGACTTGTACTAGAAAAAGATACTCCTAATCAAGATCTATCATTATAGATATAGATGAGTCATTTTGGAGCATCCTGAAGGATTTTTGATGTTCTAGACGAAAATCAAATCACACCCAAAACCATCACCTGATCCTTCCCAACCCCCAAAATCGATCAAGGGTTCAAAATAGATACTTGACTTGTACTAGAAAAAGATACTCCTAATCAAGGTCTATCATTATAGATATAGATGAGTCATTTTGGAGCATCCTGAAGGATTTTTGATGTTCTAGACGAAAATCAAATCACACCCAAAACCATCACCTGATCCTTCCCAACCCCCAAAATCGATCAAGGGTTCAAAATAGATACTTGACTTGTACTAGAAAAAGATACTCCTAATCAAGATCTATCATTATAGATATAGATGAGTCATTTTGGAGCATCCTGAAGGATTTTTGATGTTCTAGATGAAAATCAAATCACACCCAAAACCATCACCTAATCCTTCCCAACCCCCAAAATCGATCAAGGGTTCAAAATAGATACTTGACTTGTACTAGAAAAAGATACTCCTAATCAAGGTCTATCATTATAGATATAGATGAGTCATTTTGGAGCATCCTGAAGGATTTTTGATGTTCTAGACGAAAATCAAATCACACCCAAAACCATAACCTGATCCTTCCCAACCCCCAAAATCGATCAAGGGTTCAAAATAGATACTTGACTTGTACCAGAAAAAGATACTCCTAATCAAGATCTATCATTATAGATATAGATGAGTCATTTTGGAGCATCCTGAAGGATTTTTGATGTTCTAGACGAAAATCAAATCACACCCAAAACCATCACCTGATCCTTCCCAACCCCCAAAATCGATCAAGGGTTGAAAATAGATACTTGACTTGTACTAGAAAAAGATACTCCTAATCAAGATCTATCATTATAGATATAGATGAGTCATTTTGGAGCATCCTGAAGGATTTTTGATGTTCTAGACGAAAATCAAATCACACCCAAAACCATCACCTGATCCTTCCCAACCCCCAAAATCGATCAAGGGTTCAAAATAAATACTTGACTTGTACTAGAAAAAGATACTCCTAATCAAGATCTATCATTATAGATATAGATGAGTCATTTTGGAGCATCCTGAAGGATTTTTGATGTTCTAGACGAAAATCAAATCACACCCAAAACCATCACCTGATCCTTCCCAACCCCCAAAATCGATCAAGGGTTCAAAATAGATACTTGACTTGTACTAGAAAAAGATACTCCTAATCAAGATCTATCATTATAGATATAGATGAGTCATTTTGGAGCATCCTGAAGGATTTTTGATGTTCTAGACGAAAATCAAATCACACCCAAAACCATCACCTGATCCTTCCCAACCCCCAAAATCGATCAAGGGTTCAAAAAAAATACTTTACTTGTACTAGAAAAAGATACTCCTAATCAAGATCTATCATTATAGATATAGATAAGTCATTTGTGAGCATCCTGAAGGATTTTTGATGTTCTAGACGAAAATCAAATCACACCCAAAACCATCACCTGATCCTTCCCAACCCCCAAAATCGATCAAGGGTTCAAAATAGATACTTGACTTGTACTAGAAAAAGATACTCCTAATCAAGGTCTATCATTATAGATATAGATGAGTCATTTTGCAGCATCCTGAAGGATTTTTGATGTTCTAGACGAAAATCAAATCACACCCAAAACCATCACCTGATCCTTCCCAACCCCCAAAATCGATCAAGGGTTCAAAATAGATATCTGACTTGTACTAAAAAAAGATACTCCTAATCAAGATCTATCATTATAGATATAGATGAGTCATTTTGGAGCATCCTGAAGGATTTTTGATGTTCTAGATGAAAATCAAATCACACCCAAAACCATCACCTGATCCTTCCCAACCCCCAAAATCGATCAAGGGTTCAAAATAGATACTTGACTTGTACTAGAAAAAGATACTCCTAATCAAGATCTATCATTATAGATATAGATGAGTCATTTTGGAGCATCCTGAAGGATTTTTGATGTTCTAGACGAAAATCAAATCACACCCAAAACCATCACCTGATCCTTCCCAACCCCCAAAATCGATCAAGGGTTCAAAATAGATACTTGATTTTTGATGTTCTAGACGAAAATAAAATCACACCCAAAACCATCACCTGATCCTTCCCAACCCCCAAAATCGATCAAGGGTTCAAAAAAAATACTTGACTTGTACTAGAAAAAGATACTCCTAATCAAGATCTATCATTATAGATATAGATAAGTCATTTTGGAGCATCCTGAAGGATTTTTGATGTTCTAGACGAAAATCAAATCACACCCAAAACCATCACCTGATCCTTCCCAACCCCCAAAATCGATCAAGGGTTCAAAATAGATACTTGACTTGTACTAGAAAAAGATACTCCTAATCAAGGTCTATCATTATAGATATAGATGAGTCATTTTGGAGCATCCTGAAGGATTTTTGATGTTCTAGACGAAAATCAAATCACACCCAAAACCATCACCTGATCCTTCCCAACCCCCAAAATCGATCAAGGGTTCAAAAAAGATATCTGACTTGTACTAAAAAAAGATACTCCTAATCAAGATCTATCATTATAGATATAGATGAGTCATTTTGGAGCATCCTGAAGGATTTTTGATGTTCTAGACGAAAATCAAATCACACCCAAAACCATCACCTGATCCTTCCCAACCCCCAAAATCGATCAAGGGTTCAAAATAGATACTTGACTTGTACTAGAAAAAGATACTCCTAATCAAGATCTATCATTATAGATATAGATGAGTCATTTTGGAGCATCCTGAAGGATTTTTGATGTTCTAGACGAAAATCAAATCACACCCAAAACCATCACCTGATCCTTCCCAACCCCCAAAATCGATCAAGGGTTCAAAATAGGTACTTGACTTGTACTAGAAAAAGATACTCCTAATCAAGATCTATCATTATAGATATAGATGAGTCATTTTGGAGCATCCTGAAGGATTTTTGATGTTCTAGACGAAAATCAAATCACACCCAAAACCATCACCTGATCCTTCCCAACCCCCCAAATCGATCAAGGGTTCAAAATAGATACTTGACTTGTACTAGAAAAAGATACTCCTAATCAAGATCTATCATTAAAAATATAGATGAGTCATTTTGGAGCATCCTGAAGGATTTTTGATGTTCTAGACGAAAATCAAATCACACCCAAAACCATCACCTGATCCTTCCCAACCCCCAAAATCGATCAAGGGTTCAAAATAGATACTTGACTTGTACTAGAAAAAGATACTCCTAATCAAGATCTATCATTATAGATATAGATGAGTCATTTTGGAGCATCCTGAAGGATTTTTGATGTTCTAGTCGAAAATCAAATCACACCCAAAACCATCACCTGATCCTTCCCAACCCCCAAAATCGATCAAGGGTTCAAAATAGATACTTGACTTGTACTAGAAAAAGATACTCCTAATCAAGATCTATCATTATAGATATAGATGAGTCATTTTGGAGCATCCTGAAGGATTTTTGATGTTCTAGACGAAAATCAAATCACACCCAAAACCATCACCTGATCCTTCCCAACCCCCAAAATCGATCAAGGGTTCAAAATAGATACTTGACTTGTACTTAAAAAGATACTCCTAATCAAGATCTATCATTATAGATATAGATGAGTCATTTTGGAGCATCCTGAAGGATTTTTGATGTTCTAGATGAAAATCAAATCACACCCAAAACCATCACCTGATCCTTCCCAACCCCCAAAATCGATCAAGGGTTCAAAATAGATACTTGACTTGTACTAGAAAAAGATACTCCTAATCAAGATCTATCATTATAGATATAGATGAGTCATTTTGGAGCATCCTGAAGGATTTTTGATGTTCTAGACGAAAATCAAATCACACCCAAAACCATCACCTGATCCTTCCCAACCCCCAAAATCGATCAAGGGTTCAAAATAGATACTTGACTTGTACTAGAAAAAGATACTCCTAATCAAGATCTATCATTATAGATATAAATGAGTCATTTTGGAGCATCCTGAAGGATTTTTGATGTTCTAGACGAAAATTAAATCACACCCAAAACCATCACCTGATCCTTCCCAACCCCCAAAATCGATCAAGGGTTCAAAATAGATACTTGACTTGTACTAGAAAAAGATACTCCTAATCAAGATCTATCATTAAAGATATAGATGAGTCATTTTGGAGCATCCTGAAGGATTTTTGATGTTCTAGACGAAAATCAAATCACACCCAAAACCATCACCTGATCCTTCCCAACCCCCAAAATCGATCAAGGGTTCAAAATATATACTTGACTTGTACTAGAAAAAGATACTCCTAATCAAGATCTATCATTATAGATATAGATGAGTCATTTTGGAGCATCCTGAAGGATTTTTGATGTTCTAGACGAAAATCAAATCACACCCAAAACCATCAACTGATCCTTCCCAACCCCCAAAATCGATCAAGGGTTCAAAATAGATACTTGACTTGTACTAGAAAAAGATACTCCTAATCAAGATCTATCATTATAGATATAGATGAGTCATTTTGGAGCATCCTGAAGGATTTTTGATGTTCTAGACGAAAATCAAATCACACCCAAAACCATAACCTGATCCTTCCCAACCCCCAAAATCGATCAAGGGTTCAAAATAGATACTTGACTTGTACCAGAAAAAGATACTCCTAATCAAGATCTATCATTATAGATATAGATGAGTCATTTTGGAGCATCCTGAAGGATTTTTGATGTTCTAGACGAAAATCAAATCACACCCAAAACCATCACCTGATGCTTCCCAACCCCCAAAATCGATCAAGGGTTCAAAATAGATACTTGACTTGTACTAGAAAAAGATACTCCTAATCAAGATCTATCATTATAGATATAGATGAGTCATTTTGGAGCATCCTGAAGGATTTTTGATGTTCTAGACGAAAATCAAATCACACCCAAAACCATCACCTGATCCTTCCCAACCCCCAAAATCGATCAAGGGTTCAAAATAGATACTTGACTTGTACTAGAAAAAGATACTCCTAATCAAGATCTATCATTATAGATATAGATCAGTCATTTTGGAGCATCTTGAAGGATTTTTGATGTTCTAGACGAAAATCAAATCACACCCAAAACCATCACCTGATCCTTCCCAACCCCCAAAATCGATCAAGGGTTCAAAATAGATACTTGACTTGTATTAGAAAAAGATACTCCTAGTCAAGATCTATCATTATAGATATAGATGAGTCATTTTGGAGCATCCTGAAGGATTTTTGATGTTCTAGACGAAAATCAAATAACACCCAAAACCATCACCTGATCCTTCCCAACCCCCAAAATCGATCAAGGGTTCAAAATAGATACTTGACTTGTACTAGAAAAAGATACTCCTAATCAAGATCTAACATTATAGATATAGATGAGCCATTTTGTAGCATCCTGAAGGATTTTTGATGTTCTAGACGAAAATCAAATCACACCCAAAACCATCACCTGATCCTTCCCAACCCCCAAAATCGATCAAGGGTTCAAAATAGATACTTGACTTGCACTAGAAAAAGATACTCCTAATCAAGATCTATCATTATAGATATAGATGAGTCATTTTGGAGCATCCTGAAGGATTTTTGATGTTCTAGACGAAAATCAAATCACACCCAAAACCATCACCTGATCCTTCCCAACCCCCAAAATCGATCAAGGGTTCAAAATAGATACTTGACTTGTACTAGAAAAAGATACTCCTAATCAAGATCTATCATTATAGATATAGATCAGTCATTTTGGAGCATCCTGAAGGATTTTTGATGTTCTAGACGAAAATCAAATCACACCCAAAACCATCACCTGATCCTTCCCAACCCCCAAAATCGATCAAGGGTTCAAAATAGATACTTGACTTGTACTAGAAAAAGATACTCCTAATCAAGATCTATCATTATAGATATAGATGAGTATTTGGGAGCATCCTGAAGGATTTTTGATGTTCTAGACGAAAATCAAATCACACCCAAAACCATCACCTGATCCTTCCCAACCCCCAAAATCGATCAAGGGTTCAAAATAGATACTTGACTTGTACTAGAAAAAGATACTTCTAATCAAGATCTATCATTATAGATATAGATGAGTCATTTTGGAGCATCCTGAATGATTTTTGATGTTCTAGACGAAAATCAAATCACACCCAAAACCATCACCTGATCCTTCCCAACCCCCAAAATCGATCAAGGGTTCAAAATAGATACTTGACTTGTACTAGAAAAAGATACTCCTAATCAAGATCTATCATTATAGATATAGATGAGTCATTTTGGAGCATCCTGAAGGATTTTTGATATTCTAGACGAAAATCAAATCACACCCAAAACCATCACCTGATCCTTCCCAACCCCCAAAATCGATCAAGGGTTCAAAATAGATACTTGACTTGTACTAGAAAAAGATACTCCTAATCAAGATCTATCATTATAGATATAGATGAGTCATTTTGGAGCATCCTGAAGGATTTTTGATGTTCTAGACGAAAATCAAATCACACCCAAAACAATCACCTGATCCTTCCCAACCCCCAAAATCGATCAAGGGTTCAAAATAGATACTTGACTTGTACTAGAAAAAGATACTCCTAATCAAGATCTATCATTATAGATATAGATGAGTCATTTTGGAGCATCCTGAAGGATTTTTGATGTTCGAGACGAAAATCAAATCACACCCAAAACCATCACCTGATCCTTCCCAACCCCCAAAATCGATCAAGGGTTCAAAAAAAATACTTTACTTGTACTAGAAAAAGATACTCCTAATCAAGATCTATCATTATAGATATAGATGAGTCATTTTGGAGCATCCTGAAGGATTTTTGATGTTCTAGACGAAAATCAAATCACACCCAAAACCATCACCTGATCCTTCCCAACCCCCAAAATCGATCAAGGGTTCAAAATAGATACTTGACTTGTACTAGAAAAAGATACTCCTAATCAAGATCTATCATTATAGATATAGATGAGTCATTTTGGAGCATCCTGAAGGATTTTTGATGTTCTAGACGAAAATCAAATCACACCCAAAACCATCACCTAATCCTTCCCAACCCCCAAAATCGATCAAGGGTTCAAAATAAATACTTGACTTGTACTAGAAAAAGATACTCCTAATCAAGATCTATCATTATAGATATAGATGAGTCATTTTGGAGCATCCTGAAGGATTTTTGATGTTCTAGACGAAAATCAAATCACACCCAAAACCATCACCTGATCCTTCCCAACCCCCAAAATCGATCAAGGGTTCAAAATAGATACTTGACTTGTACTAGAAAAAGATACTCCTAATCAAGATCTATCATTATAGATATAGACGAGTCATTTTGGAGCATCCTGAAGGATTTTTGATGTTCTAGACGAAAATCGAATCACACCCAAAACCATCACCTGATCCTTCCCAACCCCCAAAATCGATCAAGGGTTCAAAATAGATACTTGACTTGTACTAGAAAAAGATACTCCTAATCAAGATCTATCATTATAGATATAGATCAGTCATTTTGGAGCATCCTGAAGGATTTTTGATGTTCTAGACGAAAATCAAATCACACCCAAAACCATCACCTGATCCTTCCCAACCCCCAAAATCGATCAAGGGTTCAAAATAGATACTTGACTTGTACTAGAAAAAGATACTCCTAATCAAGATCTATCATTATAGATATAGATGAGTCATTTTGGAGCATCCTGAAGGATTTTTGATGTTCTAGACGAAAATCAAATCACACCCAAAACCATCACCTGATCCTTCCCAACCCCCAAAATCGATCAAGGGTTCAAAATAGATACTTGACTTGTACTAGAAAAAGATACTCCTTATCAAGATCTATCATTATAGATATAGATGAGTCATTTTGGAGCATCCTGAAGGATTTTTGATGTTCTAGACGAAAATCAAATCACACCCAAAACCATCACCTGATCCTTCCCAACCCCCAAAATCGATCAAGGGTTCAAAATAGATACTTGACTTGTACTAGAAAAAGATACTCCTAATCAAGATCTATCATTATAGATATAGATGAGTCATTTTGGAGCATCCTGAAGGATTTTTGATGTTCTAGACGAAAATCAAATCACACCCAAAACCATCACCTGATCCTTCCCAACCCCCAAAATCGATCAAGGGTTCAAAATAGATACTTGACTTGTACAAGAAAAAGATACTCCTAATCAAGATCTATCATTAAAGATATAGATGAGTCATTTTGGAGCATCCTGAAGGATTTTTGATGTTCTAGACGAAAATCAAATCACACCCAAAACCATCACCTGATCCTTCCCAACCCCCAAAATCGATCAAGGGTTCAAAATAGATACTTGACTTGTACTAGAAAAAGATACTCCTAATCAAGATCTATCATTATAGATATAGATGAGTCATTTTGGAGCATCCTGAAGGATTTTTGATGTTCTAGACGAAAATCAAATCACACCCAAAACCATCAACTGATCCTTCCCAACCCCCAAAATCGATCAAGGGTTCAAAATAGATACTTGACTTGTACTAGAAAAAGATACTCCTTATCAAGATCTATCATTATAGATATAGATGAGTCATTTTGGAGCATCCTGAAGGATTTTTGATGTTCTAGACGAAAATCAAATCACACCCAAAACCATCACCTGATCCTTCCCAACCCCCAAAATCGATCAAGGGTTCAAAATAGATACTTGACTTGTACTAGAAAAAGATACTCCTAATCAAGATCTATCATTATAGATATAGATGAGTCATTTTGGAGCATCCTGAAGGATTTTTGATGTTCTAGACGAAAATCAAATCACACCCAAAACCATCACCTGATCCTTCCCAACCCCCAAAATCGATCAAGGGTTCAAAATAGATACTTGACTTGTACTAGAAAAAGATACTCCTAATCAAGATCTATCATTATAGATATAGATGAGTTATTTTTTAGCATCCTGAAGGATTTTTGATGTTCTAGACGAAAATCAAATCACACCCAAAACCATCAACTGATCCTTCCCAACCCCCAAAATCGATCAAGGGTTCAAAATAGATACTTGACTTGTACTAGAAAAAGATACTCCTAATCAAGACCTATCATTATAGATATAGATGAGTCATTTTGGAGCATCCTGAAGGATTTTTGATGTTCTAGACGAAAATCAAATCACACCCAAAACCATCACCTGATCCTTCCCAACCCCCAAAATCGATCAAGGGTTCAAAATAGATACTTGACTTGTACTAGAAAAAGATACTCCTAATCAAGATCTATCATTATAGATATAGATGAGTCATTTTGGAGCATCCTGAAGGATTTTTGATGTTCTAGACGAAAATCAAATCACACCCAAAACCATCACCTGATGCTTCCCAACCCCCAAAATCGATCAAGGGTTCAAAATAGATACTTGACTTGTACTAGAAAAAGATACTCCTAATCAAGATCTATCATTATAGATAAAGATGAGTCATTTTGGAGCATCCTGAAGGATTTTTGATGTTCTAGACGAAAATCAAATCACACCCAAAACCATCACCTGATCCTTCCCAACCCCCAAAATCGATCAAAGGTTCAAAATAGATACTTGACTTGTACTAGAAAAAGATACTCCTAATCAAGATCTATCATTATAGATATAGATGAGTCATTTTGGATCATCCTGAAGGATTTTTGATGTTCTAGACGAAAATCAAATCACACCCAAAACCATCACCTGATCCTTCCCAACCCCCAAAATCGATCAAGGGTTCAAAATAGATACTTGACTTGTACTAGAAAAAGATACTCCTAATCAAGATCTATCATTATAGATATAGATGAGTCATTTTGGAGCATCCTGAAGGATTTTTGATGTTCTAGACGAAAATCAAATCACACCCAAAACCATCACCTGATCCTTCCCAACCCCCAAAATCGATCAAGGGTTCAAAATAGATACTTGACTTGTACTAGAAAAAGATACTCCTTATCAAGATCTATCATTATAGATATAGATGAGTCATTTTGGAGCATCCTGAAGGATTTTTGATGTTCTAGACGAAAATCAAATCACACCCAAAACCATCACCTGATCCTTCCCAACCCCCCAAATCGATCAAGGGTTCAAAATAGATACTTGACTTGTACTAGAAAAAGATACACCTAATCAAGATCTATCATTATAGATATAGATGAGTCATTTTGGAGCATCCTGAAGGATTTTTGATGTTCTAGACGAAAATCAAATCACCCCCAAAACCATCACCTGATCCTTCCCAACCCCCAAAATCGATCAAGGGTTCAAAATAGATACTTGACTTGTACTAGAAAAAGATACTCCTAATCAAGATCTATCATTATAGATATAGATGAGTCATTTTGGAGCATCCTGAAAGATTTTTGATGTTCTAGACGAAAATCAAATCACACCCAAAACCATCACCTGATCCTTCCCAACCCCCAAAATCGATCAAGGGTTCAAAATAGATACTTGACTTGAACTAGAAAAAGATACTCCTAATCAAGATCTATCATTATAGATATAGATGAGTCATTTTGGAGCATCCTGAAGGATTTTTGATGTTCTAGACGAAAATCAAATCACACCCAAAACCATCACCTGATCCTTCCCAACCCCCAAAATCGATCAAGGGTTCAAAATAGATACTTGACTTGTACTAGAAAAAGATACTCCTAATCAAGATCTATCATTATAGATATAGATGAGTCATTTTGGAGCATCCTGAAGGATTTTTGATGTTCTAGACGAAAATCAAATCACACCCAAAACCATCACCTGATCCTTCCCAACCCCCAAAATCGATCAAGGGTTCAAAATAGATACTTCACTTGTACTAGAAAAAGATACTCCTAATCAAGATCTATCATTAAAGATATAGATGAGTCATTTTGGAGCATCCTGAAGGATTTTTGATGTTCTAGACGAAAATCAAATCACACCCAAAACCATCACCTGATCCTTCCCAACCCCCAAAATCGATCAAGGGTTCAAAATAGATACTTGACTTGTACTAGAAAAAGATACTCCTAATCAAGATCTATCATTATAGATATAGATCAGTCATTTTGGAGCATCCTGAAGGATTTCTGATGTTCTAGACGAAAATCAAATCACACCCAAAACCATCAACTGATCCTTCCCAACCCCCAAAATCGATCAAGGGTTCAAAATAGATACTTGACTTGTACTAGAAAAAGATACTCCTAATCAAGATCTATCATTATAGATATAGATGAGTCATTTTGGAGCATCCTAAAGGATTTTTGATGTTCTAGACGAAAATCAAATCACACCCAAAACCATCGCCTGATCCTTCCCAACCCCCAAAATCGATCAAGGGTTCAAAATAGATACTTGACTTGTACTCGAAAAAGATACTCCTAATCAAGATCTATCATTATAGATATAGATGAGTCATTTTGGAGCATCCTGTAGGATTTTTGATGTTCTAGACGAAAATCAAATCACACCCAAAACCATCACCTGATCCTTCCCAACCCCCAAAATCGATCAAGGGTTCAAAATAGATACTTGACTTGTACTAGAAAAAGATACTCCTAATCAAGATCTATCATTATAGATATAGATGAGTCATTTTGGAGCATCCTGAAGGATTTTTGATGTTCTAGACGAAAATCAAATCACACCCAAAACCATCACCTGATCCTTCCCAACCCCCAAAATCGATCAAGGGTTCAAAATAGATACTTGACTTGTACTAGAAAAAGATACTCCTAATCAAGATCTATCATTATAGATATAGATGAGTCATTTTGGAGCATCCTGAAGGATTTTTGATGTTCTAGACGAAAATCAAATCACACCCAAAACCATCACCTGATCCTTCCCAACCCCCAAAATCGATCAAGGGTTCAAAATAGATACTTGACTTGTACTAGAAAAAGATACTCCTAATCAAGATCTATCATTATAGATATAGATGAGTCATTTTGGAGCATCCTGAAGGATTTTTGATGTTCTAGACGAAAATCAAATCACACCCAAAACCATCACCTGATCCTTCCCAACCCCCAAAATCGATCAAGGGTTCAAAATAGATACTTCACTTGTACTAGAAAAAGATACTCCTAATCAAGATCTATCATTAAAGATATAGATGAGTCATTTTGGAGCATCCTGAAGGATTTTTGATGTTCTAGACGAAAATCAAATCACACCCAAAACCATCAAATCACACCCAAAACCATCACCTGATCCTTCCCAACCCCCAAAATCGATCAAGGGTTCAAAATAGATACTTGACTTGTACTAGAAAAAGATACTCCTAATCAAGATCTATCATTATAGATATAGATGAGTCATTTTGGAGCATCCTGAAGGATTTTTGATGTTCTAGACGAAAATCAAATCACACCCAAAACCATCACCTGATCCTTCCCAACCCCCAAAATCGATCAAGGGTTCAAAATAGATACTTGACTTGTACTAGAAAAAGATACTCCTAATCAAGATCTATCATTATAGATATAGATGAGTTATTTTTTAGCAGCCTGAAGGATTTTTGATGTTCTAGACGAAAATCAAATCACACCCAAAACCATCACCTGATCCTTCCCAACCCCCAAAATCGATCAAGGGTTCAAAATAGATACTTGACTTGTACTAGAAAAAGATACTCCTAATCAAGACCTATCATTATAGATATAGATGAGTCATTTTGGAGCATCCTGAAGGATTTTTGATGTTCTAGACGAAAATCAAATCACACCCAACACCATCACCTGATCCTTCCCAACCCCCAAAATCGATCAAGGGTTCAAAATAGATACTTGACTTGTACTAGAAAAAGATACTCCTAATCAAGATCTATCATTATAGATATAGATGAGTCATTTTGGAGCATCCTGAAGGATTTTTGATGTTCTAGACGAAAATCAAATCACACCCAAAACCATCACCTGATCCTTCCCAACCCCCAAAATCGATCAAGGGTTCAAAATAGATACTTGACTTGTACTAGAAAAAGATACTCCTAATCAAGATCTATCATTATAGATATAGATGAGTCATTTTGGAGCATCCTGAAGGATTTTTGATGTTCTAGACGAAAATCAAATCACACCCAAAACCATCACCTGATCCTTCCCAACCCCCAAAATCGATCAAAGGTTCAAAATAGATACTTGACTTGTACTAGAAAAAGATACTCCTAATCAAGATCTATCATTATAGATATAGATGAGTCATTTTGGATCATCCTGAAGGATTTTTGATGTTCTAGACGAAAATCAAATCACACCCAAAACCATCACCTGATCCTTCCCAACCCCCAAAATCGATCAAGGGTTCAAAATAGATACTTGACTTGTACTAGAAAAAGATACTCCTAATCAAGATCTATCATTATAGATATAGATGAGTCATTTTGGAGCATCCTGAAGGATTTTTGATGTTCTAGACGAAAATCAAATCACACCCAAAACCATCACCTGATCCTTCCCAACCCCCAAAATCGATCAAGGGTTCAAAATAGATACTTGACTTGTACTAGAAAAAGATACTCCTAATCAAGATCTATCATTATAGATATAGATGAGTCATTTTGGAGCATCCTGAAGGATTTTTGATGTTCTAGACGAAAATCAAATCACACCCAAAACCATCACCTGATCCTTCCCAACCCCCCAAATCGATCAAGGGTTCAAAATAGATACTTGACTTGTACTAGAAAAAGATACTCCTAATCAAGATCTATCATTATAGATATAGATGAGTCATTTTGGAGCATCCTGAAGGATTTTTGATGTTCTAGACGAAAATCAAATCACCCCCAAAACCATCACCTGATCCTTCCCAACCCCCAAAATCGATCAAGGGTTCAAAATAGATACTTGACTTGTACTAGAAAAAGATACTCCTAATCAAGATCTATCATTATAGATATAGATGAGTCATTTTGGAGCATCCTGAAAGATTTTTGATGTTCTAGACGAAAATCAAATCACACCCAAAACCATCACCTGATCCTTCCCAACCCCCAAAATCGATCAAGGGTTCAAAATAGATACTTGACTTGAACTAGAAAAAGATACTCCTAATCAAGATCTATCATTATAGATATAGATGAGTCATTTTGGAGCATCCTGAAGGATTTTTGATGTTCTAGACGAAAATCAAATCACACCCAAAACCATCAACTGATCCTTCCCAACCCCCAAAATCGATCAAGGGTTCAAAATAGATACTTGACTTGTAATAGAAAAAGATACTCCTAATCAAGATCTATCATTGTAGATATAGATGAGTCATTTTGGAGCATCCTGAAGGATTTTTGATGTTCTAGATCAAATCACACCCAAAACCATCGCCTGATCCTTCCCAACCCCCAAAATCGATCAAGGGTTCAAAATAGATACTTGACTTGTACTCGAAAAAGATACTCCTAATCAAGATCTATCATTATAGATATAGATGAGTCATTTTGGAGCATCCTGTAGGATTTTTGATGTTCTAGACGAAAATCAAATCACACCCAAAACCATCACCTGATCCTTCCCAACCTCCAAAATCGATCAAGGGTTCAAAATAGATACTTGACTTGTACTAGAAAAAGATACTCCTAATCAAGATCTATCATTATAGATATAGATGAGTCATTTTGGAGCATCCTGAAGGATTTTTGATGTTCTAGACGAAAATCAAATCACACCCAAAACCATCACCTGATCCTTCCCAACCCCCAAAATCGATCAAGGGTTCAAAATAGATACTTGACTTGTACTAGAAAAAGATACTCCTAATCAAGATCTATCATTATAGATATAGATGAGTCATTTTGGAGCATCCTGAAGGATTTTTGATGTTCTAGACGAAAATCAAATCACACCCAAAACCATCACCTGATCCTTCCCAACCCCCAAAATCGATCAAGGGTTCAAAATAGATACTTGACTTGTACTAGAAAAAGATACTCCTAATCAAGATCTATCATTATAGATATAGATGAGTCATTTTGGAGCATCCTGAAGGATTTTTGATGTTCTAGACGAAAATCAAATCACACCCAAAACCATCACCTGATCCTTCCCAACCCCCAAAATCGATCAAGGGTTCAAAATAGATACTTCACTTGTACTAGAAAAAGATACTCCTAATCAAGATCTATCATTAAAGATATAGATGAGTCATTTTGGAGCATCCTGAAGGATTTTTGATGTTCTAGACGAAAATCAAATCACACCCAAAACCATCAAATCACACCCAAAACCATCACCT
Organism: Eupeodes corollae; assembly: GCF_945859685.1. Lineage (NCBI taxonomy): Eukaryota > Metazoa > Arthropoda > Insecta > Diptera > Syrphidae > Eupeodes > Eupeodes corollae. Next base: position 82,255,425 of record NC_079148.1, read on the forward strand.
GATCCTTCCCAACCCCCAAAATCGATCAAGGGTTCAAAATAGATACTTGACTTGTACTAGAAAAAGATACTCCTAATCAAGATCTATCATTATAGATATAGATGAGTCATTTTGGAGCATCCTGAAGGATTTTTGATGTTCTAGACGAAAATCAAATCACACCCAAAACCATCACCTGATCCTTCCCAACCCCCAAAATCGATCAAGGGTTCAAAATAGATACTTGACTTGTACTAGAAAAAGATACTCCTAATCAAGACCTATCATTATAGATATAGATGAGTCATTTTGGAGCATCCTGAAGGATTTTTGATGTTCTAGACGAAAATCAAATCACACCCAAAACCATCACCTGATCCTTCCCAACCCCCAAAATCGATCAAGGGTTCAAAATAGATACTTGACTTGTACTAGAAAAAGATACTCCTAATCAAGATCTATCATTATAGATATAGATGAGTCATTTTGGAGCATCCTGAAGGATTTTTGATGTTCTAGACGAAAATCAAATCACACCCAAAACCATCACCTGATCCTTCCCAACCCCCAAAATCGATCAAGGGTTCAAAATAGATACTTGACTTGTACTAGAAAAAGATACTCCTAATCAAGATCTATCATTATAGATATAGATGAGTCATTTTGGAGCATCCTGAAGGATTTTTGATGTTCTAGACGAAAATCAAATCACACCCAAAACCATCACCTGATCCTTCCCAACCCCCAAAATCGATCAAAGGTTCAAAATAGATACTTGACTTGTACTAGAAAAAGATACTCCTAATCAAGATCTATCATTATAGATATAGATGAGTCATTTTGGATCATCCTGAAGGATTTTTGATGTTCTAGACGAAAATCAAATCACACCCAAAACCATCACCTGATCCTTCCCAACCCCCAAAATCGATCAAGGGTTCAAAATAGATACTTGACTTGTACTAGAAAAAGATACTCCTAATCAAGATCTATCATTATAGATATAGATGAGTCATTTTGGAGCATCCTGAAGGATTTTTGATGTTCTAGACGAAAATCAAATCACACCCAAAACCATCACCTGATCCTTCCCAACCCCCAAAATCGATCAAGGGTTCAAAATAGATACTTGACTTGTACTAGAAAAAGATACTCCTAATCAAGATCTATCATTATAGATATAGATGAGTCATTTTGGAGCATCCTGAAGGATTTTTGATGTTCTAGACGAAAATCAAATCACACCCAAAACCATCACCTGATCCTTCCCAACCCCCCAAATCGATCAAGGGTTCAAAATAGATACTTGACTTGTACTAGAAAAAGATACTCCTAATCAAGATCTATCATTATAGATATAGATGAGTCATTTTGGAGCATCCTGAAGGATTTTTGATGTTCTAGACGAAAATCAAATCACCCCCAAAACCATCACCTGATCCTTCCCAACCCCCAAAATCGATCAAGGGTTCAAAATAGATACTTGACTTGTACTAGAAAAAGATACTCCTAATCAAGATCTATCATTATAGATATAGATGAGTCATTTTGGAGCATCCTGAAAGATTTTTGATGTTCTAGACGAAAATCAAATCACACCCAAAACCATCACCTGATCCTTCCCAACCCCCAAAATCGATCAAGGGTTCAAAATAGATACTTGACTTGAACTAGAAAAAGATACTCCTAATCAAGATCTATCATTATAGATATAGATGAGTCATTGTGGAGCATCCTGAAGGATTTTTGATGTTCTAGACGAAAATCAAATCACACCCAAAACCATCACCTGATCCTTCCCAACCCCCAAAATCGATCAAGGGTTCAAAATAGATACTTGACTTGTACTAGAAAAAGATACTCCTAATCAAGATCTATCATTATAGATATAGATGAGTCATTTTGGAGCATCCTGAAGGATTTTTGATGTTCTAGACGAAAATCAAATCACACCCAAAACCATCACCTGATCCTTCCCAACCCCCAAAATCGATCAAGGGTTCAAAATAGATACTTCACTTGTACTAGAAAAAGATACTCCTAATCAAGATCTATCATTAAAGATATAGATGAGTCATTTTGAAGCATCCTGAAGGATTTTTGATGTTCTAGACGAAAATCAAATCACACCCAAAACCATCACCTGATCCTTCCCAACCCCCAAAATCGATCAAGGGTTCAAAATAGATACTTGACTTGTACTAGAAAAAGATACTCCTAATCAAGATCTATCATTAAAGATATAGATGAGTCATTTTGGAGCATCCTGAAGGATTTTTGATGTTCTAGACGAAAATCAAATCACACCCAAAACCATCACCTGATCCTTCCCAACCCCCAAAATCGATCAAGGGTTCAAAATAGATACTTGACTTGTACTAGAAAAAGATACTCCTAATCAAGATCTATCATTATAGATATAGATGAGTCATTTTGGAGCATCCTGAAGGATTTTTGATGTTCTAGACGAAAATCAAATCACACCCAAAACCATCACCTGATCCTTCCCAACCCCCAAAATCGATCAAGGGTTCAAAATAGATACTTGACTTGTACTAGAAAAAGATACTCCTAATCAATATCTATCATTATAGATATAGATCAGTCATTTTGGAGCATCTTGAAGGATTTTTGATGTTCTAGACGAAAATCAAATCACACCCAAAACCATCACCTCATCCTTCCCAACCCCCAAAATCGATCAAGGTTTCAAAATAGATACTTGACTTGTACTAGAAAAAGATACTCCTAATCAAGATCTATCATTATAGATATAGATGAGTCATTTTGGAGCATCCTGAAGGATTTTTGATGTTCTAGACGAAAATCAAATCACACCCAAAACCATCACCTGATCCTTCCCAACCCCCAAAATCGATCAAGGGTTCAAAATAGATACTTGACTTGTACTAGAAAAAGATACTCCTAATAAAGATCTATCATTATAGATATAGATGAGTCATTTTGGAGCATCCTGAAGGATTTTTGATGTTCTAGACGAAAATCAAATCACACCCAAAACCATCACCTGATCCTTCCCAACCCCCAAAATCGATCAAGGGTTCAAAATAGATACTTGACTTGTACTAGAAAAAGATACTCCTAATCAAGATCTATCATTATAGATATAGATGAGTCATTTTGGAGCATCCTGAAGAATTTTTGATGTTCTAGACGAAAATCAAATCACACCCAAAACCATCACCTGATCCTTCCCAACCCCCAAAATTGATCAAGGGTTCAAAATAGATACTTGACTTGTACTAGAAAAAGATACTCCTAATCAAGATCTATCATTATAGATATAGATGAGTCATTTTGGAGCATCCTGAAGGATTTTTGATATTCTAGACGAAAATCAAATCACACCCAAAACCATCACCTGATCCTTCCCAACCCCCAAAATCGATCAAGGGTTCAAAATAGATACTTGACTTGTACTAGAAAAAGATACTCCTAATCAAGATCTATCATTATAGATATAGATGAGTCATTTTGGAGCATCCTGAAGGATTTTTGATGTTCTAGACGAAAATCAAATCACACCCAAAACCATCACCTCATCCTTCCCAACCCCCAAAATCGATCAAGGGTTCAAAATAGATACTTGACTTGTACTAGAAAAAGATACTCCTAATCAAGATCTATCATTATAGATATAGATGAGTCATTTTGGAGCATCCTGAAGGATTTTTGATGTTCTAGACGAAAATCAAATCACACCCAAAACCATCACCTGATCCTTCCCAACCCCCAAAATCGATCAAGGGTTCAAAATAGATACTTGACTTGTACTAGAAAAAGATACTCCTAATCAAGATCTATCATTATAGATAAAAATGAGTCATTTTGGAGCATCCTGAAGGATTTTTGATGTTCTAGACGAAAATCAAATCACACCCAAAACCATCACCTGATCCTTCCCAACCCCCAAAATCGATCAAGGGTTCAAAATAGATACTTGACTTGTACTAGAAAAAGATACTCCTAATCAAGATCTATCATTATAGATATAGATGAGTCATTTTGGAGCATCCTGAAGGATTTTTGATGTTCTAGACGAAAATCAAATCACACCCAAAACCATCACCTGATCCTTCCCAACCCCCAAAATCGATCAAGGGTTCAAAATAGATACTTGACTTGTACTAGAAAAAGATACTCCTAATCAAGATCTATCATTATAGATATAGATGAGTCATTTTGGAGCATCCTGAAGGATTTTTGATGTTCTAGACGAAAATCAAATCACATCCAAAACCATCACCTGATCCTTCCCAACCCCCAAAATCGATCAAGGGTTCAAAATAGATACTTGACTTGTACTAGAAAAAGATACTCCTAATCAGGATCTATCATTATAGATATAGATGAGTCATTTTGGAGCATCCTGAAGGATTTTTGATGTTCTAGACGAAAATCAAATCACACCCAAAACCATCACCTGATCCTTCCCAACCCCCAAAATCGATCAAGGGTTCAAAATAGATACTTGACTTGTACTAGAAAAAGATACTCCTAATCAAGATCTATCATTATAGATATAGATGAGTCATTTTGGAGCATCCTGAAGGATTTTTGATGTTCTAGACGAAAATCAAATCACACCCAAAACCATCACCTGATGCTTCCCAACCCCCAAAATCGATCAAGGGTTCAAAATAGATACTTGACTTGTACTAGAAAAAGATACTCCTAATCAAGATCTATCATTATAGATATAGATGAGTCATTTTGGAGCATCCTGAAGGATTTTTGATGTTCTAGACGAAAATCAAATCACACCCAAAACCATCACCTGATCCTTCCCAACCCCCAAAATCGATCAAGGGTTCAAAATAGATACTTGACTTGTAATAGAAAAAGATACTCCTAATTAAGATCTATCATTATAGATATAGATCAGTCATTTTGGAGCATCTTGAAGGATTTTTGATGTTCTAGACGAAAATCAAATCACACCCAAAACCATCACCTCATCCTTCCCAACCCCCAAAATCGATCAAGGTTTCAAAATAGATACTTGACTTGTACTAGAAAAAGATACTCCTAATCAAGATCTATCATTATAGATATAGATGAGCCATTTTGGAGCATCCTGAAGGATTTTTGATGTTCTAGACGAAAATCAAATCACACCCAAAACCATCACCTCATCCTTCCCAACCCCCAAAATCGATCAAGGGTTCAAAATAGATACTTGACTTGTACTAGAAAAAGATACTCCTAATCAAGATCTATCATTATAGATATAGATGAGTCATTTTGGAGCATCCTGAAGGATTTTTGATGTTCTAGACGAAAATCAAATCACACCCAAAACCATCACCTGATCCTTCCCAACCCCCAAAATCGATCAAGGGTTCAAAATAGATACTTGACTTGTACTAGAAAAAGATACTCCTAATCAAGATCTATCATTATAGATATAGATGAGTCATTTTGGAGCATCCTGAAGAATTTTTGATGTTCTAGACGAAAATCAAATCACACCCAAAACCATCACCTGATCCTTCCCAACCCCCAAAATTGATCAAGGGTTCAAAATAGATACTTGACTTGTACTAGAAAAAGATACTCCTAATCAAGATCTATCATTATAGATATAGATGAGTCATTTTGGAGCATCCTGAAGGATTTTTGATATTCTAGACGAAAATCAAATCACACCCAAAACCATCACCTGATCCTTCCCAACCACCAAAATCGATCAAGGGTTCAAAATAGATACTTGACTTGTACTAGAAAAAGATACTCCTAATCAAGATCTATCATTATAGATATAGATGAGTCATTTTGGAGCATCCTGAAGGATTTTTGATGTTCTAGACGAAAATCAAATCACACCCAAAACCATCACCTGATCCTTCCCAACCCCCAAAATCGATCAAGGGTTCAAAATAGATACTTGACTTTTACTAGAAAAAGATACTCCTAATCAAGATCTATCATTATAGATATAGATGAGTCATTTTGGAGCATCCTGAAGGATTTTTGATGTTCTAGACGAAAATCAAATCACACCCAAAACCATCACCTGATCCTTCCCAACCCCCAAAATCGATCAAGGGTTCAAAATAGATACTTGACTTGTACTTAAAAAGATACTCCTAATCAAGATCTATCATTATAGATATAGATGAGTCATTTTGGAGCATCCTGAAGGATTTTTGATGTTCTAGACGAAAATCAAATCACACCCAAAACCATCACCTGATCCTTCCCAACCCCCAAAATCGATCAAGGGTTCAAAATAGATACTTGACTTGTACTAGAAAAAGATACTCCTAATCAAGATCTATCATTATAGATATAGATGAATCATTTTGGAGCATCCTGAAGGATTTTTGATGTTCTAGACGAAAATCAAATCACACCCAAAACCATCACCTGATCCTTCCCCACCCCCAAAATCGATCAAGGGTTCAAAATAGATACTTGACTTGTACTAGAAAAAGATACTCCTAATCAAGATCTATCATTATAGATATAGATGAGTCATTTTGGAGCATCCTGAAGGATTTTTGATGTTCTAGACGAAAATCAAATCACATCCAAAACCATCACCTGATCCTTCCCAACCCCCAAAATCGATCAAGGGTTCAAAATAGATACTTGACTTGTACTAGAAAAAGATACTCCTAATCAAGATCTATCATTATAGATATAGATGAGTCATTTTGGAGCATCCTGAAGGATTTTTGATGTTCTAGACGAAAATCAAATCACACCCAAAACCATCACCTGATCCTTCCCAACCCCCAAAATCGATCAAGGGTTCAAAATAGATACTTGACTTGTACTAGAAAAAGATACTCCTAATCAAGATCTATCGTTATAGATACAGATGAGTCATTTTGGAGCATCCTGAAGGATTTTTGATGTTCTAGACGAAAATCAAATCACAACCAAAACCATCACCTGATCCTTCCCAACCCCCAAAATCGATCAAGGGTTCAAAATAGATACTTGACTTGTACTAGAAAAAGATACTCCTAATCAAGATCTATCATTATAGATATAGATGAGTCATTTTGGAGCATCCTGAAGGATTTTTGATGTTCTAGACGAAAATCAAATCACACCCAAAACCATCACCTGATCCTTCCCAACCCCCAAAATCGATCAAGGGTTCAAAATAGATACTTGACTTGTACTAGAAAAAGATACTCCTAATCAAGATCTATCATTATAGATATAGATGAGTCATTTTGGAGCATCCTGAAGGATTTTTGATGTTCTAGACGAAAATCAAATCACACCCAAAACCATCACCTGATCCTTCCCAACCCCCAAAATCGATCAAGGGTTCAAAATAGATACTTGACTTGTACTAGAAAAAGATACTCCTAATCAAGATCTATCATTATAGATATAGATGAGTCATTTTGGAGCATCCTGAAGGATTTTTGATGTTCTAGACGAAAATCAAATCACACCCAAAACCATCACCTGATCCTTCCCAACCCCCAAAATCGATCAAGGGTTCAAAATAGATACTTGACTTGTACTAGAAAAAGATACTCCTAATCAAGATCTATCATTATAGATATAGATCAGTCATTTTGGAGCATCTTGAAGGATTTTTGATGTTCTAGACGAAAATCAAATCACACCCAAAACCATCACCTGATCCTTCCCAACCCCCAAAATCGATCAAAGTTTCAAAATAGATACTTGACTTGTACTAGAAAAAGATACTCCTAATCAAGATCTATCATTATAGATATAGATGAGTCATTTTGGAGCATCCTGAAGGATTTTTGATGTTCTAGACGAAAATCAAATCACACCCAAAACCATCACCTGATCCTTCCAAACCCCCAAAATCGATCAAGGGTTCAAAATAGATACTTGACTTGTACTAGAAAAAGATACTCCTAATAAAGATCTATCATTATAGATATAGATGAGTCATTTTGGAGCATCCTGAAGGATTTTTGATGTTCTAGACGAAAATCAAATCACACCCAAAACCATCACCTGATCCTTCCCAACCCCCAAAATCGATCAAGAGTTCAAAATATATACTTGACTTGTACTAGAAAAAGATACTCCTAATCAAGATCTATCATTATAGATATAGATGAGTCATTTTGGAGCATCCTGAAGAATTTTTGATGTTCTAGACGAAAATCAAATCACACCCAAAACCATCACCTGATCCTTCCCAACCCCCAAAATTGATCAAGGGTTCAAAATAGATACTTGACTTGTACTAGAAAAAGATACTCCTAATCAAGATTTATCATTATAGATATAGATGAGTCATTTTGGAGCATCCTGAAGGATTTTTGATATTCTAGACGAAAATCAAATCACACCCAAAACCATCACCTGATCCTTCCCAACCCCCAAAATCGATCAAGGGTTCAAAATAGATACTTGACTTGTACTAGAAAAAGATACTCCTAATCAAGATCTATCATTATAGATATAGATGAGTCATTTTGGAGCATCCTGAAGGATTTTTGATGTTCTAGACGAAAATCAAATCACACCCAAAACCATCACCTGATCCTTCCCAACCCCCAAAATCGATCAAGGGTTCAAAATAGATACTTGACTTGTACTAGAAAAAGATACTCCTAATTAAGATCTATCATTATAGATATAGATGAGTCATTTTGGAGCATCCTGAAGGATTTTTGATGTTCTAGACGAAAATCAAATCACACCCAAAACCATCACCTGATCCTTCCCAACCACCAAAATCGATCAAGGGTTCAAAATAGATACTTGACTTGTACTTAAAAAGATACTCCTAATCAAGATCTATCATTATAGATATAGATGAGTCATTTTGGAGCATCCTGAAGGATTTTTGATGTTCTAGACGAAAATCAAATCACACCCAAAACCATCACCTGATCCTTCCCAACCCCCAAAATCGATCAAGGGTTCAAAATAGATACTTGACTTGTACTAGAAAAAGATGCTCCTAATCAAGATCTATCATTATAGATATAGATGAGTCATTTTGGAGCATCCTGAAGGATTTTTGATGTTCTAGACGAAAATCAAATCACACCCAAAACCATCACCTGATCCTTCCCAACCCCCAAAATCGATCAAGGGTTCAAAATAGATACTTGACTTGTACTAGAAAAAGATACTCCTAATCAAGATCTATCATTATAGATATAGATGAGTCATTTTGGCGCATCCTGAAGGATTTTTGATGTTCTAGACGAAAATCAAATCACATCCAAAACCATCACCTGATCCTTCCCAACCCCCTAAATCGACAAGGGTTCAAAATAGATACTTGACTTGTACTAGAAAAAGATACTCCTAATCAAGATCTATCATTATAGATATAGATGAGTCATTTTGGAGCATCCTGAAGGATTTTTGATGTTCTAGACGAAAATCAAATCACACCCAAAACCATCACCTGATCCTTCCCAACCCCCAAAATCGATCAAGGGTTCAAAATAGATACTTGACTTGTACTAGAAAAAGATACTCCTAATCAAGATCTATCATTATAGATATAGATGAGTCATTTTGGAGCATCCTGAAGGATTTTTGATGTTCTAGACGAAAATCAAATCACACCCAAAACCATCACCTGATCCTTCCCAACCCCCAAAATCGATCAAGGGTTCAAAATAGATACTTGACTTGTACTAGAAAAAGATACTCCTAATCAAGGTCTATCATTATAGATATAGATCAGTCATTTTGGAGCATCTTGAAGGATTTTTGATGTTCTAGACGAAAATCAAATCACACCCAAAACCATCACCTGATCCTTCCCAACCCCCAAAATCGATCAAGGTTTCAAAATAGATACTTGACTTGTACTAGAAAAAGATACTCCTAATCAAGATCTATCATTATAGATATAGATGAGTCATTTTGGAGCATCCTGAAGGATTTTTGATGTTCTAGACGAAAATCAAATCACACCCAAAACCATCACCTGATCCTTCCCAACCCCCAAAATCGATCAAGGGTTCAAAATAGATACTTGACTTGTACTAGAAAAAGATACTCCTAATCAAGATCTATCATTATAGATATAGATCAGTCATTTTGGAGCATCTTGAAGGATTTTTGATGTTCTAGACGAAAATCAAATCACACCCAAAACCATCACCTCATCCTTCCCAACCCCCAAAATCGATCAAGGTTTCAAAATAGATACTTGACTTGTACTAGAAAAAGATACTCCTAATCAAGATCTATCATTATAGATATAGATGAGTCATTTTGGAGCATCCTGAAGGATTTTTGATGTTCTAGAAGAAAATCAAATCACACCCAAAACCATCACCTGATCCTTCCCAACCCCCAAAATCGATCAAGGGTTCAAAATAGATACTTGACTTGTACTAGAAAAAGATACTCCTAATAAAGATCTATCATTATAGATATAGATGAGTCATTTTGGAGCATCCTGAAGGATTTTTGATGTTCTAGACGAAAATCAAATCACACCCAAAACCATCACCTGATCCTTCCCAACCCCCAAAATCGATCAAGGGTTCAAAATAGATACTTGACTTGTACTAGAAAAAGATACTCCTAATCAAGATCTATCATTATAGATATAGATGAGTCATTTTGGAGCATCCTGAAGAATTTTTGATGTTCTAGACGAAAATCAAATCACACCCAAAACCATCACCTGATCCTTCCCAACCCCCAAAATTGATCAAGGGTTCAAAATAGATACTTGACTTGTACTAGAAAAAGATACTCCTAATCAAGATCTATCATTATAGATATAGATGAGTCATTTTGGAGCATCCTGAAGGATTTTTGATATTCTAGACGAAAATCAAATCACACCCAAAACCATCACCTGATCCTTCCCAACCCCCAAAATCGATCAAGGGTTCAAAATAGATACTTGACTTGTACTAGAAAAAGATACTCCTAATCAAGATCTATCATTATAGATATAGATGAGTCATTTTGGAGCATCCTGAAGGATTTTTGATGTTCTAGACGAAAATCAAATCACACCCAAAACCATCACCTGATCCTTCCCAACAACCAAAATCGATCAAGGGTTCAAAATAGATACTTGACTTGTACTAGAAAAAGATACTCCTAATCAAGATCTATCATTATAGATATAGATGAGTCATTTTGGAGCATCCTGAAGGATTTTTGATGTTCTAGACGAAAATAAAATCACACCCAAAACCATCACCTGATCCTTCCCAACCCCCAAAATCGATCAAGGGTTCAAAATAGATACTTGACTTGTACTAGAAAAAGATACTCCTAATCAAGATCTATCATTATAGATATAGATGAGTCATTTTGGAGCATCCTGAAGGATTTTTGATGTTCTAGACGAAAATCAAATCACACCCAAAACCATCACCTGATCCTTCCCAACCCCCAAAATCGATCAAGGGTTCAAAATAGATACTTGACTTGTACTAGAAAAAGATACTCCTAATCAAGATCTATCATTATAGATATAGATGAGTCATTTTGGAGCATCCTGAAGGATTTTTGATGTTCTAGACGAAAATCAAATCACACCCAAAACCATCACCTGATCCTTCCCAACCCCCAAAATCGATCAAGGGTTCAAAATAGATACTTGACTTGTACTAGAAAAAGATACTCCTAATCAAGATCTATCATTATAGATATAGATGAGTCATTTTGGAGCATCCTGAAGGATTTTTGATGTTCTAGACGAAAATCAAATCACACCCAAAACCATCACCTGATCCTTCCCAACCCCCAAAATCGATCAAGGGTTCAAAATAGATACTTGACTTGTACTAGAAAAAGATACTCCTAATCAAGATCTATCATTATAGATATAGATGAGTCATTTTGGAGCATCCTGAAGGATTTTTGATGTTCTAGACGAAAATCAAATCACACCCAAAACCATCACCTGATCCTTCCCAACCCCCAAAATCGATCAAGGGTTCAAAATAGATACTTGACTTGTACTAGAAAAAGATACTCCTAATCAAGATCTATCATTATAGATATAGATGAGTCATTTTGGAGCATGCTGAAGGATTTTTGATGTTCTAGACGAAAATCAAATCACACCCAAAACCATCACCTGATCCTTCCCAACCCCCAAAATCGATCAAGGGTTCAAAATAGATACTTGACTTGTACTAGAAAAAGATACTCCTAATCAAGATCTATCATTATAGATATAGATGAGTCATTTTGGAGCATCCTGAAGGATTTTTGATGTTCTAGACGAAAATCAAATCACACCCAAAACCATCACCTGATCCTTCCCAACCCCCAAAATCGATCAAGGGTTCAAAATAGATACTTGACTTGTACTTAAAAAGATACTCCTAATCAAGATCTATCATTATAGATATAGATGAGTCATTTTGGAGCATCCTGAAGGATTTTTGATGTTCTAGACGAAAATCAAATCACACCCAAAACCATCACCTGATCCTTCCCAACCCCCAAAATCGATCAAGGGTTCAAAATAGATACTTGACTTGTACTAGAAAAAGATACTCCTAATCAAGATCTATCATTATAGATATAGATGAGTCATTTTGGAGCATCCTGAAGGATTTTTGATGTTCTAGACGAAAATCAAATCACACCCAAAACCATCACCTGATCCTTCCCAACCCCCAAAATCGATCAAGGGTTCAAAATAGATACTTGACTTGTACTAGAAAAAGATACTCCTAATCAAGATCTATCATTATAGATATAGATGAGTCATTTTGGAGCATCCTGAAGGATTTTTGATGTTCTAGACGAAAATCAAATCACACCCAAAACCATCACCTGATCCTTCCCAACCCCCAAAATCGATCAAGGGTTCAAAATAGATACTTGACTTGTACTAGAAAAAGATACTCCTAATCAAGATTTATCATTATAGATATAGATCAGTCATTTTGGAGCATCCTGAAGGATTTTTGATGTTCTAGACGAAAATCAAATCACACCCAAAACCATCACCTCATCCTTCCCAACCCCCAAAATCGATCAAGGTTTCAAAATAGATACTTGACTTGTACTAGAAAAAGATACTCCTAATCAAGATCTATCATTATAGATATAGATGAGTCATTTTGGAGCATCCTGAAGGATTTTTGATGTTCTAGACGAAAATCAAATCACACCCAAAACCATCACCTGATCCTTCCCAACCCCCAAAATCGATCAAGGGTTCAAAATAGATACTTGACTTGTACTAGAAAAAGATACTCCTAATCAAGATCTATCATTATAAATATAGATGAGTCATTTTGGAGCATCCTGAAGGATTTTTGATGTTCTAGACGAAAATCAAATCACACCCAAAACCATCACCTGATCCTTCCCAACCCCCAAAATCGATCAAGGGTTCAAAATAGATACTTGACTTGTACTAGAAAAAGATACTCCTAATCAAGATCTATCATTATAGATATAGATCAGTCATTTTGGAGCATCTTGAAGGATTTTTGATGTTCTAGACGAAAATCAAATCACACCCAAAACCATCACCTCATCCTTCCCAACCCCCAAAATCGATCAAGGTTTCAAAATAGATACTTGACTTGTACTAGAAAAAGATACTCCTAATCAAGATCTATCATTATAGATATAGATGAGTCATTTTGGAGCATCCTGAAGGATTTTTGATGTTCTAGACGAAAATCAAATCACACCCAAAACCATCACCTGATCCTTCCCAACCCCCAAAATCGATCAAGGGTTCAAAATAGATACTTGACTTGTACTAGAAAAAGATACTCCTAATCAAGATCTATCATTATAGATATAGATCAGTCATTTTGGAGCATCTTGAAGGATTTTTGATGTTCTAGACGAAAATCAAATCACACCCAAAACCATCACCTCATCCTTCCCAACCCCCAAAATCGATCAAGGTTTCAAAATAGATACTTGACTTGTACTAGAAAAAGATACTCCTAATCAAGATCTATCATTATAGATATAGATGAGTCATTTTGGAGCATCCTGAAGGATTTTTGATGTTCTAGACGAAAATCAAATCACACCCAAAACCATCACCTGATCCTTCCCAACCCCCAAAATCGATCAAGGGTTCAAAATAGATACTTGACTTGTACTAGAAAAAGATACTCCTAATAAAGATCTATCATTATAGATATAGATGAGTCATTTTGGAGCATCCTGAAGGATTTTTGATGTTCTAGACGAAAATCAAATCACACCCAAAACCATCACCTGATCCTTCCCAACCCCCAAAATCGATCAAGGGTTCAAAATAGATACTTGACTTGTACTAGAAAAAGATACTCCTAATCAAGATCTATCATTATAGATATAGATGAGTCATTTTGGAGCATCCTGAAGAATTTTTGATGTTCTAGACGAAAATCAAATGACACCCAAAACCATCACCTGATCCTTCCCAACCCCCAAAATTGATCAAGGGTTCAAAATAGATACTTGACTTGTACTAGAAAAAGATACTCCTAATCAAGATCTATCATTATAGATATAGATGAGTCATTTTGGAGCATCCTGAAGGATTTTTGATATTCTAGACGAAAATCAAATCACACCCAAAACCATCACCTGATCCTTCCCAACCCCCAAAATCGATCAAGGGTTCAAAATAGATACTTGACTTGTACTAGAAAAAGATACTCCTAATCAAGATCTATCATTATAGATATAGATGAGTCATTTTGGAGCATCCTGAAGGATTTTTGATGTTCTAGACGAAAATCAAATCACACCCAAAACCATCACCTGATCCTTCCCAACCCCCAAAATCGATCAAGACTTCAAAATAGATACTTGACTTGTACTAGAAAAAGATACTCCTAATCAAGATCTATCATTATAGATATAGATGAGTCATTTTGGAGCATCCTGAAGGATTTTTGATGTTCTAGACGAAAATCAAATCACACCCAAAACCATCACCTGATCCTTCCCAACCCCCAAAATCGATCAAAGGTTCAAAATAGATACTTGACTTGTACTAGAAAAAGATACTCCTAATCAAGATCTATCATTATAGATATAGATGAGTCATTTTGGAGCATCCTGAAGGATTTTTGATGTTCTAGACGAAAATCAAATCACACCCAAAACCATCACCTGATCCTGCCCAACCCCCAAAATCGATCAAGGGTTCAAAATAGATACTTGATTTGTACTAGAAAAAGATACTCCTAATCAAGATCTATCATTATAGATATAGATGAGTCATTTTGGAGCATCCTGAAGGATTTTTGATGTTCTAGACGAAAATCAAATCACACCCAAAACCATCACCTGATCCTTCCCAACCCCCAAAATCGATCAAGGGTTCAAAATAGATACTTGACTTGTACTAGAAAAAGATACTCCTAATCAAGATCTATCATTATAGATATAGATGAGTCATTTTGGAGCATCCTGAAGGATTTTTGATGTTCTAGACGAAAATCAAATCACACCCAAAACCATCATCTGATCCTTCCCAACCCCCAAAATCGATCAAGGGTTCAAAATAGATACTTGACTTGTACTAGAAAAAGATACTCCTAATCAAGATCTATCATTATAGATATAGATGAGTCATTTTGGAGCATCCTGAAGGATTTTTGATGTTCTAGACGAAAATCAAATCACACCCAAAACCATCACCTGATCCTTCCCAACCCCCAAAATCGGTCAAGGGTTCAAAATAGATACTTGACTTGTACTAGAAAAAGATACTCCTAATCAAGATCTATCATTATGGATATAGATGAGTCATTTTGGAGCATCCTGAAGGATTTTTGATGTTCTAGACGAAAATCAAATCACACCCAAAACCATCACCTGATCCTTCCCAACCCCCAAAATCGATCAAGGGTTCAAAATAGATACTAGACTTGTACTAGAAAAAGATACTCCTAATCAAGATCTATCATTATAGATATAGATGAGTCATTTTGGAGCATCCTGAAGGATTTTTGATGTTCTAGACGAAAATCAAATCACACCCAAAACCATCACCTGATCCTTCCCAACCCCCAAAATCGATCAAGGGTTTAAAATAGATACTTGACTTGTACTAGAAAAAGATACTCCTAATCAAGATCTATCATTATAGATATAGATGAGTCATTTTGGAGCATCCTGAAGGATTTTTGATGTTCTAGACGAAAATCAAATCACACCCAAAACCATCACCTGATCCTTCCCAACCCCCAAAATCGATCAAGGGTTCAAAATAGATACTTGACTTGTACTAGAAAAAGATACTCCTAATCAAGATCTATCATTATAGATAAAGATGAGTCATTTTGGAGCATCCTGAAGGATTTTTGATGTTCTAGACGAAAATCAAATCACACCCAAAACCATCACCTGATCCTTCCCAACCCCCAAAATCGATCAAGGGTTCAAAATAGATACTTGACTTGTACCAGAAAAAGATACTCCTAATCAAGATCTATCTTTACAGATATAGATGAGTCATTTTGGAGCATCCTGAAGGATTTTTGATGTTCTAGACGAAAATCAAATCACACCCAAAACCATCACCTGATCCTTCCCAACCCCCAAAATCGATCAAGGGTTTAAAATAGATACTTGACTTGTACTAGAAAAAGATACTCCTAATCAAGGTCTATCATTATAGATATAGATGAGTCATTTTGGAGCATCCTGAAGGATTTTTGATGTTCTAGACGAAAATCAAATCACACCCAAAACCATCACCTGATCCTTCCCAACCCCCAAAATCGATCAAGGGTTCAAAATAGATACTTGACTTGTACTAGAAAAAAATACTCCTAATCAAGATCTATCATTATAGATATAGATGAGTCATTTTGGAGCATCCTGCAGGATTTTTGATGTTCTAGACGTAAATCAAATCACACCCAAAACCATCACCTGATCCTTCCCAACCCCCAAAATCGATCAAGACTTCAAAATAGATACTTGACTTGTACTAGAAAAAGATACTCCTAATCAAGATCTATCATTATAGATATAGATGAGTCATTTTGGAGCATCCTGAAGGATTTTTGATGTTCTAGACGAAAATCAAATCACACCCAAAACCATCACCTGATCCTTCCCAACCCCCAAAATCGATCAAGGGTTCAAAATAGATACTTGACTTGTACTAGAAAAAGATACTCCTAATCAAGATCTATCATTATAGATATAGATGAGTCATTTTGGAGCATCCTGAAGGATTCTTGATGTTCTAGACGAAAATCAAATCACACCCAAAACCATCACCTGATCCTTCCCAACCCCCAAAATCGATCAAGGGTTCAAAATAGATACTTGACTTATACTAGAAAAAGATACTCCTAATCAAGATCTATCATTATAGATATAGATCAGTCATTTTGGAGCATCTTGAAGGATTTTTGATGTTCTAGACGAAAATCAAATCACACCCAAAACCATCACCTGATCCTTCCCAACCCCCAAAATCGATCAAGGTTTCAAAATAGATACTTGACTTGTACTAGAAAAAGATACTCCTAATCAAGATCTATCATTATAGATATAGATGAGTCATTTTGGAGCATCCTGAAGGATTTTTGATGTTCTAGACGAAAATCAAATCACACCCAAAACCATCACCTGATCCTTCCCAACCCCCAAAATCGATCAAGGGTTCAAAATAGATACTTGACTTGTACTAGAAAAAGATACTCCTAATCAAGATCTATCATTATAGATATAGATGAGTCATTTTGGAGCATCCTGAAGGATTTTTGATGTTCTAGACGAAAATCAAATCACACCCAAAACCATCACCTGATCCTTCCCAACCCCCAAAATCGATCAAGGGTTCAAAATAGATACTTGACTTGTACTAGAAAAAGATACTCCTAATCAAGATCTATCATTATAGATATAGATCAGTCATTTTGGAGCATCTTGAAGGATTTTTGATGTTCTAGACGAAAATCAAATCACACCCAAAACCATCACCTCATCCTTCCCAACCCCCAAAATCGATCAAGGTTTCAAAATAGATACTTGACTTGTACTAGAAAAAGATACTCCTAATCAAGATCTATCATTATAGATATAGATGAGTCATTTTGGAGCATCCTGAAGGATTTTTGATGTTCTAGACGAAAATCAAATCACACCCAAAACCATCACCTGATCCTTCCCAACCCCCAAAATCGATCAAGGGTTCAAAATAGATACTTGACTTGTACTAGAAAAAGATACTCCTAATCAAGATCTATCATTATAGATATAGATCAGTCATTTTGGAGCATCTTGAAGGATTTTTGATGTTCTAGACGAAAATCAAATCACACCCAAAACCATCACCTCATCCTTCCCAACCCCCAAAATCGATCAAGGTTTCAAAATAGATACTTGACTTGTACTAGAAAAAGATACTCCTAATCAAGATCTATCATTATAGATATAGATGAGTCATTTTGGAGCATCCTGAAGGATTTTTGATGTTCTAGACGAAAATCAAATCACACCCAAAACCATCACCTGATCCTTCCCAACCCCCAAAATCGATCAAGGGTTCAAAATAGATACTTGACTTGTACTAGAAAAAGATACTCCTAATAAAGATCTATCATTATAGATATAGATGAGTCATTTTGGAGCATCCTGAAGGATTTTTGATGTTCTAGACGAAAATCAAATCACACCCAAAACCATCACCTGATCCTTCCCAACCCCCAAAATCGATCAAGGGTTCAAAATAGATACTTGACTTGTACTAGAAAAAGATACTCCTAATCAAGATCTATCATTATAGATATAGATGAGTCATTTTGGAGCATCCTGAAGAATTTTTGATGTTCTAGACGAAAATCAAATGACACCCAAAACCATCACCTGATCCTTCCCAACCCCCAAAATTGATCAAGGGTTCAAAATAGATACTTGACTTGTACTAGAAAAAGATACTCCTAATCAAGATCTATCATTATAGATATAGATGAGTCATTTTGGAGCATCCTGAAGGATTTTTGATATTCTAGACGAAAATCAAATCACACCCAAAACCATCACCTGATCCTTCCCAACCCCCAAAATCGATCAAGGGTTCAAAATAGATACTTGACTTGTACTAGAAAAAGATACTCCTAATCAAGATCTATCATTATAGATATAGATGAGTCATTTTGGAGCATCCTGAAGGATTTTTGATGTTCTAGACGAAAATCAAATCACACCCAAAACCATCACCTGATCCTTCCCAACCCCCAAAATCGATCAAGACTTCAAAATAGATACTTGACTTGTACTAGAAAAAGATACTCCTAATCAAGATCTATCATTATAGATATAGATGAGTCATTTTGGAGCATCCTGAAGGATTTTTGATGTTCTAGACGAAAATCAAATCACACCAAAACCATCACCTGATCCTTCCCAACCCCCAAAATCGATCAAAGGTTCAAAATAGATACTTGACTTGTACTAGAAAAAGATACTCCTAATCAAGATCTATCATTATAGATATAGATGAGTCATTTTGGAGCATCCTGAAGGATTTTTGATGTTCTAGACGAAAATCAAATCACACCCAAAACCATCACCTGATCCTGCCCAACCCCCAAAATCGATCAAGGGTTCAAAATAGATACTTGACTTGTACTAGAAAAAGATACTCCTAATCAAGATCTATCATTATAGATATAGATGAGTCATTTTGGAGCATCCTGAAGGATTTTTGATATTCTAGACGAAAATCAAATCACACCCAAAACCATCACCTGATCCTTCCCAACCCCCAAAATCGATCAAGGGTTCAAAATAGATACTTGACTTGTACTAGAAAAAGATACTCCTAATCAAGATCTATCATTATAGATATAGATGAGTCATTTTGGAGCATCCTGAAGGATTTTTGATGTTCTAGACGAAAATCAAATCACACCCAAAACCATCACCTGATCCTTCCCAACCCCCAAAATCGATCAAGACTTCAAATAGATACTTGACTTGTACTAGAAAAAGATACTCCTAATCAAGATCTATCATTATAGATATAGATGAGTCATTTTTGGAGCATCCTGAAGGATTTTTGATGTTCTAGACGAAAATCAAATCACACCCAAAACCATCACCTGATCCTTCCCAACCCCCAAAATCGATCAAAGGTTCAAAATAGATACTTGACTTGTACTAGAAAAAGATACTCCTAATCAAGATCTATCATTATAGATATAGATGAGTCATTTTGGAGCATCCTGAAGGATTTTTGATGTTCTAGACGAAAATCAAATCACACCCAAAACCATCACCTGATCCTGCCCAACCCCCAAAATCGATCAAGGGTTCAAAATAGATACTTGATTTGTACTAGAAAAAGATACTCCTAATCAAGATCTATCATTATAGATATAGATGAGTCATTTTGGAGCATCCTGAAGGATTTTTGATGTTCTAGACGAAAATCAAATCACACCCAAAACCATCACCTGATCCTTCCCAACCCCCAAAATCGATCAAGGGTTCAAAATAGATACTTGACTTTAGAAAAAGATACTCCTAATCAAGATCTATCATTATAGATATAGATGAGTCATTTTGGAGCATCCTGAAGGATTTTTGATATTCTTGACGAAAATCAAATCACACCCAAAACCATCTCCTGATCCTTCCCAACCCCCAAAATCGATCAAGGGTTCAAAATAGATACTTGACTTGTACTAGAAAAAGATACTCCTAATCAAGATCTATCATTATAGATATAGATGAGTCATTTTGGAGCATCTTGAAGGATTTTTGATGTTCTAGACGAAAATCAAATCACACCCAAAACCATCACCTGATCCTTCCCAACCCCCAAAATCGATCAAGGGTTCAAAATAGATACTTGACTTGTACTAGAAAAAGATACTCCTAATCAAGATCTATCATTATAGATATAGATGAGTCATTTTGGAGCATCCTGAAGGATTTTTGATGTTCTAGACGAAAATCAAATCACACCCAAAACCATCACCTGATCCTTCCCAACCCCCAAAATCGATCAAGGGTTCAAAATAGATACTTGACTTGTACTAAAAAAAGATACTCCTAATCAAGATCTATCATTATAGATATAGATGAGTCATTTTGGAGCATCCTGAAGGATTTTTGATGTTCTAGACGAAAATCAAATCACACCCAAAACCATCACCTGATCCTTCCCAACCCCCAAAATCGATCAAGGGTTCAAAATAGATACTTGACTTGTACTAGAAAAAGATACTCCTAATCAAGATCTATCATTATAGATATAGATGAGTCATTTTGGAGCATCCTGAAGGATTTTTGATGTTCTAGACGAAAATCAAATCACACCCAAAACCATCACCTGATCCTTCCCAACCCCCAAAATCGATCAAGGGTTCAAAATAGATACTTGACTTGTACAAGAAAAAGATACTCCTAATCAAGATCTATCATTATAGATATAGATGAGTCATTTTGGAGCATCCTAAGGGATTTTTGATATTCTTGACGAAAATCAAATCACTCCCAAAACCATCACCTGATCCTTCCCAACCCCCAAAATCGATCAAGGGTTCAAAACAGATACTTGACTTGTACTAGAAAAAGATACTCCTAATCAAGATCTATCATTATAGATATAGATGAGTCATTTTGGAGCATCTTGAAGGATTTTTGATGTTCTAGACGAAAATCAAATCACACCCAAAACCATCACCTGATCCTTCCCAACCCCCAAAATCGATCAAGGGTTCAAAATAGATACTTGACTTGTACTAGAAAAAGATACTCCTAATCATGATCTATCATTATAGATATAGATGAGTCATTTTGGAGCATCCTGAAGGATTTTTGATGTTCTAGACGAAAATCAAATCACACCCAAAACCATCACCTGATCCTTCCCAACCCCCAAAATCGATCAAGGGTTCAAAATAGATACTTGACTTGTACTAGAAAAAGATACTCCTAATCAAGATCTATCATTATAGATATAGATGAGTCATTTTGGAGCATCCTGAAGGATTTTTGATGTTCTAGACGAAAATCAAAACACACCCAAAACCATCACCTGATCCTTCCCAACCCCCAAAATCGATCAAGGGTTCAAAATAGATACTTGACTTGTACTAGAAAAAGATACTCCTAATCAAGATCTATCATTATAGATATAGATGAGTCATTTTGGAGCATCCTGAAGGATTTTTGATGTTCTAGACGAAAATCAAATCACACCCAAAACCATCACCTGATCCTTCCCAACCCCCAAAATCGATCAAGGGTTCAAAATAGATACTTGACTTGTACTAGAAAAAGATACTCCTAATCAAGATCTATCATTATAGATATAGATGAGTCATTTTGGAGCATCCTGAAGGATTTTTGATGTTTTAGACGAAAATCAAATCACACCCAAAACCATCACCTGATCCTTCCCAACCCCCAAAATCGATCAAGGGTTCAAAATAGATACTTGACTTGTACTAGAAAAAGATACTCCTAATTAAGATCTATCATTATAGATATAGATGAGTCATTTTGGAGCATCCTGAAGGATTTTTGATGTTCTAGACGAAAATCAAATCACACCCAAAACCATCACCTGATCCTTCCCAACCCCCAAAATCGATCAAGGGTTCAAAATAGATACTTGACTTTTACCAGAAAATGATACTCCTAATCAAGATATATCATTATAGATATAGATGAGTCATTTTGGAGCATCCTGAAGGATTTTTGATGTTCTAGACGAAAATCAAATCACACCCAAAACCATCACCTGATCCTTCCCAACCCCCAAAATCGATCAAGGGTTCAAAATAGATACTTGACTTGTACTAGAAAAAGATACTCCTAATCAAGATCTATCATTATAGATATAGATGAGTCATTTTGGAGCATCCTGAAGGATTTTTGATGTTCTAGACGAAAATCAAATCACACCCAAAACCATCACCTGATCCTTCCCAACCCCCAAAATCGATCAAGGGTTCAAAATAGATACTTGACTTGTACTAGAAAAAGATACTCCTAATCAAGATCTATCATTATAGATATAGATGAGTCATTTTGGAGCATCCTGAAGGATTTTTGATGTTCTAGACGAAAATCAAATCACACCCAAAACCATCACCTGATCCTTCCCAACCCCCAAAATCGATCAAGGGTTCAAAATAGATACTTGACTTGTACTAGAAAAAGATACTCCTAATCAAGATCTATCATTATAGATATAGATGAGGCATTTTGGAGCATCCTGAAGGATTTTTGATGTTCTAGACGAAAATCAAATCACACCCAAAACCATCACCTGATCCTTCCCAACCCCCAAAATCGATCAAGGGTTCAAAATAGATACTTGACTTGTACTAGAAAAAGATACTCCTAATCAAGATCTATCATTATAGATATAGATGAGTCATTTTGGAGCATCCTGAAGGATTTTTGATGTTCTAGACGAAAATCAAATCACACCCAAAACCATCACCTGATCCTTCCCAACCCCCAAAATCGATCAAGGGTTCAAAATAGATACTTGACTTGTACTAGAAAAAGATACTCCTAATCAAGATCTATCATTATAGATATAGATGAGTCATTTTGGAGCATCCTGAAGGATTTTTGATGTTCTAGACGAAAATCAAATCACACCCAAAACCATCACCTGATCCTTCCCAACCCCCAAAATCGATCAAGGGTTCAAAATAGATACTTGACTTGTACTAGAAAAAGATACTCCTAATCAAGATCTATCATTATAGATATAGATGAGTCATTTTGGAGCATCCTCAAGGATTTTTGATGTTCTAGACGAAAATCAAATCACACCCAAAACCATCACCTGATCCTTCCCAACCCCCAAAATCGATCAAGGGTTCAAAATAGATACTTGACTTGTACTAGAAAAAGATACTCCTAATCATGATCTATCATTATAGATATAGATGAGTCATTTTGGAGCATCCTGAAGGATTTTTGATGTTTTAGCCGAAAATCAAATCACACCCAAAACCATCACCTGATCCTTCCCAACCCCCAAAATCGATCAAGGGTTCAAAATAGATACTTGACTTGTACTAGAAAAAGATACTCCTAATCAAGATCTATCATTTTAGATATAGATGAGTCATTTTGGAGCATCCTGAAGGATTTTTGATGTTCTAGACGAAAATCAAATCACACCCAAAACCATCACCTGATCCTTCCCAACCCCCAAAATCGATCAAGGGTTCAAAATAGATACTTGACTTGTACTACAAAAAGATACTCCTAATCAAGATCTATCATTATAGATATAGGTGAGTCATTTTGGAGCATTCTGAAGGATTTTTGATGTTCTGGACGAAAATCAAATCACACCCAAAACCATCACCTGATCCTTCCCAACCCCCAAAATCGATCAAGGGTTCAAAATAGATACTTGACTTGTACTAGAAAAAGATACTCCTAATCAAGATCTATCATTATAGATATAGATGAGTCATTTTGGAGCATCCTGAAGGATTTTTGATGTTCTAGACGAAAATCAAATCACACCCAAAACCATCACCTGATCCTTCCCAACCCCCAAAATCGATCAAGGGTTCAAAATAGATACTTGACTTGTACTAGAAAAAGATACTCCTAATCAAGATCTATCATTATAGATATAGATGAGTCATTTTGGAGCATCCTGAAGGATTTTTGATGTTCTAGACGAAAATCAAATCACACCCAAAACCATCACCTGATCCTTCCCAACCCCCAAAATCGATCAAGGGTTCAAAATAGATACTTGACTTGTACTAGAAAAAGATACTCCTAATCAAGATCTATCATTATAGATATAGATGAGTCATTTTGGAGCATCCTGAAGGATTTTTGATGTTCTAGACGAAAATCAAATCACACCCAAAACCATCACCTGATCCTTCCCAACCCCCAAAATCGATCAAGGGTTCAAAATAGATACTTGACTTGTACTAGAAAAAGATACTCCTAATCAAGATCTATCATTATAGATATAGATGAGTCATTTTGGAGCATCCAGAAGGATTTTTGATGTTCTAGACGAAAATCAAATCACACCCAAAACCATCACCTGATCCTTCCCAACCCCCAAAATCGATCAAGGGTTCAAAATAGATACTTGACTTGTACCAGAAAAAGATACTCCTAATCAAGATCTATCATTATAGATATAGATGAGTCATTTTGGAGCATCCTGAAGGATTTTTGATGTTCTAGACGAAAATCAAATCACACCCAAAACCATCACCTGATCCTTCCCAACCCCCAAAATCGATCAAGGGTTCAAAATAGATACTTGACTTGTACTAGAAAAAGATACTCCTAATCAAGATCTATCATTATAGATATAGATGAGTCATTTTGGAGCATCCTGAAGGATTTTTGATGTTCTAGACGAAAATCAAATCACACCCAAAACCATCACCTGATCCTTCCCAACCCCCAAAATCGATCAAGGGTTCAAAATAGATACTTGACTTGTACTAGAAAAAGATGCTCCTAATCAAGATCTATCATTATAGATATAGATGAGTCATTTTGGAGCATCCTGAAGGATTTTTGATGTTCTAGACGAAAATCAAATCACACCCAAAACCATCACCTGATCCTTCCCAACCCCCAAAATCGATCAAGGGTTCAAAATAGATACTTGACTTGTACTAGAAAAAGATACTCCTAATCAAGATCTATCATTATAGATATAGATGAGTCATTTTGGATCATCCTGAAGGATTTTTGATGTTCTAGACGAAAATCAAATCACACCCAAAACCATCACCTGATCCTTCCCAACCCCCAAAATCGATCAAGGGTTCAAAATAGATACTTGACTTGTACTAGAAAAAGATACTCCTAATCAAGATCTATCATTATAGATAGAGTCATTTTGGAACATCCTGAAGGATTTTTGATGTTCTAGACGAAAATCAAATCACACCCAAAACCATCACCTGATCCTTCCCAACCCCCAAAATCGATCAAGGGTTCAAAATAGATACTTGACTTGTACTAGAAAAAGATACTCCTAATCAAGATCTATCATTATAGATATAGATGAGTCATTTTGGAGCATCCTGAAGGATTTTTGATGTTCTAGACGAAAATAAAATCACACCCAAAACCATCACCTGATCCTTCCCAACCCCCAAAATCGATCAAGGGTTCAAAATAGATACTTGACTTGTACTAGAAAATGATACTCCTAATCAAGATCTATCATTATAGATATAGATGAGTCATTTTGGAGCATCCTGAAGGATTTTTGATGTTCTAGACGAAAATCAAATCACACCCAAAACCATCACCTGATCCTTCCCAACCCCCAAAATCGATCAAGGGTTCAAAATAGATACTTGACTTGTACTAGAAAAAGATACTCCTAATCAAGATCTATCATTATAGATATAGATGAGTCATTTTGGAGCATCCTGAAGGATTTTTGATGTTCTAGACGAAAATAAAATCACACCCAAAACCATCACCCGATCCTTCCCAACCCCCAAAATCGATCAAGGGTTCAAAATAGATACTTGACTTGTACTAGAAAATGATACTCCTAATCAAGATCTATCATTATAGATATAGATGAGTCATTTTGGAGCATCCTGAAGGATTTTTGATGTTCTAGACGAAAATCAAATCACACCCAAAACCATCACCTGATCCTTCCCAACCCCCAAAATCGATCAAGGGTTCAAAATAGATACTTGACTTGTACTAGAAAAAGATACTCCTAATCAAGATCTATCATTATAGATATAGATGAGTCATTTTGGAGCATCCTGAAGGATTTTTGATGTTCTAGACGAAAATCAAATCACGTCCAAAACCATCACCTGATCCTTCCCAACCCCCAAAATCGATCAAGGGTTCAAAATAGATACTTGACTTGTACTAGAAAAAGATACTCCTAATCAAGATCTATCATTATAGATATAGATGAGTCATTTTGGAGCATCCTGAAGGATTTTTGATGTTCTAGACGAAAATCAAATCACACCCAAAACCATCACCTGATCCTTCCCAACCCCCAAAATCGATCAAGGGTTCAAAATAGATACTTGACTTGTACTAGAAAAAGATACTCCTAATCAAGATCTATCATTATAGATATAGATGAGTCATTTTGGAGCATCCTGAAGGATTTTTGATGTTCTAGACGAAAATCAAATCACACCCAAAACCATCACCTGATCCTTCCCAACCCCCAAAATCGATCAAGGGTTCAAAATAGATACTTGACTTGTACTAGAAAAAGATACTCCTAATCATGATCTATCATTATAGATATAGATGAGTCATTTTGGAGCATCCTAAAGGATTTTTGATGTTCTAGACGAAAATCAAATCACACCCAAAACCATCACCTGATCCTTCCCAACCCCCAAAATCGATCAAGCGTTCAAAATAGATACTTGACTTGTACTAGAAAAAGATACTCCTAATCAAGATCTATCATTATAGATATAGATGAGTCATTTTGGAGCATCCTGAAGGATTTTTGATGTTCTAGATGAAAATCAAATCACACCCAAAACCATCAACTGATCCTTCCCAACCCCCAAAATCGATCAAGGGTTCAAAACAGATACTTGACTTTTACCAGAAAAAGATACTCCTAATCAAGATATATCATTATAGATATAGATGAGTCATTTTGGAGCATCCTGAAGGATTTTTGATGTTCTAGACGAAAATCAAATCACACCCAAAACCATCACCTGATCCTTCCCAACCCCCAAAATCGATCAAGGGTTCAAAATAGATACTTGACTTGTACTAGAAAAAGATACTCCTAATCAAGATCTATCATTATAGATATAGATGAGTCATTTTGGAGCATCCTGAAGGATTTTTGATGTTCTAGACGAAAATCAAATCACACCCAAAACCATCACCTGATCCTTCCCAACCCCCAGAATCGATCAAGGGTTCAAAATAGATACTTGACTTGTACTAGAAAAAGATACTCCTAATCAAGATCTATCATTATAGATATAGATGAGTCATTTTGGAGCATCCTGAAGGATTTTTGATGTTCTAGACGAAAATCAAATCACACCCAAAACCATCACCTGATCCTTCCCAACCCCCAAAATCGATCAAGGGTTCAAAATAGATACTTGACTTGTACTAGAAAAAGATACTCCTAATCAAGATCTATCATTATAGATATAGATGAGTCATTTTGGAGCATCCTGAAGGATTTTTGATGTTCTAGACGAAAATCAAATCACACCCAAAACCATCACCTGATCCTTCCCAACCCCCAAAATCGATCAAGGGTTCAAAATAGATACTTGACTTGTACTAGAAAAAGATACTCCTAGATCTATCATTATAGATATAGATGAGTCATTTTGGAGCATCCTGAAGGATTTTTGATGTTCTAGACGAAAATCAAATCACACCCAAAACCATCACCTGATCCTTCCCAACCCCCAAAATCGATCAAGGGTTCAAAATAGATACTTGACTTGTACTATAAAAAGATACTCCTAATCAAGATCTATCATTATAGATATGGATGAGTCATTTTGGAGCATCCTGAAGGATTTTTGATGTTCTAGACGAAAATCAAATCACACCCAAAACCATCACCTGATCCTTCCCAACCCCCAAAATCGATCAAGGGTTCAAAATAGATACTTGACTTGTACTAGAAAAAGATACTCCTAATCAAGATCTATCATTATAGATATAGATGAGTCATTTTTGAGCATCCTGAAGGATTTTTGATGTTCTAGACGAAAATCAAATCACACCCAAAACCATCACCTGATCCTTCCCAACCCCTAAAATCGATCAAGGGTTCAAAATAGATACTTGACTTGTACTAGAAAAAGATACTCCTAATCAAGATCTATCATTATAGATATAGATGAGTCATTTTGGAGCATAATGAAGGATTTTTGATGTTCTAGACGAAAATCAAATCACACCCAAAACCATCACCTGATCCTTCCCAACCCCCAAAATCGATCAAGATCTATCTATCATTATAGATATAGATGAGTCATTTTGGAGCATTCTGAAGGATTTTTGATGTTCTAGACGAAAATCAAATCACACCCAAAACCATCACCTGATCCTTCCCAACCCCCAAAATCGATCAAGGGTTCAAAATAGATACTTGACTTGTACTAGAAAAAGATACTCCTAATCAAGATCTATCATTATAGATAGAGTCATTTTGGAACATCCTGAAGGATTTTTGATGTTCTAGACGAAAATCAAATCACACCCAAAACCATCACCTGATCCTTCCCAACCCCCAAAATCGATCAAGGGTTCAAAATAGGTACTTGACTTGTACTAGAAAAAGATACTCCTAATCAAGATCTATCATTATAGATATAGATGAGTCATTTTGGAGCATCCTGAAGGATTTTTGATGTTCTAGACGAAAATCAAATCACACCCAAAACCATCACCTGATCCTTCCCAACCCCCAAAATCGATCAAGATTTCAAAATAGATACTTGACTTGTACTAGAAAAAGATACTCCTAATCAAGATCTATCATTATAGATATGGATGAGTCATTTTGGAGCATCCTGAAGGATTTTTGATGTTCTAGACGAAAATCAAATCACACCCAAAACCATCACCTGATCCTTCCCAACCCCCAAAATCGATCAAGGGTTCAAAATAGATACTTGACTTGTACTAGAAAAAGATACTCCTAATCAAGATATATCATTATAGATATAGATGAGTCGTTTTGGAGCATCCTGAAGGATTTTTAATATTCTTGACGAAAATCAAATCACACCCAAAACCATCACCTGATCCTTCCCAACCCCCAAAATCGATCAAGGGTTCAAAATAGATACTTGACTTGTACTAGAAAAAGATACTCCTAATCAAGATCTATCATTATAGATATAGATGAATCATTACATTACATTACATTACATTTCACACTACTCTGCACATAAATGTGCAGACTAGAGAACACAGCACCTTGAGCAACTAGGCTATGTAAGGTGATAACAACACAAGACATTAATACAAGACAGAAGGACAGAAGAGAAAATACAACAGAAAGAAAGAACACATGATAACAGCACGCAGAAGGTTTCGAGACGGTCCCCCATCTTTCTACTAACCACGCTCACTGATGCTTGATCTCGGTGATCGATGGGAACCGTAGCTTTATCAGTGACTAGGCCGTTGCCCCTTTAGATGAGTCATTTTGGAGCATCCTGAAGGATTTTTGATGTTCTAGACGAAAATCAAATCACACCCAAAACCATCACCTGATCCTTCCCAACCCCCAAAATCGATCAAGGGTTCAAAATAGATACTTGACTTGTACTAGAAAAAGATTCTCCTAATCAAGATCTATCATTATAGATATAGATGAGTCATTTTGGAGCATCCTGAAGGATTTTTGATGTTCTAGACGAAAATCAAATCACACCCAAAACCATCACCTGATCCTTCCCAACCCCCAAAATCGATCAAGGGTTCAAAATAGATACTTGACTTGTACTAGAAAAGATACTCCTAATCAAGATCTATCATAATAGATATAGATGAGTCATTTTGGAGCATCCTGAAGGATTTTTGATGTTCTAGACGAAAATCAAATCACACCCAAAACCATCACCTGATCCTTCCCAACCCCCAAAATCGATCAAGGGTTTAAAATAGATACTTGACTTGTACTAAAAAAAGATACTCCTAATCAAGATCTATCATTATAGATATAGATGAGTCATTATGGAGCATCCTGAAGGATTTTTGATGTTCTAGACGAAAATCAAATCACACCCAAAACCATCACCTGATCCTTCCCAACCCCCAAAATCGATCAAGGGTTCAAAATAGATACTTGACTTGTACTAGAAAAAGATACTCCTAATCAAGATCTATCATTATAGATATAGATGAGTCATTTTGGAGCATCCTGAAGGATTTTTGATGTTCTAGACGAAAATTAAATCATACCCAAAACCATCACCTGATCCTTCCCAATCCCCAAAATCGATCAAGGGTTCAAAATAGATACTTAACTTGTACTAGAAAAAGATACTCCTAATCAAGATCTATCATTATAGATATAGATGAGTCATTTTGGAGCATCCTGAAGGATTTTTGATGTTCTAGACGAAAATCAAATCACACGCAAAACCATCACCTGATCCTTCCCAACCCCCAAAATCGATCAAGGGTTCAAAATAGATACTTGACTTGTACTAGAAAAAGATACTCCTAATCAAGATCTATCATTATAGATATAGATGAGTCATTTTGGAGCATCCTGAAGGATTTTTGATGTTCTAGACGAAAATCAAATCACACCCAAAACCATCACCTGATCCTTCCCAACCCCCAAAATCGATCAAGGGTTCAAAATAGATACTTGACTTGTACTAGAAAAAGATACTCCTAATCAAGATCTATCATTATAGATATAGATGAGTCATTTTGGAGCATCCTGAAGGATTTTTGATGTTCTAGACGAAAATCAAATCACACCCAAAACCATCATCTGATCCTTCCCAACCCCCAAAATCGATCAAGGGTTCAAAATAGATACTTGACTTGTACTAGAAAAAGATACTCCTAATCAAGATCTATCATTATAGATATAGATGAGTCATTTTGGAGCATCCTGAAGGATTTTTGATGTTCTAGACGAAAATCAAATCACACCCAAAACCATCACCTGATCCTTCCCAACCCCCAAAATCGATCAAGGGTTCAAAATAGATACTTGACTTGTACTAGAAAAAGATACTCCTAGATCTATCATTATAGATATAGATGAGTCATTTTGGAGCATCCTGAAGGATTTTTGATGTTCTAGACGAAAATCAAATCACACCCAAAACCATCACCTGATCCTTCCCAACCCCTAAAATCGATCAAGGGTTCAAAATAGATACTTGACTTGTACTAGAAAAAGATACTCCTAATCAAGATCTATCATTATAGATATAGATGAGTCATTTTGGAGCATAATGAAGGATTTTTGATGTTCTAGACGAAAATCAAATCACACCCAAAACCATCACCTGATCCTTCCCAACCCCCAAAATCGATCAAGGGTTCAAAATAGATACTTGACTTGTACTAGAAAAAGATACTCCTAATCAAGATCTATCATTATAGATATAGATGAGTCAATTTGGAGCATCCTGAAGGATTTTTGATGTTCTAGACGAAAATCAAATCACACCCAAAACCATCACCTGATCCTTCCCAACCCCCAAAATCGATCAAGGGTTTAAAATAGATACTTGACTTGTACTAGAAAAAGATACTCCTAATCAAGATCTATCATTATAGATATAGATGAGTCATTTTGGAGCATTCTGAAGGATTTTTGATGTTCTAGACGAAAATCAAATCACACCCAAAACCATCACCTGATCCTTCCCAACCCCCAAAATCGATCAAGGGTTCAAAATAGATACTTGACTTGTACTAGAAAAAGATACTCCTAATCAAGATCTATCATTATAGATAGAGTCATTTTGGAACATCCTGAAGGATTTTTGATGTTCTAGACGAAAATCAAATCACACCCAAAACCATAACCTGATCCTTCCCAACCCCCAAAATCGATCAAGGGTTCAAAATAGATACTTGACTTGTACTAGAAAAAGATACTCCTAATCAAGATCTATCATTATAGATATAGATGAGTCATTTTGGAGCATCCTGAAGGATTTTTGATGTTCTAGACGAAAATCGAATCACACCCAAAACCATCACCTGATCCTTCCCAACCCCCAAAATCGATCAAGATTTCAAAATAGATACTTGACTTGTACTAGAAAAGATACTCCTAATCAAGATCTATCATTATAGATATAGATGAGTCATTTTGGAGCATCCTGAAGGATTTTTGATGTTCTAGACGAAAATCAAATCACACCCAAAACCATCACCTGATCCTTCCCAACCCCCAAAATCGATCAAGGGTTTAAAATAGATACTTGACTTGTACTAGAAAAAGATACTCCTAATCAAGATATATCATTATAGATATAGATGAGTCGTTTTGGAGCATCCTGAAGGATTTTTAATATTCTTGACGAAAATCAAATCACACCCAAAACCATCACCTGATCCTTCCCAACCCCCAAAATCGATCAAGGGTTCAAAATAGATACTTGACTTGTACTAGAAAAAGATACTCCTAATCAAGATCTATCATTATAGATATAGATGAATCATTACATTACATTACATTACATTTCACACTACTCTGCACATAAATGTGCAGACTAGAGAACACAGCACCTTGAGCAACTAGGCTATGTAAGGTGATAACAACACAAGACATTAATACAAGACAGAAGGACAGAAGAGAAAATACAACAGAAAGAAAGAACACATGACAACAGCACGCAGTAGGTTTCGAGACGGTCCCCCATCTTTCTACTAACCACGCTCATTGATGCTTGATCTCGGTGATCGATGGGAACCGTAGCTTTATCAGTGACTAGGCCGTTGCCCCTTTAGATGAGTCATTTTGGAGCATCCTGAAGGATTTTTGATGTTCTAGACGAAAATCAAATCACACCCAAAACCATCACCTGATCCTTCCCAACCCCCAAAATCGATCAAGGGTTCAAAATAGATACTTGACTTGTACTAGAAAAAGATTCTCCTAATCATGATCTATCATTATAGATATAGATGAGTCATTTTGGAGCATCCTGAAGGATTTTTGATGTTCTAGACGAAAATCAAATCACACCCAAAACCATCACCTGATCCTTCCCAACCCCCAAAATCGATCAAGGGTTCAAAATAGATACTTTACTTGTACTAGAAAAGATACTCCTAATCAAGATCTATCATTATAGATATAGATGAGTCATTTTGGAGCATCCTGAAGGATTTTTGATGTTCTAGACGAAAATCAAATCACACCCAAAACCATCACCTGATCCTTCCCAACCGCCAAAATCGATCAAGGGTTTAAAATAGATACTTGACTTGTACTAAAAAAAGATACTCCTAATCAAGATCTATCATTATAGATATAGATGAGTCATTATGGAGCATCCTGAAGGATTTTTGATGTTGTAGACGAAAATCAAATCACACCCAAAACCATCACCTGATCCTTCCCAACCCCCAAAATCGATCAAGGGTTCAAAATAGATACTTGACTTGTACTAGAAAAAGATACTCCTAATCAAGATCTATCATTATAGATATAGATGAGTCATTTTGGAGCATCCTGAAGGATTTTTGATGTTCTAGACGAAAATTAAATCACACCCAAAACCATCACCTGATCCTTCCCAATCCCCAAAATCGATCAAGGGTTCAAAATAGATACTTGACTTGTACTAGAAAAAGATACTCCTAATCAAGATCTATCATTATAGATAGAGATGAGTCATTTTGGAGTATCCTGAAGGATTTTTGATGTTCTAGACGAAAATCAAATCACACCCAAAACCATCACCTGATCCTTCCCAACCCCCAAAATCGATCAAGGGTTCAAAATAGATACTTGACTTGTACTAGAAAAAGATACTCCTAATCAAGATCTATCATTATATATATAGATGAGTCATTTTGGAGCATCCTGAAGGATTTTTGATGTTCTAGACGAAAATCAAATCACACCCAAAACCATCACCTGATCCTTCCCAACCCCCAAAATCGATCAAGGGTTCAAAATAGATACTTGACTTGTACTAGAAAAAGATACTCCTAGATCTATCATTATAGATATAGATGAGTCATTTTGGAGCATCCTGAAGGATTTTTGATGTTCTAGACGAAAATCAAATCACACCCAAAACCATCACCTGATCCTTCCCAACCCCCAAAATCGATCAAGGGTTCAAAATAGATACTTGACTTGTACTAGAAAAAGATACTCCTAATCAAGATCTATCATTATAGATATAGATGAGTCATTTTGGAGCATTCTGAAGGATTTTTGATGTTCTAGACGAAAATCAAATCACACCCAAAACCATCACCTGATCCTTCCCAACCCCCAAAATCGATCAAGGGTTCAAAATAGATACTTGACTTGTACTAGAAAAAGATACTCCTAATCAAGATCTATCATTATAGATAGAGTCATTTTGGAACATCCTGAAGGATTTTTGATGTTCTAGACGAAAATCAAATCACACCCAAAACCATCACCTGATCCTTCCCAACCCCCAAAATCGATCAAGGGTTCAAAATAGATACTTGACTTGTACTATAAAAAGATACTCCTAATCAAGATCTATCATTATAGATATAGATGAGTCATTTTGGAGCATCCTGAAGGATTTTTGATGTTCTAGACGAAAATCGAATCACACCCAAAACCATCACCTGATCCTTCCCAACCCCCAAAATCGATCAAGATTTCAAAATAGATACTTGACTTGTACTAGAAAAGATACTCCTAATCAAGATCTATCATTATAGATATAGATGAGTCATTTTGGAGCATCCTGAAGGATTTTTGATGTTCTAGACGAAAATCAAATCACACCCAAAACCATCACCTGATCCTTCCCAACCCCCAAAATCGATCAAGGGTTTAAAATAGATACTTGACTTGTACTAGAAAAAGATACTCCTAATCAAGATATATCATTATAGATATAGATGAGTCGTTTTGGAGCATCCTGAAGGATTTTTAATATTCTTGACGAAAATCAAATCACACCCAAAACCATCACCTGATCCTTCCCAACCCCCAAAATCGATCAAGGGTTCAAAATAGATACTTGACTTGTACTAGAAAAAGATACTCCTAATCAAGATCTATCATTATAGATATAGATGAATCATTACATTACATTACATTACATTTCACACTACTCTGCACATAAATGTGCAGACTAGAGAACACAGCACCTTGAGCAACTAGGCTATGTAAGGTGATAACAACACAAGACATTAATACAAGACAGAAGGACAGAAGAGAAAATACAACAGAAAGAAAGAACACATGACAACAGCACGCAGTAGGTTTCGAGACGGTCCCCCATCTTTCTACTAACCACGCTCACTGATGCTTGATCTCGGTGATCGATGGGAACCGTAGCTTTATCAGTGACTATGCCGTTGCCCCTTTAGATGAGTCATTTTGGAGCATCCTGAAGGATTTTTGATGTTCTAGACGAAAATCAAATCACACCCAAAACCATCACCTGATCCTTCCCAACCCCCAAAATCGATCAAGGGTTCAAAATAGATACTTGACTTGTACTAGAAAAAGATTCTCCTAATCATGATCTATCATTATAGATATAGATGAGTCATTTTGGAGCATCCTGAAGGATTTTTGATGTTCTAGACGAAAATCAAATCACACCCAAAACCATCACCTGATCCTTCCCAACCCCCAAAATCGATCAAGGGTTCAAAATAGATACTTGACTTGTACTAGAAAAGATACTCCTAATCAAGATCTATCATTATAGATATAGATGAGTCATTTTGGAGCATCCTGAAGGATTTTTGATGTTCTAGACGAAAATCAAATCACACCCAAAACCATCACCTGATCCTTCCCAACCGCCAAAATCGATCAAGGGTTTAAAATAGATACTTGACTTGTACTAAAAAAAGATACTCCTAATCAAGATCTATCATTATAGATATAGATGAGTCATTATGGAGCATCCTGAAGGATTTTTGATGTTGTAGACGAAAATCAAATCACACCCAAAACCATCACCTGATCCTTCCCAACCCCCAAAATCGATCAAGGGTTCAAAATATATACTTGACTTGTACTAGAAAAAGATACTCCTAATCAAGATCTATCATTATAGATATAGATGAGTCATTTTGGAGCATCCTGAAGGATTTTTGATGTTCTAGACGAAAATTAAATCACACCCAAAACCATC
Organism: Eupeodes corollae; assembly: GCF_945859685.1. NCBI lineage: Eukaryota > Metazoa > Arthropoda > Insecta > Diptera > Syrphidae > Eupeodes > Eupeodes corollae. The sequence goes on from NC_079148.1 coordinate 82,292,147, forward strand.
ACCTGATCCTTCCCAATCCCCAAAATCGATCAAGGGTTCAAAATAGATACTTGACTTGTACTAGAAAAAGATACTCCTAATCAAGATCTATCATTATAGATAGAGATGAGTCATTTTGGAGCATCCTGAAGGATTTTTGATGTTCTAGACGAAAATCAAATCACACCCAAAACCATCACCTGATCCTTCCCAACCCCCAAAATCGATCAAGGGTTCAAAATAGATACTTGACTTGTACTAGAAAAAGATACTCCTAATCAAGATCTATCATTATATATATAGATGAGTCATTTTGGAGCATCCTGAAGGATTTTTGATGTTCTAGACGAAAATCAAATCACACCCAAAACCATCACCTGATCCTTCCCAACCCCCAAAATCGATCAAGGGTTCAAAATAGATACTTGACTTGTACTAGAAAAAGATACTCCTAGATCTATCATTATAGATATAGATGAGTCATTTTGGAGCATCCTGAAGGATTTTTGATGTTCTAGACGAAAATCAAATCACACCCAAAACCATCACCTGATCCTTCCCAACCCCCAAAATCGATCAAGGGTTCAAAATAGATACTTGACTTGTACTAGAAAAAGATACTCCTAATCAAGATCTATCATTATAGATATAGATGAGTCATTTTGGAGCATCCTGAAGGATTTTTGATGTTCTAGGCGAAAATCAAATCACACCCAAAACCATCACCTGATCCTTCCCAACCCCCAAAATCGATCAAGGGTTCAAAATAGATACTTGACTTGTACTAGAAAAAGATACTCCTAGATCTATCATTATAGATATAGATGAGTCATTTTGGAGCATCCTGAAGGATTTTTGATGTTCTAGACGAAAATCAAATCACACCCAAAACCATCACCTGATCCTTCCCAACCCCCAAGATCGATCAAGGGTTCAAAATAGATACTTGACTTGTACTAGAAAAAGATACTCCTAATCAAGATCTATCATTATAGATATAGATGAGTCATTTTTGAGCATCCTGAAGGATTTTTGATGTTCTAGACGAAAATCAAATCACACCCAAAACCATCACCTGATCCTTCCCAACCCCTAAAATCGATCAAGGGTTCAAAATAGATACTTGACTTGTACTAGAAAAAGATACTCCTAATCAAGATCTATCATTATAGATATAGATGAGTCATTTTGGAGCATAATGAAGGATTTTTGATGTTCTAGACGAAAATCAAATCACACCCAAAACCATCACCTGATCCTTCCCAACCCCCAAAATCGATCAAGGGTTCAAAATAGATACTTGACTTGTACTAGAAAAAGATACTCCTAATCAAGATCTATCATTATAGATATAGATGAGTCAATTTGGAGCATTTTGAAGGATTTTTGATGTTCTAGACGAAAATCAAATCACACCCAAAACCATCACCTGATCCTTCCCAACCCCCAAAATCTATCAAGGGTTTAAAATAGATACTTGACTTGTACTAGAAAAAGATACTCCTAATCAAGATCTATCATTATAGATATAGATGAGTCATTTTGGAGCATTCTGAAGGATTTTTGATGTTCTAGACGAAAATCAAATCACACCCAAAACCATCACCTGATCCTTCCCAACCCCCAAAATCGATCAAGGGTTCAAAATAGATACTTGACTTGTACTAGAAAAAGATACTCCTAATCAAGATCTATCATTATAGATAGAGTCATTTTGGAACATCCTGAAGGATTTTTGATGTTCTAGACGAAAATCAAATCACACCCAAAACCATCACCTGATCCTTCCCAACCCCCAAAATCGATCAAGGGTTCAAAATAGATACTTGACTTGTACTAGAAAAAGATACTCCTAATCAAGATCTATCATTATAGATAGAGTCATTTTGGAACATCCTGAAGGATTTTTGATGTTCTAGACGAAAATCAAATCACACCCAAAACCATCACCTGATCCTTCCCAACCCCCAAAATCGATCAAGGGTTCAAAATAGATACTTGACTTGTACTAGAAAAAGATACTCCTAATCAAGATCTATCATTATAGATATAGATGAGTCATTTTGGAGCATCCTGAAGGATTTTTGATGTTCTAGACGAAAATCAAATCACACCCAAAACCATCACCTGATCCTTCCCAACCCCCAAAATCGATCAAGGGTTCAAAATAGATACTTGACTTGTACTAGAAAAAGATACTCCTAATCAAGATCTATCATTATAGATATAGATGAGTCATTTTGGAGCATCCTGAAGGATTTTTGATGTTCTAGACGAAAATCAAATCACACCCAAAACCATCACCTGATCCTTCCCAACCCCCAAAATCGATCAAGGGTTCAAAATAGATACTTGACTTGTACTAGAAAAAGATACTCCTAATCAAGATCTATCATTATAGATATAGATGAGTCATTTTGGAGCATCCTGAAGAATTTTTGATGTTCTAGACGAAAATCAAATCACACCCAAAACCATCACCTGATCCTTCCCAACCCCCAAAACCGATCAAGGGTTCAAAACAGATACTTGACTTGTACTAGAAAAAGATACTCCTAATCAAGATCTATCATTATAGATATAGATGAGTCATTTTGGAGCATCCTGAAGGATTTTTGATGTTCTAGACGAAAATCAAATCACACCCAAAACCATCACCTGATCCTTCCCAACCCCCAAAATCGATCAAGGGTTCAAAATAGATACTTGACTTGTACAAGAAAAAGATACTCCTAATCAAGATCTATCATTATAGATATAGATGAGTCATTTTGGAGCATCCTGAAGGATTTTTGATGTTCTAGACGAAAATCAAATCACACCCAAAACCATCACCTGATCCTTCCCAACCCCCAAAATCGATCAAGGGTTCAAAATAGATACTTGACTTGTACTAGAAAAAGATACTCCTAATCAAGATCTATCATTATAGATATAGATGAGTCATTTTGGAGCATCCTGAAGGATTTTTGATGTTCTAGACGAAAATCAAATCACACCCAAAACCATCACCTGATCCTTCCCAACCCCCAAAATCGATCAAGGGTTCAAAATAGATACTTGACTTGTACCAGAAAAAGATACTCCTAATCATGATCTATCATTATAGATATAGATGAGTCATTTTGGAGCATCCTGAAGGATTTTTGATGTTTTAGACGAAAATCAAATCACACCCAAAACCATCACCTGATCCTTCCCAACCCCCAAAATCGATCAAGGGTTCAAAATAGATACTTGACTTGTACTATAAAAAGATACTCCTAATCAAGATCTATCATTATAGATATAGATGAGTCATTTTGGAGCATCCTGAAGGATTTTTGATGTTCTAGACGAAAATCAAATCACACCCAAAACCATCACCTGATCCTTCCCAACCCCCAAAATCGATCAAGGGTTCAAAACAGATACTTGACTTTTACCAGAAAAAGATACTCCTAATCAAGATATATCATTATAGATATAGATGAGTCATTTTGGAGCATCCTGAAGGATTTTTGATGTTCTAGACGAAAATCAAATCACACCCAAAACCATCACCTGATCCTTCCCAACCCCCAAAATCGATCAAGGGTTCAAAATAGATACTTGACTTGTACTAGAAAAAGATACTCCTAATCAAGATCTATCATTATAGATATAGATGAGTCATTTTGGAGCATCCTGAAGGATTTTTGATGTTCTAGACGAAAATCGAATCACACCCAAAACCATCACCTGATCCTTCCCAACTCCCAAAATCGATCAAGATTTCAAAATAGATACTTGACTTGTACCAGAAAAAGATACTCCTAATCAAGATCTATCATTATAGATATAGATGAGTCATTTTGGAGCATCCTGAAGGATTTTTGATGTTCTAGACGAAAATCAAATCACACCCAAAACCATCACCTGATCCTTCCCAACCCCCAAAATCGATCAAGGGTTCAAAATAGATACTTGACTTGTACTAGAAAAAGATACTCCTAATCAAGATCTATCATTATAGATACAGATGAGTCATTTTGGAGCATCCTGAAGGATTTTTGATGTTCTAGACGAAAATCAAATCACACCCAAAACCATCACCTAATCCTTCCCAACCCCCAAAATCGATCAAGGGTTCAAAATAGATACTTGACTTGTACTAGAAAAAGATACTCCTAATCAAGATCTATCATTATAGATATAGATGAGTCATTTTGGAGCATCCTGAAGGATTTTTGATGTTCTAGACGAAAATCAAATCACACCCAAAACCATCACCTGATCCTTCCCAACCCCCAAAATTGATCAAGGGTTCAAAATAGATACTTGACTTGTACTAGAAAAAGATACTCCTAATCAAGATCTATCATTATAGATATAGATGAGTCATTTTGGAGCATCCTGAAGGATTTTTGATGTTCTAGACGAAAATCAAATCACACCCAAAACCATCACCTGATCCTTCCCAACCCCCAAAATCGATCAAGGGTTCAAAATAGATACTTGACTTGTACTAGAAAAAGATACTCCTAATCAAGATCTATCATCATAGATATAGATGAGTCATTTTGGAGCATTCTGAAGGATTTTTGATGTTCTAGACGAAAATCAAATCACACCCAAAACCATCACCTGATCCTTCCCAACCCCCAAAATCGATCAAGGGTTCAAAATAGATACTTGACTTGTACTAGAAAAAGATACTCCTAATCAAGATCTATCATTATAGATATAGATGAGTCATTTTGGAGCATCCTGAAGGATTTTTGATGTTCTAGACGAAAATCAAATCACACCCAAAATCATCACCTGATCCTTCCCAACCCCCAAAATCGATCAAGGGTTCAAAATAGATACTTGACTTGTACTAGAAAAAGATACTCCTAATCAAGATCTATCATTATAGATATAGATGAGTCATTTTGGAGCAGCCTGAAGAATTTTTAATGTTCTAGACGAAAATCAAATCACACCCAAAACCATCACCTGATCCTTCCCAACCCCCAAAATCGATCAAGGGTTCAAAATAGATACTTGACTTGTACTAGAAAAAGATACTCCTAATCAAGATCTATCATTATAGATATGGATGAGTCATTTTGGAGCATCCTGAAGGATTTTTGATGTTCTAGACGAAAATCAAATCACACCCAAAACCATCACCTGATGCTTCCCAACCCCCAAAATCGATCAAGGGTTCAAAATAGATACTTGACTTGTACTAGAAAAAGATACTCCTATTCAAGATCTATCATTATAGATATAGATGAGTCATTTTGGAGCATCCTGAAGGATTTTTAATATTCTTGACGAAAATCAAATCACACCCAAAACCATCACCTGATCCTTCCCAACCCCCAAAATCGATCAAGGGTTCAAAATAGATACTTGACTTGTACTAGAAAAAGATACTCCTAATCAAGATCTATCATTATAGATATTGATGAGTAATTTTGGAGCATCCTGAAGGATTTTTGATGTTCTAGACGAAAATCAAATCACACCCAAAACCATCACCTGATCCTTCCCAACCCCCAAAATCGATCAAGGGTTCAAAATAGATACTGGACTTGTACTAGAAAAAGATACTCCTAATCAAGATCTATCATTATAGATATAGATGAGTCATTTTGGAGCATCCTGAAGGATTTTTAATGTTTTAGACGAAAATCAAATCACACCCAAAACCATCACCTGATCCTTCCCAACCCCCAAAATCGATCAAGGGTTCAAAATAGATACTTGACTTGTACTAGAAAAAGATACTCCTAATCAAGATCTATCAGTATAGATATAGATGAGTCATTTTGGAGCATCCTGAAGGATTTTTGATGTTCTAGACGAAAATCAAATCACACCCAAAACCATCACCTGATCCTTCCCAACCCCCAAAATCGATCAAGGGTTCAAAATAGATACTTGACTTGTACTAGAAAAAGATACTCCTAATCAAAATCTATCATCATAGATATAGATGAGTCATTTTGGAGCATCCTGAAGGATTTTTGATGTTCTAGACGAAAATCAAATCACACCCAAAACCATCACCTGATCCTTCCCAACCCCCAAAATCGATCAAGGGTTCAAAATAGATACTTGACTTGTACTAGAAAAAGATACTCCTAATCAAGATCTATCATTATAGATATAGATGAGTCATTTTGGAGCATCCTGAAGGATTTTTGATGTTCTAGACGAAAATCAAATCACACCCAAAACCATCACCTGATCCTTCCCAGCACCCAAAATCGATCAAGGGTTCAAAATAGATACTTGACTTGTACTAGAAAAAGATACTCCTAATCAAGATCTATCATTATAGATATAGATGAGTCATTTTGGAGCATCCTGAAGGATTTTTGATGTTCTAGACGAAAATCAAATCACACCCAAAACCATCACCTGATCCTTCCCAACCCCCAAAATCGATCAAGGGTTCAAAATAGATACTTCACTTTTTTTTTTATTTATTTATTTATTCCATCTATCGAGTACAATCTCTTTTAGACTAACATACTTAATTATAATGTTTATATATAAAAAAATATAAATATAAATACCTACATATATAATCTTAAATAAATAGTAAAATAATTTACAATTTAAAACGCCTCATAAGAGAATTTCATTTAAAGCATTTTTAAATTTTACTCTACTCCATTGTAAGTTAATTTCATCGCATACAGAATTAAAAAAAGCACAAGAACGAGATATGGGATCACTTTTTCCATAGTTGGTGTAATGACGCGGTATAGAAAAAAAGATATTTCTTTCCCTGAGAGGTCTTGAAGGAACATGAATTGGGTAAAGTGCAAGCAGCATAGAACAATCTATATGGTTACATATAACATCTCTGGCTAAAAGAACAAAACACTGTTTCCTTCTGATTTGAAGGGTTTTCAAACCTAAAAGTAAGCATCTCTGGTTATAGGAGGGCATAATATTATCTACCCAGTTCAATTTACGAAGAGCATATCTAGTGAATTTACGCTGAACAGCTTCTATTCTATTAATGCTTACTGCATATACTGGGCACCAAATACAACTAGCATATTCTAACGAAGATCTCACCAATGAGATATAAAGCATTTTTAAAGTAGACTTGTACTAGAAAAAGATACTCCTAATCAAGATCTATCATTATAGATATAGATGAGTCATTTTGGAGCATCCTGAAGGATTTTTGATGTTCTAGACGAAAATCAAATCACACCCAAAACCATCACCTGATCCTTCCCAACCCCCAAAATCGATCAAGGGTTCAAAATAGATACTTGACTTGTACTAGAAAAAGATACTCCTAATCAAGATCTATCATTATAGATATAGATGAGTCATTTTGGAGCATCCTGAAGGATTTTTGATGTTCTAGACGAAAATAAAATCACACCCAAAACCATCACCTGATCCTTCCCAACCCCCAAAATCGCTCAAGGGTTCAAAATAGATACTTGACTTGTACTAGAAAAAGATACTCCTAATCAAGATCTATCATTATAGATATAGATGAGTCATTTTGGAGCATCCTGAAGGATTTTTGATGTTCTAGACGAAAATCAAATCACACCCAAAACCATCACCTGATCCTTCCCAACCCCCAAAATCGATCAAGGGTTCAAAATAGATACTTGACTTGTAAGAAAAAAAGATACTCCTAATCAAGATCTATCATTATAGATATAGATGAGTCATTTTGGAGCATCCTGAAGGATTTTTGATGTTCTAGACGAAAATCAAATCACACCCAAAACCATCACCTGATCCTTCCCAACACCCAAAATCGATCAAGGGTTCAAAATAGATACTTGACTTGTACTAGAAAAAGATACTCCTAATCAAGATCTATCATTATAGATATGGATGAGTCATTTTGGAGCATCCTGAAGGATTTTTGATGTTCTAGACGAAAATCAAATCACACCCAAAACCATCACCTGATCCTTCCCAACCCCCAAAATCGATCAAGGGTTCAAAATAGATACTTGACTTGTACTAGAAAAAGATACTCCTAATCAAGATCTATCATTATAGATATATATGAGTCATTTTGGAGCATCCTGAAGGATTTTTGATGTTCTAGACGAAAATCAAATCACACCCAAAACCATCACCTGATCCTTCCCAACCCCCAAAATCGATCAAGGGTTCAAAATAGATACTTAACTTGTACTAGAAAAAGATACTCCTAATCAAGATCTATCATTATAGATATAGATGAGTCATTTTGGAGCATCCTGAAGGATTTTTGATGTTCTAGACGAAAATCAAATCACACCCAAAACCATCGCCTGATCCTTCCCAACCCCCAAAATCGATCAAGGGTTCAAAATAGATACTTGACTTGTACTAGAAAAAGATACTCCTAATTAAGATCTATCATTATAGATATAGATGAGTCATTTTGGAGCATCCTGAAGGATTTTTGATGTTCTAGACGAAAATCAAATCACACCCAAAACCATCACCTGATCCTTCCCAACCCCCAAAATCGATCAAGGGTTCAAAATAGATACTTGACTTGTACTAGAAAAAGATACTCCTAATCAAGATCTATCATTATAGATATAGATGAGTCATTTTGGAGCATCCTGAAGAATTTTTAATGTTCTAGACGAAAATCAAATCACACCCAAAACCATCACCTGATCCTTCCCAACACCCAAAATCGATCAAGGGTTCAAAATAGATACTTGACTTGTACTAGAAAAAGATACTCCTAATCAAGATCTATCATTATAGATATAGATGAGTCATTTTGGAGCATCCTGAAGGATTTTTGATGTTCTAGACGAAAATCAAATCACACCCAAAACCATCACCTGATCCTTCCCAACCCCCAAAATCGATCAAGGGTTCAAAATAGATACTTGACTTGTACTTGAAAAAGATACCCCTAATCAAGATCTATCATTATAGATATAGATGTGTCATTTTGGAGCATCCTGAAGGATTTTTGATGTTCTAGACGAAAATCAAATCACACCCAAAACCATCACCTGATCCTTCACAACCCCCTAAATCGATCAAGGGTTCAAAATAGATACTTGACTTGTACTAGAAAAAGATACTTCTAATCAAGATCTATCATTATAGATATAGATGAGTCATTTTGGAGCATCCTGAAGGATTTTTGATGTTCTAGACGAAAGTCAAATCACACCCAAAACCATCACCTGATCCTTCCCAAGAAAAAGATACTCCTAATCAAGATCTATCATTATAGATATAGATGAGTCATTTTGGAGCATCCTGAAGGATTTTTGATGTTCTAGACGAAAATCAAATCACACCCAAAACCATCACCTGATCCTTCCCAACCCCCAAAATCGATCAAGGGTTCAAAATAGATACTTGACTTGTACTAGAAAAAGATACTCCTAATCAAGATCTATCATAATAGATATAGATGAGTCATTTTGGAGCATCCTGAAGGATTTTTGATGTTCTAGACGAAAATCAAATCACACCCAAAACCATCACCTGATCCTTCCCAACCCCCAAAATCGATCAAGGGTTCAAAATAGATACTTGACTTGTACTAGAAAAAGATACTCCTAATCAAGATCTATCATTATAGATATAGATGAGTCATTTTGGAGCATCCTGAAGGATTTTTGATGTTCTAGACGAAAATCAAATCACACCCAAAACCATCACCTGATCCTTCCCAACCCCCAAAATCGATCAAGGGTTCAAAATAGATACTTGACTTGTACTAGAAAAAGATACTCCTAATCAAGATCTATCATTATAGATATAGATGAGTCATTTTGGAGCATCCTGAAGGATTTTTGATGTTCTAGACGAAAATCAAATCACACCCAAAACCATCACCTGATCCTTCCCAGCCCCCAAAATCGATCAAGGGTTCAAAATAGATACTTGACTTGTACTAGAAAAAGATACTCCTAATCAAGATCTATCATTATAGATACAGATGAGTCATTTTGGAGCATCCTGAAGGATTTTTGATGTTCTAGACGAAAATCAAATCACACCCAAAACCATCACCTGATCCTCAAAATAGATACTTGACTTGTACTAGAAAAAGATACTCCTAATCAAGATCTATCATTATAGATATAGATGAGTCATTTTGGAGCATCCTGAAGGATTTTTGATGTTCTAGACGAAAATAAAATCACACCCAAAACCATCACCTGATCCTTCCCAACCCCCAAAATCGATCAAGGGTTCAAAATAGATACTTAACTTGTACTAGAAAAAGATACTCCTAATCAAGATCTATCATTATAGATATAGATGAGTCATTTTGGAGCATCCTGAAGGATTTTTGATGTTCTAGACGAAAATCAAATCACACCCAAAACCATCACCTGATCCTTCCCAACCCCCAAAATCGATCAAGGGTTCAAAATAGATACTTGACTTGTACTAGAAAAAGATACTCCTAATCAAGATCTATTATTATAGATATAGATGAGTCATTTTGGAGCATCCTGAAGGATTTTTGATGTTCTAGAAGAAAATCAAATCACACCCAAAACCATCACCTGATCCTTCCCAACCCCCAACATCGATCAAGGGTTCAAAATAGATACTTGACTTGTGCTAGAAAAAGATACTAATAATTAAGATCTATCATTACAGATATGGATGAGTCATTTTGGAGCATCCTGAAGGATTTTTTATGTTCTAGACGAAAATCAAATCACACCCAAAACCATCACCTGATCCTTCCCGACCCCCAAAATCGATCAAGGGTTCAAAATAGATACTTGACTTGTACTAGAAAAAGATACTCCTAATCAAGATCTATCATTATAGATATAGATGAGTCATTTTGGAGCATCCTGAAGGATTTTTGATGTTCTAGACGAAAATCAAATCACACCCAAAACCATCACCTGATCCTTCCCAACCCCCAAAATCGATCAAGGGTTCAAAATAGATACTTGACTTGTACTAGAAAAAGATACTCCTAATCAAGATCTATCATTATAGATATAGATGAGTCATTTTGGAGCATCCTGAAGGATTTTTGATGTTCTAGACGAAAATCAAATCACACCCAAAACCATCACCTGATCCTTCCCAACAGCCAAAATCGATCAAGGGTTCAAAATAGATACTTGACTTGTACTAGAAAAAGATACTCCTAATCAAGATCTATCATTATAGATATAGATGAGTCATTTTGGAGCATCCTGAAGGATTTTTGATGTTCTAGACGAAAATCAAATCACACCCAAAACCATCACCTGATCCTTCCCAACCCCCAAAATCGATCAAGGGTTCAAAATAGATACTTGACTTGTACTAGAAAAAGATACTCCTAATCAAGATCTATCATTATAGATATAGATGAGTCATTTTTGAACGAAAATCAAATCACACCGAAAACCATCACCTGATCCTTCCCAACCCCCAAAATCGATCAAGGGTTCAAAATAGATACTTGACTTGTACTAGAAAAAGATACTCCTAATCAAGATCTATCATTATAGATATAGATGAGTCATTTTGGAGCATCCTGAAGGATTTTTGATGTTCTAGACGAAAATCAAATCACACCCAAAACCATCACCTGATCCTTCCCAACCCCCAAAATCGATCAAGGGTTCAAAATAGATACTTGACTTGTACTATAAGAAGATACTCCTAATCAAGATCTATCATTATAGATATAGATGAGTCATTTTGGAGCATCCTGAAGGATTTTTGATGTTCTAGACGAAAATCAAATCACACCCAAAACCATCACCTGATCCTTCCCAACCCCCAAAATCGATCAAGGGTTCAAAATAGATACTTGACTTGTACTAGAAAAAGATACTCCTAATCAAGATCTATCATTATAGATATAGATGAGTCATTTTGGAGCATCCTGAAGGATTTTTGATGTTCTAGACCAAAATCAAATCACACCCAAAACCATCACCTGATCCTTCCCAACCCCCAAAATCGATCAAGGGTTCAAAATAGATACTTGACTTGTACTAAAAAAAGATACTCTTAATCAAGATCTATCATTATAGATATAGATGAGTCATTTTGGAGCATCCTGAAGGATTTTTGATGTTCTAGACGAACATCAAATCACACCCAAAACCATCACCTGATCCTTCCCAACCCCAAAAATCGATCAAGGGTTCAAAATAGATACTTGACTTGTACTAGAAAAAGATACTCCTAATCAAGATCTATCATTATAGATATAGATGAGTCATTTTGGAGCATCCTGAAGGATTTTTGATGTTCTAGACGAAAATCAAATCACACCCAAAACCATCACCTGATCCTTCCCAACCCCCAAAATCGATCAAGGGTTCAAAATAGATACTTGACTTGTACTAGAAAAAGATACTCCTAATCAAGATCTATCATTATAGATATAGATGAGTCATTTTGGAGCATCCTGAAAGATTTTTGATGTTCTAGACGAAAATCAAATCACACCCAAAACCATCACCTGATCCTTCCCAACCCCCAAAATCGATCAAGGGTTCAAAATAGATACTTGACTTGTACTAGAAAAAGATACTCCTAATCAAGATCTATCATTATAGATATAGATGAGTCATTTTGGAGCATCCTGAAGGATTTTTGATGTTCTAGACGAAAATCAAATGACACCCAAAACCATCACCTGATCCTTCCCAACCCCCAAAATCGATCAAGGGTTCAAAATAGATACTTGACTTGTACTATAAAAAGATACTCCTAATCAAGATCTATCATTATAGATATAGATGAGTCATTTTGGAGCATCCTGAAGGATTTTTGATGTTCTAGACGAAAATCAAATCACACCCAAAACCAACACCTGATCCTTCCCAACCCCCAAAATCGATCAAGGGTTCAAAATAGATACTTGACTTGTACTAGAAAAAGATACTCCTAATCAAGATCTATCATTATAGATATAGATGAGTCATTTTGGAGCATCCTGAAGGATTTTTGATGTTCTAGACGAAAATCAAATCACACCCAAAACCATCACCTGATCCTTCCCAACCCCCAAAATCGATCAAGGGTTCAAAATATATACTTGACTTGTACTAGAAAAAGATACTCCTAATCAAGATCTATCATTATAGATATAGATGAGTCATTTTGGAGCATCCTGAAGGATTTTTGATGTTCTAGACGAAAATCAAATCACACCCAAAACCATCACCTGATCCTTCCCAACCCTCAAAATCGATCAAGGGTTCAAAATAGATACTTGACTTGTACTAGAAAAAGATACTCCTAATCAAGATGTATCATAATAGATATAGATCAGTCATTTTGGAGCATATTGAAGGATTTTTTATGTTCTAGACGAAAATCAAATCACACCCAAAACCATCACCTGATCCTTCCCAACCCCCAAAATCGATCAAGGGTTCAAAATAGATACTTGACTTGTACTAGAAAAAGATACTCCTAATCAAGATCTATCATTATAGATATAGATGAGTCATTTTGGAGCATCCTGAAGGATTTTTGATGTTCTAGACGAAAATCAAATCACACCCAAAACCATCACCTGATCCTTCCCAACCCCCAAAATCGATCAAGGGTTCAAAATAGATACTTGACTTGTACTAGAAAAAGATACTCCTAATCAAGATCTATCGTTATAGATATAGATGAGTCATTTTGGAGCATCCTGAAGGATTTTTGATGTTCTAGACGAAAATCAAATCACACCCAAAACCATCACCTGATCCTTCCCAACCCCCAAAATCGATCAAGGGTTCAAAATAGATACTTGACTTGTACTAGAAAAAGATACTCCTAATCAAGATCTATCATTATAGATATAGATGAGTCATTTTGGAGCATCCTGAAGGATTTTTGATGTTCTAGACGAAAATCAAATCACACCCAAAACCATCACCTGATCCTTCCCAACCCCCAAAATCGATCAAGGGTTCAAAATAGATACTTGACTTGTACTAGAAAAAGATACACCTAATCAAGATCTATCATTATAGATATAGATGAGTCATTTTGGAGCATCCTGAAGGATTTTTGATGTTCTAGACGAAAATCAAATCACACCCAAAACCATCACCTGATCCTTCCCAACCCACAAAATCGATCAAGGGTTCAAAATAGATACTTGACTTGTACTAGAAAAAGATACTCCTAATCAAGATCTATCATTATAGATATAGATGAGTCATTTTGGAGCATTCTGAAGGATTTTTGATGTTCTAGACGAAAATCAAATCACACCCAAAACCATCACCTGATCCTTCCCAACCCCCAAAATCGATCAAGGGTTCAAAATAGATACTTGACTTGTACTAGAAAAAGATACTCCTAATTAAGATCTATCATTATAGATATAGATGAGTCATTTTGGAGCATCCTGAAAGATTTTTGATGTTCTAGACGAAAATCAAATAACACCCAAAACCATCACCTGATCCTTCCCAACCCCCAAAATCGATCAAGGGTTCAAAATAGATACTTGACTTGTACTAGAAAAAGATACTCCTAATCAAGATCTATCATTATAGATATAGATGAGTCATTTTGGAGCATCCTGAAGGATTTTTGATGTTCTAGACGAAAATCAAATCACACCCAAAACCATCACCTGACGTTTGTCAGTAAAAAGTTTTTTACACTTAATTGTTTCAAATTTAATTTAAAAAATAAATAGTAACAAATAATTTATCAACACTCTATAAAGTTACAGTTGTGTTCATAAAAATAGCAGTGCTCTCCAAATAAAACAAAAAAGCCTTCAATATCAACGTTATAATATATTTCATTAAACTTCTAATAACAAACTTAAATATTTTATTCATAATAACAGAAAATAAGCATTATCGATTTTTTATCGTTAGCTTTGTCACAGTAAAACCCGTTTTTTTAAATATATGGCTGTTCATAAAAACAGCAATGCATGACAAAGTACTAGATCTATTACGTAAGAAAAACTGTAACCAACACCTGATCCTTCCCAACCCCCAAAATCGATCAAGGGTTCAAAATAGATACTTGACTTGTACTAGAAAAAGATACTCCTAATCAAGATCTATCATTATAGATATAGTAGATATAGATGAGTCATTTTGGAGCATCCTGAAGGATTTTTGATGTTCTAGACGAAAATCAAATCACACCCAAAACCATCACCTGATGCTTCCCAACCCCCAAAATCGATCAAGGGTTCAAAATAGATACTTGACTTGTACTAGAAAAAGATACTCCTAATCAAGATCTATCATAATAGATATAGATGAGTCATTTTGGAGCATCCTGAAGGATTTTTGATGTTCTAGACGAAAATCAAATCACACCCAAAACCATCACCTGATCCTTCCCAACCCCCAAAATCGATCAAGGGTTCAAAATAGATACTTGACTTGTACTAGAAAAAGATACTCCTAATCAAGATCTATCATTATAGATATAGATGAGTCATTTTGGAGCATCCTGAAGGATTTTTGATGTTCTAGACGAAAATCAAATCACACCCAAAACCATCACCTGATCCTTCCCAACCCCCAAAATCGATCAAGGGTTCAAAATAGATACTTGACTTGTACTAGAAAAAGATACTCCTAATCAAGATCTATCATTATAGATATAGATGAGTCATTTTGGAGCATCCTGAAGGATTTTTGATGTTCTAGACGAAAATCAAATCACACCCAAAACCATCACCTGATCCTTCCCAACCCCCAAAATCGATCAAGGGTTCAAAATAGATACTTGACTTGTACTAGAAAAAGATACTCCTAATCAAGATCTATCATTATAGATATAGATGAGTCATTTTGGAGCATCCTGAAGGATTTTTGATGTTCTAGACGAAAATCAAATCACACCCAAAACCATCACCTGATCCTTCCCAACCCCCAAAATCGATCAAGGGTTCAAAATAGATACTTGACTTGTACTAGAAAAAGATACTCCTAATCAAGATCTATCATTATAGATATAGATGAGTCATTTTGGAGCATCCTGAAGAATTTTTAATGTTCTAGACGAAAATCAAATCACACCCAAAACCATCACCTGATCCTTCCCAACCCCCAAAATCGATCAAGGGTTCAAAATAGATACTTGACTTGTACTAGAAAAAGATACTCCTAATCAAGATCTATCATAATAGATATAGATGAGTCATTTTGGAGCATCCTGAAGGATTTTTGATGTTCTAGACGAAAATCAAATCACACCCAAAACCATCACCTGATCCTTCCCAACCCACAAAATCGATCAAGGGTTCAAAATAGATACTTGACTTGTACTAGAAAAAGATACTCCTAATCAAGATCTATCATTATAGATATAGATGAGTCATTTTGGAGCATTCTGAAGGATTTTTGATGTTCTAGACGAAAATCAAATCACACCCAAAACCATGACCTGATCCTTCCCAACCCCCAAAATCGATCAAGGGTTCAAAATAGATACTTGACTTGTACTAGAAAAAGATACTCCTAATCAAGATCTATCATTATAGATATAGATGAGTCATTTTGGAGCATCCTGAAAGATTTTTGATGTTCTAGACGAAAATCAAATAACACCCAAAACCATCACCTGATCCTTCCCAACCCCCAAAATCGATCAAGGGTTCAAAATAGATACTTGACTTGTACTAGAAAAAGATACTCCTAATCAAGATCTATCATTATAGATATAGATGAGTCATTTTGGAGCATCCTGAAGGATTTTTGATGTTCTAGACGAAAATCAAATCACACCCAAAACCATCACCTGACGTTTGTCAGTAAAAAGTTTTTTACACTTAATTGTTTCAAATTTAATTTAAAAAATAAATAGTAACAAATAATTTATCAACACTCTATAAAGTTACAGTTGTGTTCATAAAAATAGCAGTGCTCTCCAAATAAAACAAAAAAGCCTTCAATATCAACGTTATAATATATTTCATTAAACTTCTAATAACAAACTTAAATATTTTATTCATAATAACAGAAAATAAGCATTATCGATTTTTTATCGTTAGCTTTGTCACAGTAAAAACCGTTTTTTTAAATATATGGCTGTTCATAAAAACAGCAATGCATGACAAAGTACTAGATCTATTACGTAAGAAAAACTGTAACCAACACCTGATCCTTCCCAACCCCCAAAATCGATCAAGGGTTCAAAATAGATACTTGACTTGTACTAGAAAAAGATACTCCTAATCAAGATCTATCATTATAGATATAGATGAGTCATTTTGGAGCATCCTGAAGGATTTTTGATGTTCTAGACGAAAATCAAATCACACCCAAAACCATCACCTGATCCTTCCCAACCCCCAAAATCGATCAAGGGTTCAAAATAGATACTTGACTTGTACTAGAAAAAGATACTCCTAATCAAGATCTATCATAATAGATATAGATGAGTCATTTTGGAGCATCCTGAAGGATTTTTGATGTTCTAGACGAAAATCAAATCACACCCAAAACCATCACCTGATCCTTCCCAACCCCCAAAATCGATCAAGGGTTCAAAATAGATACTTGACTTGTACTAGAAAAAGATACTCCTAATCAAGATCTATCATTATAGATATAGATGAGTCATTTTGGAGCATCCTGAAGGATTTTTGATGTTCTAGACGAAAATCAAATCACACCCAAAACCATCACCTGATCCTTCCCAACCCCCAAAATCGATCAAGGGTTCAAAATAGATACTTGACTTGTACTAGAAAAAGATACTCCTAATCAAGATCTATCATTATAGATATAGATGAGTCATTTTGGAGCATCCTGAAGGATTTTTGATGTTCTAGACGAAAATCAAATCACACCCAAAACCATCACCTGATCCTTCCCAACCCCCAAAATCGATCAAGGGTTCAAAATAGATACTTGACTTGTACTAGAAAAAGATACTCCTAATCAAGATCTATCATTATAGATATAGATGAGTCATTTTGGAGCATCCTGAAGGATTTTTGATGTTCTAGACGAAAATCAAATCACACCCAAAACCATCACCTGATCCTTCCCAACCCCCAAAATCGATCAAGGGTTCAAAATAGATACTTGACTTGTACTAGAAAAAGATACTCCTAATCAAGATCTATCATTATAGATATAGATGAGTCATTTTGGAGCATCCTGAAGAATTTTTAATGTTCTAGACGAAAATCAAATCACACCCAAAACCATCACCTGATCCTTCCCAACCCCCAAAATCGATCAAGGGTTCAAAATAGATACTTGACTTGTACTAGAAAAAGATACTCCTAATCAAGATCTATCATTATAGATATAGATGAGTCATTTTGGAGCATCCTAAAGGATTTTTGATGTTCTAGACGAAAATCAAATCACACCCAAAACCATCACCTGATCCTTCCCAACCCCCAAAATCGATCAAGGGTTCAAAATAGATACTTGACTTGTACTAGAAAAAGATACTCCTAATCAAGATCTATCATTATAGATATAGATGAGTCATTTTGGAGCATCCTGAAGAATTTTTAATGTTCTAGACGAAAATCAAATCACACCCAAAACCATCACCTGATCCTTCCCAACCCCCAAAATCGATCAAGGGTTCAAAATAGATACTTGACTTGTACTAGAAAAAGATACTCCTAATCAAGATCTATCATAATAGATATAGATGAGTCATTTTGGAGCATCCTGAAGGATTTTTGATGTTCTAGACGAAAATCAAATCACACCCAAAACCATCACCTGATCCTTCCCAACCCACAAAATCGATCAAGGGTTCAAAATAGATACTTGACTTGTACTAGAAAAAGATACTCCTAATCAAGATCTATCATTATAGATATAGATGAGTCATTTTGGAGCATTCTGAAGGATTTTTGATGTTCTAGACGAAAATCAAATCACACCCAAAACCATGACCTGATCCTTCCCAACCCCCAAAATCGATCAAGGGTTCAAAATAGATACTTGACTTGTACTAGAAAAAGATACTCCTAATCAAGATCTATCATTATAGATATAGATGAGTCATTTTGGAGCATCCTGAAAGATTTTTGATGTTCTAGACGAAAATCAAATAACACCCAAAACCATCACCTGATCCTTCCCAACCCCCAAAATCGATCAAGGGTTCAAAATAGATACTTGACTTGTACTAGAAAAAGATACTCCTAATCAAGATCTATCATTATAGATATAGATGAGTCATTTTGGAGCATCCTGAAGGATTTTTGATGTTCTAGACGAAAATCAAATCACACCCAAAACCATCACCTGACGTTTGTCAGTAAAAAGTTTTTTACACTTAATTGTTTCAAATTTAATTTAAAAAATAAATAGTAACAAATAATTTATCAACACTCTATAAAGTTACAGTTGTGTTCATAAAAATAGCAGTGCTCTCCAAATAAAACAAAAAAGCCTTCAATATCAACGTTATAATATATTTCATTAAACTTCTAATAACAAACTTAAATATTTTATTCATAATAACAGAAAATAAGCATTATCGATTTTTTATCGTTAGCTTTGTCACAGTAAAAACCGTTTTTTTAAATATATGGCTGTTCATAAAAACAGCAATGCATGACAAAGTACTAGATCTATTACGTAAGAAAAACTGTAACCAACACCTGATCCTTCCCAACCCCCAAAATCGATCAAGGGTTCAAAATAGATACTTGACTTGTACTAGAAAAAGATACTCCTAATCAAGATCTATCATTATAGATATAGATGAGTCATTTTGGAGCATCCTGAAGGATTTTTGATGTTCTAGACGAAAATCAAATCACACCCAAAACCATCACCTGATCCTTCCCAACCCCCAAAATCGATCAAGGGTTCAAAATAGATACTTGACTTGTACTAGAAAAAGATACTCCTAATCAAGATCTATCATAATAGATATAGATGAGTCATTTTGGAGCATCCTGAAGGATTTTTGATGTTCTAGACGAAAATCAAATCACACCCAAAACCATCACCTGATCCTTCCCAACCCCCAAAATCGATCAAGGGTTCAAAATAGATACTTGACTTGTACTAGAAAAAGATACTCCTAATCAAGATCTATCATTATAGATATAGATGAGTCATTTTGGAGCATCCTGAAGGATTTTTGATGTTCTAGACGAAAATCAAATCACACCCAAAACCATCACCTGATCCTTCCCAACCCCCAAAATCGATCAAGGGTTCAAAATAGATACTTGACTTGTACTAGAAAAAGATACTCCTAATCAAGATCTATCATTATAGATATAGATGAGTCATTTTGGAGCATCCTGAAGGATTTTTGATGTTCTAGACGAAAATCAAATCACACCCAAAACCATCACCTGATCCTTCCCAACCCCCAAAATCGATCAAGGGTTCAAAATAGATACTTGACTTGTACTAGAAAAAGATACTCCTAATCAAGATCTATCATTATAGATATAGATGAGTCATTTTGGAGCATCCTGAAGGATTTTTGATGTTCTAGACGAAAATCAAATCACACCCAAAACCATCACCTGATCCTTCCCAACCCCCAAAATCGATCAAGGGTTCAAAATAGATACTTGACTTGTACTAGAAAAAGATACTCCTAATCAAGATCTATCATTATAGATATAGATGAGTCATTTTGGAGCATCCTGAAGAATTTTTAATGTTCTAGACGAAAATCAAATCACACCCAAAACCATCACCTGATCCTTCCCAACCGCCAAAATCGATCAAGGGTTCAAAATAGATACTTGACTTGTACTAGAAAAAGATACTCCTAATCAAGATCTATCATTATAGATATAGATGAGTCATTTTGGAGCATCCTGAAGGATTTTTGATGTTCTAGACGAAAATCAAATCACACCCAAAACCATCACCTGATCCTTCCCAACCCCCAAAATGGATCAAGGGTTCAAAATAGATACTTGACTTGTACTTGAAAAAGATACCCCTAATCAAGATCTATCATTATAGATATAGATGTGTCATTTTGGAGCATCCTGAAGGATTTTTGATGTTCTAGACGAAAATCAAATCACACCCAAAACCATCACCTGATCCTTCCCAACCCCCAAAATCGATCAAGGGTTCAAAATAGATACTTGACTTGTACTAGAAAAAGATACTTCTAATCAAGATCTATCATTATAGATATAGATGAGTCATTTTGGAGCATCCTGAAGGATTTTTGATGTTCTAGACGAAAATCAAATCACACCCAAAACCATCACCTGATCCTTCCCAAGAAAAAGGTACTCCTAATCAAGATCTATCATTATAGATATAGATGAGTCATTTTGGAGCATCCTGAAGGATTTTTGATGTTCTAGACGAAAATCATATCACACCCAAAACCAACACCTGATCCTTCCCAACCCCCAAAATCGATCAAGGGTTCAAAATAGATACTTGACTTGTACTAGAAAAAGATACTCCTAATCAAGATCTATCATTATAGATATAGTAGATATAGATGAGTCATTTTGGAACATCCTGAAGGATTTTTGATGTTCTAGACGAAAATCAAATCACACCCAAAACCATCACCTGATCCTTCCCAACCCCCAAAATCGATCAAGGGTTCAAAATAGATACTTGACTTGTACTAGAAAAAGATACTCCTAATCAAGATCTATCATAATAGATATAGATTTTTTTTTTTTTTTTTTTTTTTTTTTTTTTTTATATCCGATGGAAATCTTCAAAAGACACTCGGTAAGAATCGGTACCGAGTAGTGTGGGACTCTTACCGCACTAAAACCACCGGTGAATCAGGACCAATCTATGAAAGATCGACAAATGATTTTTATTTCTTAATTTTTAAAATCGCATTGGGGGAAGTTTAAGGTTATAACACTTTCCCGTAGCTTTTAGCCCATCAGCTCATGAGGCTTGGTTCTTCTTAATCTCCGAACATTGTCTCGTACATTTAATACGGTCTCCATTTCAGAGTTAGTATGACTTTGCAGCCGCTTATTGTGTGATACAGCGTGTTTCTTAACCACTTCTGTAACCATTTCAATTTGAAGGTCACGATGTAGATCGCTATTTCTTATATACCAAGGGGCATTTATTATTCCACGAAGGACCTTGCTTTGGAATTTTTGGATGGGTTCAGCATTTGTTTTCTTTGTACAGCCCCATAGTTGGATGCCATATGTCCAAACGGGTTTCAATACTTGCTTATATAACATTAGTTTGTTCTGGATAGAAAGGTCAGAGTTCTTTCCTATTAACCAGTACATTTTTCTGTACTTCAAGTTTAGTTCTTCTCTTTTCTTTTTGATGTGTTCTTTCCATTTAAGCTTTGCATCCAAATTCATTCCAAGGTATTTGGCGGTATTGGAGTAAGGTACTTCTGTACTGTTTATAAAAATTGGAACATTGTTTATGTTTTTGTTTGTAAAGTTTATATGCGTCGATTTTGTTTCGTTTAATTTGATACGCCATTTGTGCGTCCAATCACTAACTTTATCGACTGCATTTTGCAATTTTTGTGTAGCCTTCGTAACGGATTTATCTGGCACCAATATTGCAGTATCGTCAGCAAAGGTGGCCATGATAGCGTTGATGTCCACTGGAATATCCCTTGTATATAACAGATACAGGGTTGGTCCTAGGACACTTCCTTGTGGTACACCGGCTTCAATTTTCATAAGTTCCGAGTAATTTTGGTCGTACCGTACTCTAAAGAGTCGGTTCGTAATATAGGATTTCAGTATTTCGTAGTACTGCCTGGGGAAGTCCCTATGCAGTTTGTACTCAAGTCCCAAGTGCCAAACCTTGTCAAAAGCTTGAGCAACATCTAAGAATACAGACGAGCATACTTGTTTTTCTTCAAGTGCCTTTTCCACAACATCCGTAATTCGATGCACTTGGTCTATCGTGGAATGTTTATTTCTAAATCCAAACTGATGGCTCGGAATTAGTCTTCTTTCTTCAATTATTTTGTTAAGCCTTTTAAGTAGCAGTTTTTCAAAAACTTTTGCCATGATTGGTATAAGCGATATTGGTCTGTAAGATGTAACTTCTGTTGGTGGCTTACCTTGTTTAGGTATAACAATGACTTCCGCAATTTTCCAATGATGTGGCACATATCTTAGTTTAAGGCATGCGTTTATTATAAATTGGAGTTTCTTGAAGGCTATAAGAGGCATTTCTTTCAGAACCTGAGCAGTTATAAGATCGTACCCTGGTGATTTTTTGTTTGACAGCTTATGTTGACACATGCTTCTTACTTCTTTGAGCGTGACAAAAGGTATTTCACATTCGTCGTTTCTGTCAACAAACTGTAAGGGATCTGTAGCTGTGCTTGCTGGGAATGGCTTGAAAACATTCGCGAGATGTTCAGCAAAGAGATCAGCCTTTTGTTTCGGGTTTCCGATCCATTTACCATCTTGAGATTTTATCGGCGGGTTTTGTGTCTGAGGTCTTTTTAGACGCTTAGTTGCTTTCCATAAGGAGTATTCTGTAGAAGCATCCGTCGTCAGACTTTTCAGGAATCTACTTAGTGAATCATTTTTAAACTCACAGATTCTTTTTTTTAATTCGTTGTTAAGACGGTTAAAAACTACCTTATCATCTGGGAATCTCGTGGATTGCCATTTTCTTCTAGCTCTTCTTTTTTCCAATATCAACTCCTTTATTTCGATAGGATATTTTATTTCTTTTTCTCTCGCATTCGAAATAGTTGGAGTACTTTCTTCTGCAGCCTGCTGCACATCAGCAATAAATTGTTCTACTTCATGATCAATTTGTTCAATTGTTTGCATAGGGGATCTTAGGTTTATAAAATTTTCAAGTTTGTCTCTGAATTCGTTCCAGTTTGTTCTGTTATTCATGAGCTTGGGATTACTTTTTTCTATTATTTCTGTTTCGCTCAGTGATAAAATTACTGGAGTATGATCTGATGATAAATCATAATTACCTTCGACACTTATATGATTTCGTTTAATACCTTTAACTACGAAAAAGTCTATAAGGTCTGGTATTTTGTTAGTATCAGATGGCCAATATGTTGGCGAACCAGAAGAATAAAATTCGCAGTTGTATTTTCGGCCTGCTTGGTATAGCCGTTTACCTTTTGTTGTTATGAGCCTAGATCCCCATTGGGTGTGTTTAGCATTGAAGTCGCCACCAACAAGGAAGTTATGTCCTAACAAATGTAGGAGTTCTGCATAGTCTTCTTCAGTTGGAGAGCGCCTCGGAGGGCAGTATATAGCTGCTATTTTGAATTCTTTCTTTTTTATACCAATACTAATTGTTGTTACTTGCATGTTTTCTTTAGTAAACTTTGGTTCTTCAAAGTGTGTTAAGCACTTTTTTATAAGTATTGCTGATCCTCCCCTAGCTTTGTCAGCTGGGTGCGGAGCGTGATAACATGTATAGTTTGGTAATTTATTATCAAGATTTTGTTCAATAGCGAGGTGGGTTTCGGACACCAAACAAATGTCTATATGCTCTATGTCTAAAAAGATGTTTAGTTCTGATACATGCTGTAAGAGACCGTTTGCATTCCATGTTGCGATTTTGAGTGTTCTGTCCATCATTGTTTTTTAAGAGCGACTTCTTCGCTTAGCTGTTTTATGTTTAAATCTTGTTGGTCAATCCTTTTCAGGATGAGTTCCAGCATTTCTTTTATAGAAGTTTCCTCATTCTTCCGCACATTTTTTACAATCTGGGAATAGGATTTATTTTCATCACTTTTGCTTAGTGCAATTGCTTTTCCCGGTTGATTTTTAGTAATGTTATCGACCGTTACTTTTTTGCTTTCAACTACTGGTTTTGTGTTGGTTGAGTTTCTAAACTTGTTCCCAGTTTTGTTTTTTCTTTTTGTGTCTTGGAACTTTTTTGCTACTGGACATCCTCTGTAACTTGCAGGATGATTGCCTTGACAATTAACACATTTCGCTTTCTGTTCTCTGCCCATGGGACAGTTTTTGGTTGCATGTCTGCCTTCACATTTAACACAAGCGAACTCGCGATTGCAGTATTTTTGTGTATGCCCAAAGGCTTGACAGCGCTTACATTGTGGAACACTTTTCGACTTTCGCAGTGGTTCAATTTTGACAACTATGCCCATAATTGATTTAATACTATAAATCTTATCGAGACTTTCTTTATTTTCAAACGTGAGCATAAATAAAGGTAGAGATCTCTTTTTTGTCGTTGATACCCCAGTGGAGTCTTTCACTATCTCATTTTTAATAAGGTTATTGGCATCGAGAGCTTGAAAGCCTTTTTGTATAAGGTCTTCGACAATTTCTTTGGCAACACATGAAGAGTGAAGGCCTCTTGCTACTACTTTTATCGATCTTGTAGCTTTATTTTCGTACGAGTGCCACTGAATTTTCTTTTTGTTCAATTCTTCAGTGACAGATCTATACGCATCGGCGTCTTCAACAATGACTTTCCAATTGTCTTTATTGTATGATGTATATTTACATGCCTTATTCGTGCATTTTTCTACTATGCTCTTTAGCTCGCAAAACTTTGCCAATCCGGAGATCATAATTGGGGGTGGGGCAGTTTGCCTGGTACCTTTAACGTGAGACTTATTTTGGGGTAAATCTCTTATTTCTTTATTGGATGCTCTCATTTTTGTAGCAGTATCTGATTTTGAACCTGTTTGCTGACATTTTATAACAGCCTCTGGGCTACTCTCTGCTTTTCGTTTCTTTGACTTACGTTTATTTCGGTTTCCTTCAGTTTCAAGGAGGAGCTCTTCCTCATCAGTATGAAACTCATTAGCAGTTTTTTGTGGGCTTTTCACTACTGGTGACTTTTGACTTGATATATTGTCTTTCACGGACTTTTTATCGAGCAAGCTGACTTTTTCTTCGAGTCTCTTCACTTGTTGCTGAAGACTTTCAACAAGGGCTTCAAGTTGTTTTCTGGCTAAGATTTCTATTTGCCATTTATCGAAATAATTTTCGGATTCAACTTGGTGGATCTCGTTGTTTTTTGTGAAACACTGCTGATCTTTTGTTTCGATCTTTTCATGGATGGTTCCTTTTTCGTTAATGACTTCTATGTCATTTGATTTTTGCGTTGGGGGTTTCGATGGAGTAACCCTTGGTGATATTTTTGGTGGAGTTCTTAGTGTTTTTGAACTCCGTCTATTTCCTAGAAGCAATAATTGGTCCTCCCCAGAATCCATAGGACCGATCTCCGAAGAGAGTGGATTTACCAGTTTATCTGGATTGCCACCTGGGGTATTATATCTATTTGTTTTACTCATTGCCATATTTGTTTTTATTTTTGTAACTTTTGTTTAGTTCCATAAATAGCTCAGTTACCTCTTCTATTTACGTTTCTTGCAGAACTGGTTCTTCAGAGCGATTATCTTATCTTTTGCTCCTAATTCCTGAGAAGGTAGCTCAGGTGTCTCAGCTCTTGGATTCAATAGATCCAACGCTCGTCGTTAGTTCACCTTACGGTTATCCAGCGGGCACCACTTGGAGGTGACGATGCGATTTTGCTCCGCTTAATATAGATGATATATAGATATAGATGAGTCATTTTGGAGCATCCTGAAGGATTTTTGATGTTCTAGACGAAAATCAAATCACACCCAAAACCATCACCTGATCCTTCCCAACCCCCAAAATCGATCAAGGGTTCAAAATAGATACTTGACTTGTACTAGAAA
This sequence comes from Eupeodes corollae, assembly GCF_945859685.1. NCBI lineage: Eukaryota > Metazoa > Arthropoda > Insecta > Diptera > Syrphidae > Eupeodes > Eupeodes corollae. The sequence goes on from NC_079148.1 coordinate 82,318,649, forward strand.
AAGATACTCCTAATCAAGATCTATCATTATAGATATAGATGAGTCATTTTGGAGCATCCTGAAGGATTTTTGATGTTCTAGACGAAAATCAAATCACACCCAAAACCATCACCTGATCCTTCCCAACCCCCAAAATCGATCAAGGGTTCAAAATAGATACTTGACTTGTACTAGAAAAAGATACTCCTAATCAAGATCTATCATTATAGATATAGATGAGTCATTTTGGAGCATCCTGAAGGATTTTTGATGTTCTAGACGAAAATCAAATCACACCCAAAACCATCACCTGATCCTTCCCAACCCCCAAAATCGATCAAGGGTTCAAAATAGATACTTGACTTGTACTAGAAAAAGATACTCCTAATCAAGATCTATCATTATAGATATAGATGAGTCATTTTGGAGCATCCTGAAGAATTTTTAATGTTCTAGACGAAAATCAAATCACACCCAAAACCATCACCTGATCCTTCCCAACCCCCAAAATCGATCAAGGGTTCAAAATAGATACTTGACTTGTACTAGAAAAAGATACTCCTAATCAAGATCTATCATTATAGATATAGATGAGTCATTTTGGAGCATCCTGAAGGATTTTTGATGTTCTAGACGAAAATCAAATCACACCCAAAACCATCACCTGATCCTTCCCAACCCCCAAAATCGATCAAGGGTTCAAAATAGATACTTGACTTGCACTAGAAAAAGATACTCCTAATCAAGATCAATCATTATAGATATAGATGAGTCATTTTGGAGCATCCTGAAAGATTTTTGATGTTCTAGACGAAAATCAAATAACACCCAAAACCATCACCTGATCCTTCCCAACCCCCAAAATCGATCAAGGGTTCAAAATAGATACTTGACTTGTACTAGAAAAAGATACTCCTAATCAAGATCTATCATTATAGATATAGATGAGTCATTTTGGAGCATCCTGAAGGATTTTTGATGTTCTAGACGAAAATCAAATCACACCCAAAACCATCACCTGATCCTTCCCAACCCCCAAAATCGATCAAGGGTTCAAAATAGATACTTGACTTGTACTAGAAAAAGATACTCCTAATCAAGATCTATCATTATAGATATAGATGAGTCATTTTGGAGCATCCTGAAGGATTTTTGATGTTCTAGACGAAAATCAAATCACACCCAAAACCAACACCTGATCCTTCCCAACCCCCAAAATCGATCAAGGGTTCAAAATAGATACTTGACTTGTACTAGAAAAAGATACTCCTAATCAAGATCTATCATTATAGATATAGATGAGTCATTTTGGAGCATCCTGAAGGATTTTTGATGTTCTAGACGAAAATCAAATCACACCCAAAACCATCACCTGATCCTTCCCAACCCCCAAAATCGATCAAGGGTTCAAAATAGATACTTGACTTGTACTAGAAAAAGATACTCCTAATCAAGATCTATCATTATAGATATAGATGAGTCATTTTGGAGCATCCTGAAGGATTTTTGATGTTCTAGACGAAAATCAAATCACACCCAAAACCATCACCTGATCCTTCCCAACCCCCAAAATCGATCAAGGGTTCAAAATAGATACTTGACTTGTACTAGAAAAAGATACTCCTAATCAAGATCTATCATTATAGATATAGATGAGTCATTTTGGAGCATCCTGAAGGATTTTTGATGTTCTAGACGAAAATCAAATCACACCCAAAACCATCACCTGATCCTTCCCAACCCCCAAAATCGATCAAGGGTTCAAAATAGATACTTGACTTGTACTAGAAAAAGATACTCCTAATCAAGATCTATCATTATAGATATAGATGAGTCATTTTGGAGCATCCTGAAGGATTTTTGATGTTCTAGACGAAAATCAAATCACACCCAAAACCATCACCTGATCCTTCCCAACCCCCAAAATCGATCAAGGGTTCAAAATAGATACTTGACTTGTAGTAGAAAAAGATACTCCTAATCAAGATCTATCGTTATAGATATAGATGAGTCATTTTGGAGCATCCTGAAGGATTTTTGATGTTCTAGACGAAAATCAAATCACACCCAAAACCATCACCTGATCCTTCCCAACCCCCAAAATCGATCAAGGGTTCAAAATAGATACTTAACTTGTACTAGAAAAAGATACTCCTAATCAAGATCTATCATTATAGATATAGATGAGTCATTTTGGAGCATCCTGAAGGATTTTTGATGTTCTAGACGAAAATCAAATCACACCCAAAACCATCACCTGATCCTTCCCAACCCCCAAAATCGATCAAGGGTTCAAAATAGATACTTGACTTGTACTAGAAAAAGATACTCCTAATCAAGATCTATCATTATAGATATAGATGAGTCATTTTGGAGCATCCTGAAGGATTTTTAATGTTCTAGACGAAAATCAAATCACACCCAAAACCATCACCTGATCCTTCCCAACCCCCAAAATCGATCAAGGGTTCAAAATAGATACTTGACTTGTACTAGAAAAAGATACTCTTAATCAAGATCTATCATTATAGATATAGATGAGTCATTTTGGAGCATCCTGAAGGATTTTTGATGTTCTAGACGAACATCAAATCACACCCAAAACCATCACCTGATCCTTCCCAACCCCAAAAATCGATCAAGGGTTCAAAATAGATACTTGACTTGTACTAGAAAAGATACTCCTAATCAAGATCTATCATTATAGATATAGATGAGTCATTTTGGAGCATCCTGAAGGATTTTTGATGTTCTAGACGAAAATCAAATCACACCCAAAACCAACACCTGATCCTTCCCAACCCCCAAAATCGATCAAGGGTTCAAAATAGATACTTGACTTGTACTAGAAAAAGATACTCCTAATCAAGATCTATCATTATAGATATAGATGAGTCATTTTGGAGCATCCTGAAGGATTTTTGATGTTCTAGACGAAAATCAAATCACACCCAAAACCATCACCTGATCCTTCCCAACCCCCAAAATCGATCAAGGGTTCAAAATAGATACTTGACTTGTACTAGAAAAAGATACTCCTAATCAAGATCTATCATTATAGATATAGATGAGTCATTTTGGAGCATCCTGAAGGATTTTTGATGTTCTAGACGAAAATCAAATCACACCCAAAACCATCACCTGATCCTTCCCAACCCCCAAAATCGATCAAGGGTTCAAAATAGATACTTGACTTGTACTAGAAAAAGATACTCCTAATCAAGATCTATCATAATAGATATAGATGAGTCATTTTGGAGCATCCTGAAGGATTTTTGATGTTCTAGACGAAAATCAAATCACACCCAAAACCATCACCTGATCCTTCCCAACCCCCAAAATCGATCAAGGGTTCAAAATAGATACTTGACTTGTACTAGAAAAAGATACTCCTAATCAAGATCTATCATTATAGATATAGATGAGTCATTTTGGAGCATCCTGAAGGATTTTTGATGTTCTAGACGAAAATCAAATCACACCCAAAACCATCACCTGATCCTTCCCAACCCCCAAAATCGATCAAGGGTTCAAAATAGATACTTGACTTGTACTAGAAAAAGATACTCCTAATCAAGATCTATCGTTATAGATATAGATGAGTCATTTTGGAGCATCCTGAAGGATTTTTGATGTTCTAGACGAAAATCAAATCACACCCAAAACCATCACCTGATCCTTCCCAACCCCCAAAATTGATCAAGGGTTCCAAATAGATACTTGACTTGTACTAGAAAAAGATACTCCTAATCAAGATCTATCATTATAGATATAGATGAGTCATTTTGGAGCATCCTGAAGGATTTTTGATGTTCTAGACGAAAATCAAATCACACCCAAAACCATCACCTGATCCTTCCCAACCCCCAAAATCGATCAAGGGTTCAAAATAGATACTTGACTTGTACTAGAAAAAGATACTCCTAATCAAGATCTATCATTATAGATATAGATGAGTCATTTTGGAGCATCCTGAAGGATTTTTGATGTTCTAGACGAAAATCAAATCACACCCAAAACCATCACCTGATCCTTCCCAACCCCCAAAATCGATCAAGGGTTCAAAATAGATACTTGACTTGTACTAGAAAAAGATACTCCTAATCAAGATCTATCATTATAGATATAGATGAGTCATTTTGGAGCATCCTGAAGGATTTTTGATGTTCTAGACGAAAATCAAATCACACCCAAAACCATCACCTGATCCTTCCCAACCCCCAAAATCGATCAAGGGTTCAAAATAGATACTTGACTTGTACTAGAAAAAGATACTCCTAATCAAGATCTATCATTATAGATATAGATGAGTCATTTTGGAGCATCCTGAAGGATTTTTGATGTTCTAGACGAAAATCAAATCACACCCAAAACCATCACCTGATCCTTCCCAACCCCCAAAATCGATCAAGGGTTCAAAATAGATACTTGACTTGTACTAGAAAAAGATACTCCTAATCAAGATCTATCATTATAGATATAGATGAGTCATTTTGGAGCATCCTGAAGGATTTTTGATGTTCTAGACGAAAATCAAATAACACCCAAAACCATCACCTGATCCTTCCCAACCCCCAAAATCGATCAAGGGTTCAAAATAGATACTTGACTTGTACTAGAAAAAGATACTCCTAATCAAGATCTATCATTATAGATATAGATGAGTCATTTTGGAGCATCCTGAAGGATTTTTGATGTTCTAGACGAAAATCAAATCACACCCAAAACCATCACCTGATCCTTCCCAACCCCCAAAATCGATCAAGGGTTCAAAATAGATACTTGACTTGTACTAGAAAAAGATACTCCTAATCAAGATCTATCATTATAGATATAGATGAGTCATTTTGGAGCATCCTGAAGGATTTTTGATGTTCTAGACGAAAATCAAATCACACCCAAAACCAACACCTGATCCTTCCCAACCCCCAAAATCGATCAAGGGTTCAAAATAGATACTTGACTTGTACTAGAAAAAGATACTCCTAATCAAGATCTATCATTATAGATATAGATGAGTCATTTTGGAGCATCCTGAAGGATTTTTGATGTTCTAGACGAAAATCAAATCACACCCAAAACCATCACCTGATCCTTCCCAACCCCCAAAATCGATCAAGGGTTCAAAATAGATACTTGACTTGTACTAGAAAAAGATACTCCTAATCAAGATCTATCATTATAGATATAGATGAGTCATTTTGGAGCATCCTGAAGGATTTTTGATGTTCTAGACGAAAATCAAATCACACCCAAAACCATCACCTGATCCTTCCCAACCCCCAAAATCGATCAAGGGTTCAAAATAGATACTTGACTTGTACTAGAAAAAGATACTCCTAATCAAGATCTATCATTATAGATATAGATGAGTCATTTTGGAGCATCCTGAAGGATTTTTGATGTTCTAGACGAAAATCAAATCACACCCAAAACCATCACCTGATCCTTCCCAACCCCCAAAATCGATCAAGGGTTCAAAATAGATACTTGACTTGTACTAGAAAAAGATACTCCTAATCAAGATCTATCATTATAGATATAGATGAGTCATTTTGGAGCATCCTGAAGGATTTTTGATGTTCTAGACGAAAATCAAATCACACCCAAAACCATCACCTGATCCTTCCCAACCCCCAAAATCGCTCAAGGGTTCAAAATAGATACTTGACTTGTACTAGAAAAAGATACTCCTAATCAAGATCTATCGTTATAGATATAGATGAGTCATTTTGGAGCATCCTGAAGGATTTTTGATGTTCTAGACGAAAATCAAATCACACCCAAAACCATCACCTGATTCTTCCCAACCCCCAAAATTGATCAAGGGTTCAAAATAGATACTTGACTTGTACTAGAAAAAGATACTCCTAATCAAGATCTATCATTATAGATATAGATGAGTCATTTTGGAGCATCCTGAAGGATTTTTGATGTTCTAGACGAAAATCAAATCACACCCAAAACCATCACCTGATCCTTCCCAACCCCCAAAATCGATCAAGGGTTCAAAATAGATACTTGACTTGTACTAGAAAAAGATACTCCTAATCAAGATCTATCATTATAGATATAGATGAGTCATTTTGGAGCATCCTGAAGGATTTTTGATGTTCTAGACGAAAATCAAATCACACCCAAAACCATCACCTGATCCTTCCCAACCCACAAAATCGATCAAGGGTTCAAAATAGATACTTGACTTGTACTAGAAAAAGATACTCCTAATCAAGATCTATCATTATAGATATAGATGAGTCATTTTGGAGCATCCTGAAGGATTTTTGATGTTCTAGACGAAAATCAAATCACACCCAAAACCATCACCTGATCCTGCCCAACCCCCAAAATCGATCAAGGGTTCAAAATAGATACTTGACTTGTACTAGAAAAAGATACTCCTAATCAAGATCTATCATTATAGATATAGATGAGTCATTTTGGAGCATCCTGAAGAATTTTTGATGTTCTAGACGAAAATCAAATCACACCCAAAACCATCACCTGATCCTTCCCAACCCCCAAAATCGATCAAGGGTTCAAAATAGATACTTGACTTGTACAAGAAAAAGATACTCCTAATCAAGATCTATCATTATAGATATAGATGAGTCATTTTGGAGCATCCTGAAGGATTTTTGATGTTCTAGACGAAAATCAAATCGCACCCAAAACCATCACCTGATCCTTCCCAACCCCCAAAATCGATCAAGGGTTCAAAATAGATACTTGACTTGTACTAGAAAGAGATACTCCTAATCAAGATCTATCATTATAGATATAGATGAGTCATTTTGGAGCATCCTGAAGGATTTTTGATGTTCTAGACGAAAATCAAATCACACCCAAAACCATCACCTGATCCTTCCCAACCCCCAAAATCGATCAAGGGTTCAAAATAGATACTTGACTTGTACTAGAGAAAGATACTCCTAATCAAGAGCTATCATTATAGATATAGATGAGTCATTTTGGAGCATCCTGAAGGATTTTTGATGTTCTAGACGAAAACCAAATCACACCCAAAACCATCACCTGATCCTTCCCAACCCCCAAAATCGATCAAGGGTTCAAAATAGATACTTGACTTGTACTAGAAAAAGATACTCCTAATCAAGATCTACCATTATAGATATAGATGAGTCATTTTGGAGCATCCTGAAGGATTTTTGATGTTCTAGACGAAAATCAAATCACACCCAAAACCATCACCTGATCCTTCCCAACCCCCAAAATCGATCAAGGGTTCAAAATAGACACTTGACTTGTACTAGAAAAAGATACTCCTAATCAAGATCTATCATTATAGATATAGATGAGTCATTTTGGAGCATCCTGAAGGATTTTTGATGTTCAAGACGAAAAACAAATCACACCCAAAACCATCACCTGATCCTTCCCAACCCCCAAAATCGATCAAGGGTTCAAAATAGATACTTGACTTGTGCTAGAAAAAGATACTCCTAATCAAGATCTATCATTATAGATATAGATGAGTCATTTTGGAGCATCCTGAAGGATTTTTGATGTTCTAGACGAAAATCAAATCACACCCAAAACCATCACCTGATCCTTCCCAACCCCCAAAATCGATCAAGGGTTCAAAATAGATACTTGACTTGTACTAGAAAAAGATACTCCTAATCAAGATCTATCATTATAGATATAGATGAGTCATTTTGGAGCATCCTGAAGGATTTTTGATGTTCTAGACGAAAATCAAATCACACCCAAAACCATCACCTGATCCTTCCCAACCCCCAAAATCGATCAAGGGTTCAAAATAGATACTTGACTTGTACTAGAAAAAGATACTCCTAATCAAGATCTATTATTATAGATATAGATGAGTCATTTTGGAGCATCCTGAAGGATTTTTGATGTTCTAGACGAAAATCAAATCACACCGAAAACCATCACCTGATCCTTCCCAACCCCCAAAATCGATCAAGGGTTCAAAATAGATACTTGACTTGTACTAGAAAAAGATACTCCTAATCAAGATCTATCATTATAGATATAGATGAGTCATTTTGGAGCATCCTGAAGGATTTTTGATGTTCTAGACGAAAATCAAATCACACCCAAAACCATCACCTGATCCTTCCCAACCCCCAAAATCAATCAAGGGTTCAAAACAGATACTTGACTTGCACTAGAAAAAGATACTCCTAATCAAGATCTATCATTATAGATATAGATGAGTCATTTTGGAGCATCCTGAAGAATTTTTAATGTTCTAGACGAAAATCAAATCACACCCAAAACCATCACCTGATCCTTCCCAACCCCCAAAATCGATCAAGGGTTCAAAATAGATACTTGACTTGTACTAGAAAAAGATACTCCTAATCAAGATCTATCATTATAGATATAGATGAGTCATTTTGGAGCATCCTGAAAGATTTTTGATGTTCTACACGAAAATCAAATCACACCCAAAACCATCACCTGATCCTTCCCAACCCCCAAAATCGATCAAGGGTTCAAAATAGATACTTGACTTGTACTAGAAAAAGATACTCCTAATCAAGATCTATCATTATAGATATAGATGAGTCATTTTGGAGCATCCTGAAGGATTTTTGATGTTCTAGACGAAAATCAAATCACACCCAAAACCATCACCTGATCCTTCCCAACCCCCAAAATCGATCAAGGGTTCAAAATAGATACTTTACTTGTACTAGAAAAAGATACTCCTAATCAAGATCTATCATTATAGATATAGATGAGTCATTTTGGAGCACCCTGAAGGATTTTTGATGTTCTAGACGAAAATCAAATCACACCCAAAACCATCACCTGATCCTTCCCAACCCCCAAAATCGATCAAGGGTTCAAAATAGATACTTGACTTGTACTAGAAAAAGATACTCCTAATCAAGATCTATCATTATAGATATAGATGAGTCATTTTGGAGCATCCTGAAGGATTTTTGATGTTCTAGACGAAAATCAAATCACACTCAAAACCATCACCTGATCCTTCCCAACCCCCAAAATCGATCAAGGGTTCAAAATAGATACTTGACTTGTACTAGAAAAAGATACTCCTAATCAAGATCTATCATTGTAGATATAGATGAGTCATTTTGGAGCATCCTGAAGGATTTTTGATGTTCTAGACGAAAATCAAATCACACCCAAAACCATCACCTGATCCTTCCCAACCCCCAAAATCGATCAAGGGTTCAAAATTGATACTTGACTTGTACTAGAAAAAGATACTCCTAATCAAGATCTATTATTATAGATATAGATGAGTCATTTTGGAGCATCCTGAAGGATTTTTGATGTTCTAGACGAAAATCAAATCACACCCAAAACCATCACCTGATCCTTCCCAACCCCCAAAATCGATCAAGGGTTCAAAATAGATACTTGACTTGTACTAGAAAAAGATACTCCTAATCAAGATCTATCATTATAGATATAGATGAGTCATTTTGTAGCATCCTGAAGGATTTTTGATGTTCTAGACGAAAATCAAATCACACCCAAAACCATCACCTGATCCTTCCCAACCCCCAAAATCGATCAAGGGTTCAAAATAGATACTTGACTTGTACTAGAAAAAGATACTCCTAATCAAGATCTATCATTATAGATATAGATGAGTCATTTTGGAGCATCCTGAAGAATTTTTGATGTTCTAGACGAAAATCAAATCACACCCAAAACCATCACCTGATCCTTCCCAACCTCCAAAATCGATCAAGGGTTCAAAATAGATACTTGACTTGTACTAGAAAAAGATACTCCTTATCAAGATCTATCATTATAGATATAGATGAGTCATTTTGGAGCATCCTGAAGGATTTTTGATGTTCTAGACGAAAATCAAATCACACCCAAAACCATCACCTGATCCTTCCCAACCCCCAAAATCGATCAAGGGTTCAAAATAGATACTTGACTTGTACTAGAAAAAGATACTCCTAATCAAGATCTATCATTATAGATATAGATGAGTCATTTTGGAGCATCCTGAAGGATTTTTGATGTTCTAGACGAAAATCAAATCACACCCAAAACCATCACCTGATCCTTCCCAACCCCCAAAATCGATCAAGGGTTCAAAATAGATACTTGACTTGTACTAGAAAAAGCTACTCCTAATCAAGATCAATCATTATAGATATAGATGAGTCATTTTGGAGCATCCTGAAGGATTTTTGATGTTTTAGACGAAAATCAAATCACACCCAAAACCATCACCTGATCCTTCCCAACCCAAAAAATCGATAAATGGTTCAAAATAGATACTTGACTTGTACTAGAAAAAGATACTCCTAATCAAGATCTATCATTATAGATATAGATGAGTCATTTTGGAGCATCCTGAAGAATTTTTGATGTTCTAGACGAAAATCAAATCACACCCAAAACCATCACCTGATCCTTCCCAACCCCAAAAATCGATCAAGGGTTCAAAATAGATACTTGACTTGTATTAGAAAAAGATACTCCTAATCAAGATCTATCATTATAGATATAGATGAGTCATTTTGGAGCATCCTGAAGGATTTTTGATGTTCTAGACGAAAATCAAATCACACCCAAAACCATCACCTGATCCTTCCCAACCCCCAAAATCGATCAAGGGTTCAAAATAGATACTTGACTTGTACTAGAAAAAGATACTCCTAATCAAGATCTATCATTATAGATATAGATGAGTCATTTTGGAGCACCCTGAAGGATTTTTGATGTTCTAGACGAAAATCAAATCACACCCAAAACCATCACCTGATCCTTCCCAACCCCCAAAATCGATCAAGGGTTCAAAATAAATACTTGACTTGTACTTGAAAAAGATACTCCTAATCAAGATCTATCATTATAGATATAGATGAGTCATTTTGGAGCATCCTGAAGGATTTTTGATGTTCTAGACGAAAATCAAATCACACCCAAAACCATCACCTGATCCTTCCCAACCCCCAAAATCGATCAAGGGTTCAAAATAGATACTTGACTTGTACTAGAAAAAGATACTCCTAATCAAGATCTATTATTATAGATATAGATGAGTCATTTTGGAGCATCCTGAAGGATTTTTGATGTTCTAGACGAAAATCAAATCACACCCAAAACCATCACCTGACCCTTCCCAACCCCCAAAATCGATCAAGGGTTCAAAATAGATACTTGACTTGTACTAGAAAAAGATACTCCTATTCAAGATCAATCATTATAGATATAGATGAGTCATTTTGGAGTATCCTCAAGGATTTTTGATGTTTTAGACGAAAATCAAATCACACCCAAAACCATCACCTGATCCTTCCCAACCCAAAAAATCGATAAATGGTTCAAAATAGATACTTGACTTGTATTAGAAAAAGATACTCCTAATCAAGATCTATCATTATAGATATAGATGAGTCATTTTGGAGCATCCTGAAGGATTTTTGATGTTCTAGACGAAAATCAAATCACACCCAAAACCATCACCTGATCCTTCCCAACCCCAAAAATCGATCAAGGGTTCAAAATAGATACTTGACTTGTACTAGAAAAAGATACTCCTAATCAAGATCTATCATTATAGATATAGATGAGTCATTTTGGAGCATCCTGAAGGATTTTTGATGTTCTAGACGAAAATCAAATCACACCCAAAACCATCACCTGATCCTTCCCAACCCCCAAAATCGATCAAGGGTTCAAAATAGATACTTGACTTGTACTAGAAAAAGATACTCCTAATCAAGATCTATCATTATAGATATAGATGAGTCATTTTGGAGCACCCTGAAGGATTTTTGATGTTCTAGACGAAAATCAAATCACACCCAAAACCATCACCTGATCCTTCCCAACCCCCAAAATCGATCAAGGGTTCAAAATAAATACTTGACTTGTACTAGAAAAAGATACTCCTAATCAAGATCTATCATTATAGATATAGATGAGTCATTTTGGAGCATCCTGAAGGATTTTTGATGTTCTAGACGAAAATCAAATCACACCCAAAACCATCACCTGATCCTTCCCAACCCCCAAAATCGATCAAGGGTTCAAAATAGATAGATCTAGATTATAGATATAGATGAGTCATTTTGGAGCATCCTGAAGGATTTTTGATGTTCTAGACGAAAATCAAATCACACCCAAAACCATCACCTGATCCTTCCCAACCCCCAAAATCGATCAAGGGTTCAAAATAGATACTTGACTTGTACTAGAAAAAGATACTCCTATTCAAGATCAATCATTATAGATATAGATGAGTCATTTTGGAGCATCCTCAAGGATTTTTGATGTTTTAGACGAAAATCAAATCACACCCAAAACCATCACCTGATCCTTCCCAACCTAAAAAATCGATAAATGGTTCAAAATAGATACTTGACTTGTATTAGAAAAAGATACTCCTAATCAAGATCTATCATTATAGATATAGATGAGTCATTTTGGAGCATCCTGAAGGATTTTTGATGTTCTAGACGAAAATCAAATCACACCCAAAACCATCACCTGATCCTTCCCAACCCCAAAAATCGATCAAGGGTTCAAAATAGATACTTGACTTGTACTAGAAAAAGATACTCCTAATCAAGATCTATCATTATAGATATAGATGAGTCATTTTGGAGCATCCTGAAGGATTTTTGATGTTCTAGACGAAAATCAAATCACACCCAAAACCATCACCTGATCCTTCCCAACCCCCAAAATCGATCAAGGGTTCAAAATAGATACTTGACTTGTACTAGAAAAAGATACTCCTAATCAAGATCTATCATTATAGATATAGATGAGTCATTTTGGAGCATCCTGAAGGATTTTTGATGTTCTAGACGAAAATCAAATCACACCCAAAACCATCACCTGATCCTTCCCAACCCCCAAAATCGATCAAGGGTTCAAAATAGATAGATCTAGATTATAGATATAGATGAGTCATTTTGGAGCATCCTGAAGGATTTTTGATGTTCTAGACGAAAATCAAATCACACCCAAAACCATCACCTGATCCTTCCCAACCCCCAAAATCGATCAAGGGTTCAAAATAGATACTTGACTTGTACTAGAAAAAAAAACTCCTAATCAAGATCTATCATTATAGATATAGATGAGTCATTTTGGAGCATCCTGAAGGATTTTTGATGTTCTAGACGAAAATCAAATCACACCCAAAACCATCACCTGCTCCTTCCCAACCCCCAAAATCGATCAAGGGTTCAAAATAGATACTTGACTTGTACTAGAAAAAGATACTCCTAATCAAGATCTATCATTATAGATATAGATGAGTCATTTTGGAGCATCCTGAAGGATTTTTGATGTTCTAGACGAAAATCAAATCACCCCCAAAACCATCACCTGATCCTTCCCAACCCCCAAAATCGATCAAGGGTTCAAAATAGATACTTGACTTGTACTAGAAAAAGATACTCCTTATCAAGATCTATCATTATAGATATAGATGAGTCATTTTGGAGCATCCTGAAGGATTTTTGATGTTCTAGACGAAAATCAAATCACACCCAAAACCATCACCTGATCCTTCCCAACCCCCAAAATCGATCAAGGGTTCAAAATAGATACTTGCCTTGTACTAGAAAAAGATACTCCTAATCAAGATCTATCATTATAGATATAGATGAGTCATTTTGGAGCACCCTGAAGGATTTTTGATGTTCTAGACGAAAATCAAATCACACCCAAAACCATCACCTGATCCTTCCCAACCCCCAAAATCGATCAAGGGTTCAAAATAGATACTTGACTTGTACTAGAAAAAGATACTCCTAATCAAGATCTATCATTATAGATATAGATGAGTCATTTTGAAGCATCCTGAAGGATTTTTGATGTTCTAGACGAAAATCAAATCACACCCAAAACCATCACCTGATCCTTCCCAACCCCCAAAATCGATCAAGGGTTCAAAATAGATACTTGACTTGTACTAGAAAAAGATACTCCTAATCAAGATCTATCATTATAGATATAGATGAGTCATTTTGGAGCATCCTGAAGGATTTTTGATGTTCTAGACGAAAATCAAATCACACCCAAAACCATCACCTGATCCTTCCCAACCCCCAAAATCGATCAAGGGTTCAAAATAGATACTTGACTTGTACTAGAAAAAGATACTCCTAATCAAGATCTATCATTATAGATATACATGAGTCATTTTGGAGCATCCTGAAGGATTTTTGATGTTCTGGACGAAAATCAAATCACACCCAAAACCATCACCTGATCCTTCCCAACCCCCAAAATCGATCAAGGGTTCAAAATAGATAGATCTAGATTATAGATATAGATGAGTCATTTTGGAGCATCCTGAAGGATTTTTGATGTTCTAGACGAAAATCAAATCACACCCAAAACCATCACCTGATCCTTCCCAACCCCCAAAATCGATCAAGGGTTCAAAATAGATACTTGACTTGTACTAGAAAAAAAAACTCCTAATCAAGATCTATCATTATAGATATAGATGAGTCATTTTGGAGCATCCTGAAGGATTTTTGATGTTCTAGACGAAAATCAAATCACACCCAAAACCATCACCTGCTCCTTCCCAACCCCCAAAATCGATCAAGGGTTCAAAATAGATACTTGACTTGTACTAGAAAAAGATACTCCTAATCAAGATCTATCATTATAGATATAGATGAGTCATTTTGGAGCACCCTGAAGGATTTTTGATGTTCTAGACGAAAATCAAATCACACCCAAAACCATCACCTGATCCTTCCCAACCCCCAAAATCGATCAAGGGTTCAAAATAGATACTTGACTTGTACTAGAAAAAAAAACTCCTAATCAAGATCTATCATTATAGATTTAGATGAGTCATTTTGGAGCATCCTAAAGGATTTTTGATGTTCTAGACGAAAATCAAATCACACCCAAAACCATCACCTGATCCTTCCCAACCCCCAAAATCGATCAAGGGTTCAAAATAGATACTTGACTTGTACTAGAAAAAGATACTCCTAATCAAGATCTATCATTATAGATATAGATGAGTCATTTTGGAGCATCCTGAAGGATTTTTGATGTTCTAGACGAAAATCAAATCACACCCAAAACCATCACCTGATCCTTCCCAACCCCCAAAATCGATCAAGGGTTCAAAATAGATACTTGACTTGTACTAGAAAAAGATACTCCTTATCAAGATCTATCATTATAGATATAGATGAGTCATTTTGGAGCATCCTGAAGGATTTTTGATGTTCTAGACGAAAATCAAATCACACCCAAAACCATCACCTGATCCTTCCCAACCCCCAAAATCGATCAAGGGTTCAAAATAGATACTTGACTTGTACTAGAAAAAGATACTCCTAATCAAGATCTATCATTATAGATATAGATGAGTCATTTTGGAGCACCCTGAAGGATTTTTGATGTTCTAGACGAAAATCAAATCACACCCAAAACCATCACCTGATCCTTCCCAACCCCCAAAATCGATCAAGGGTTCAAAATAGATACTTGACTTGTACTAGAAAAAGATACTCCTAATCAAGATCTATCATTATAGATATAGATGAGTCATTTTGGAGCATCCTGAAGGATTTTTGATGTTCTAGACGAAAATCAAATCACACCCAAAACCATCACCTGATCCTTCCCAACCCCCAAAATCGATCAAGGGTTCAAAATAGATACTTGACTTGTACTAGAAAAAGATACTCCTAATCAAGATCTATCATTATAGATATAGATGAGTCATTTTGGAGCACCCTGAAGGATTTTTGATGTTCTAGACGAAAATCAAATCACACCCAAAACCATCACCTGATCCTTCCCAACCCCCAAAATCGATCAAGGGTTCAAAATAGATACTTGACTTGTACTAGAAAAAGATACTCCTAATCAAGATCTATCATTATAGATATAGATGAGTCATTTTGGAGCATCCTGAAGGATTTTTGATGTTCTAGACGAAAATCAAATCACACCCAAAACCATCACCTGATCCTTCCCAACCCCCAAAATCGATCAAGGGTTCAAAATAGATAGATCTAGATTATAGATATAGATGAGTCATTTTGGAGCATCCTGAAGGATTTTTGATGTTCTAGACGAAAATCAAATCACACCCCAAACCATCACCTGCTCCTCCCAACCCCCAAAATCGATCAAGGGTTCAAAATAGATACTTGACTTGTACTAGAAAAAGATACTCCTAATCAAGATCTATCATTATAGATATAGATGAGTCATTTTGGAGCATCCTGAAGGATTTTTGATGTTCTAGACGAAAATCAAATCACACCCAAAATCATCACCTGATCCTTCCCAACCCCCAAAATCGATCAAGGGTTCAAAATAGATACTTGACTTGTACTAGAAAAAAAAACTCCTAATCAAGATCTATCATTATAGATATAGATGAGTCATTTTGGAGCATCCTGAAGGATTTTTGATGTTCTAGACGAAAATCAAATCACACCCAAAACCATCACCTGCTCCTTCCCAACCCCCAAAATCGATCAAGGGTTCAAAATAGATACTTGACTTGTACTAGAAAAAGATACTCCTAATCAAGATCTATCATTATAGATATAGATGAGTCATTTTGGAGCATCCTGAAGGATTTTTGATGTTCTAGACGAAAATCAAATCACACCCAAAACTATCACCTGATCCTTCCCAACCCCCAAAATCGATCAAGGGTTCAAAATTGATACTTGACTTGTACTAGAAAAAGATACTCCTTATCAAGATCTATCATTATAGATATAGATGAGTCATTTTGGAGCATCCTGAAGGATTTTTGATGTTCTAGACGAAAATCAAATCACACCCAAAACCATCACCTGATCCTTCCCAACCCCCAAAATCGATCAAGGGTTCAAAATAGATACTTGACTTGTACAAGAAAAAGATACTCCTAATCAAGATCTATCATTATAGATATAGATGAGTCATTTTGGAGCATCCTGAAGGATTTTTGATGTTCTAGACGAAAATCAAATCACACCCAAAACCATCACCTGATCCTTCCCAACCCCCAAAATCGATCAAGGGTTCAAAATAGATACTTGACTTGTACTAGAAAAAGATACTCCTAATCAAGATCTATCATTATAGATATAGATGAGTCATTTTGGAGCATCCTGAAGGATTTTTGATGTTCTAGACGAAAATCAAATCACACCCAAAACCATCACCTGATCCTTCCCAACCCCCAAAATCGATCAAGGGTTCAAAATAGATACTTGACTTGTACTAGAAAAAGATACTCCTAATCAAGATCTATCATTATAGATATAGATGAGTCATTTTGGAGCATCCTGAAGGATTTTTGATGTTCTAGACGAAAATCAAATCACACCCAAAACCATCACCTGATCCTTCTCAACCCCCAAAATCGATCAAGGGTTCAAAATAGATACTTGACTTGTACTAGAAAAAGATACTCCTAATCAAGATCTATCATTATAGATATAGATGAGTCATTTTGGAGCATCCTGAAGGATTTTTGATGTTCTAGACGAAAATCAAATCACACCCAAAACCATCACCTGATCCTTCCCAACCCCCAAAATCGATCAAGGGTTCAAAATAGATACTTGACTTGTACTAGAAAAAGATACTCCTAATCAAGATCTATCATTATAGATATAGATGAGTCATTTTGGAGCATCCTGAAGGATTTTTGATGTTCTAGACGAAAATCAAATCACACCCAAAACCATCACCTGATCCTTCCCAACCCCCAAAATCAATCAAGGGTTCAAAATAGATACTTGACTTGTACTAGAAAAAGATACTCCTAATCAAGATCTATCATTATAGATATGGATGAGTCATTTTGGAGCATCCTGAAGAATTTTTGATGTTCTAGACGAAAATCAAATCACACCCAAAACCATCACCTAATCCTTCCCAACGACTGAAGTAAGCTCTCTTCGGTTTGAGCAAAGGTGTTACTGGTATTCTCATTCCTTAGGGCCATGTTGATTCAAACCAGTATACCTGTACAAAAACAATTATTTGAAATAGATATCTCTTCTGGTTCTTGGCTTTTCGAACGTACGTACGCACGCACATGGGGCCTTGAAACGTCGAGAAATATCACAATTCCAATCGTTTACAACTTCCATGATTTTTTTAACTTTCGGAATGCGGACTAGCTCAGGGCACTAGGAGTGGGGTTCAAAATGCGCAACTTGTGTGTTTATTTATTTTTTAATTTGAAAATATTTTGTTTGTGTTACATTTTAAACACTGATTGACTCTGGACAATAGGTGCGAGTTAAAGATAGGCAATTAATGGCGGTAATATCGTGGTTTCCAATTATGATTAAACTTGTTTTATTTTGCAGTTTGAAAAAAAATAGCTGTTTACGACTTTTTTGTTACGTTTGAAAGGAGGATTAATTCTGGACTCTAGCTTCGAAGTCCAGAATGGACAACTGGGGTGTCAGTAGATATATAACCTACAGCAAATTTTTGCGTTAAGACATAATAGCTAACCAACAGAAACATTTTTTGTTTTAATTTTTGAAATTTGAAAATATTTGATTTCATTATTTTTTTTATGTAACTTTTGGAATCCTGGTTGCCAAAGAGTTCCAGAAAATGCAAACAGACTTTACTCACAATATAAACTAATATTTAAAGAAATAGTTTTCAAACTTTTGGTATTAGTGGTGCAAGATAATACCATAGGTAGGTAGAAATGGCGATCTCAAGGCAACCTAGCCTGAGATCCAATTAGCGCTGTCGTGCGCCGTTTTGATACCAAAAAATCGTTTGACCTTTGATTGAAAGGGATAAATTGATAGAGAAGCTTCATAGGATTATGTTAGAGCCATTTTGTCGCATTGAGAAAAAAGATTAGGTCTCTAATCTTTGTCTCAGATAGTCCATCGAGTTCTTGAAAGAATACTTTTCCAAAGCATTTCATTCTGGTGTTTGCCAAAGCAGGACATTTGCAGAGGAAATGGCTCATGGTTTCACTTTCTCTTTGGTCACTACAACTACGGCAAAAGGTGTTGTAAGAGATACCCAACTTCTCTGCATGAACTCCTATAGGCCAATGCCCGGTACAAACCGCAACAATCCTGGCTATGTCTTGCCTTGGCCTGCATAGAAGATCGTTTGTACGGGTTTTCTTATAGGTGGGCCATATCTTTTTAGATATAATGCAGTTGGGTAAATTGCTCCACCTTCGGTTTGATTCAGTTTGGTAGATAGAAAAGATTTTACTCATCATAGCAACAAGAGGAATGTTAACCATTTCAGCAAGTGAGCTATGAAAGGCCGATCCTTGGCTGGCTAGCTCGTCAGCCCGTTCATTTCTCACGATACCACCGGAACCCATCATCGTGACATTGCTGGACCAATTCAGATGAGGATATGGCCGAGTTAATGGCTTTGACAGCTGCCTGACTGTCTGTAAAGATAGCCACATTTCGGTTTTGGTTTGGGTTTTGTTTAAGTATCTTACATGCCTCCCTTATTGCCAGCAGTTCAACCTGGAAAACGCTAGCAAAGTCAGGAGGCCTAAAGGATTTGGCTACATTTAGGGACTCAGAAAAGATCCCTGAACCAACTACGCACTCCATCTTTGAGCCGTCAGTAAAGATGGTTGTGTCGAAACCTATCGACACGATATCATCCTCCCAATCTGCTCTCAATGGGAAAGTAACCTTAAAACCCTTACTAAGGTTTAAAGTAGGAGAGCAGTAGTCAGTGTCTACCGAGATAATATCTGAAGGAATTAATTTCGTATTGTTGCTGTGACCGTAAGGTTTTGACAACCAGCTATTTAATTCCTTCAGCCTTATAGCGCTGCAGGAAACGATAATACCATAGACTAACTAATAATAAAGACAGGACACTTCATAGAAACAAAAAAATAATATTGAAGAGCGATAAATTGTTTGTTGTTATGATCAAAAGTTGCAAGTTGCAATGAATGATCGAACCTCACAAAGGTCAAAATAAAAAGAACACAGCGCAGACGCAGATACAGACATATCCACAGAGTGATGTAGGCATCAACTTCACAACAACAAAAAACACACGCAGAGTTTTTTTTCAGTGGCTAACATCTTTAACGCAGCTAGAATTTGATGATGCGCAAGTACATATTAGATTGTTCCAAAATATTATCACATTATTAAAAAAAAAAGTAATTAAATTAGATAAATTGATTAAGTTATTTAAATGGCTAAAAACTTAGAGCTAAGAATTAAGTAAGCCATCTGATGTGTGTGAAAAAAAAAATCAAAAATTGTTGGAGCGGTTTTCTTAAAAATTAATTTTGTATGCATAAAATATTTTTTTCACATATTCAAAAATAAAATTTGGTATGCCAACTTTTAGTATTTAATAAAATACAATTTTACATACAATTGTAGCGACCCTGATTCAAATAACAATTAATACAATAAAACTTAGGTGTGGAATTCCACACACACCTGAATACAATAACACCCTGTCAATTGTTCGAACAATTCATTCGAAAGTCGAGCGGCTTTCGCAGAACTTCTTTTCTTTCGTTAAGTGAAAAAAGGGAAGTAGCCATCGATTTTTTCGATTTTGGCTAGGGCGGTGAGCAGACGTGTTACAGTGCGATTACAAGAAATTTTATTTTATCCCGCAAAGAACAATATAATTTGCGGGGAAAAGCTCTCGCTGAACCGAAGAGCAATTGGTTCAGAGAAGTCTGTATTCTCTACAGTACCTACCTCTTAAGCATTTGTTTCGGACTCCTCAATTGCATACACTCGAATGATCGGTGGCCAACGCAGCCACTTACCCACTTCAATCACCGCCGAAACATCAACTTGAATTACCTGTCAGTGCCAGCATCAGTAAATCCCAGCACATAGTCGCAATCAGATTTGGAGTCTAATTAGATCATGTCCAGATCCAATCAATTGAAAGAGAAACCCCAAAAACAATAAAATGTTCATCACCAGCTGTAACTACCCTCAACCTGAACAGACTGTACTTCTTTTTCATACGAAAGTTCTGTAAACTCCCTCCGTGATCGGTTATCTTAGGACTCTCTGAATGAAAGTATAAGTAGGGTTAGGTGGTCAGGGTGAAGAAGGGAAAAGGGAAAACAAACACAAAAAAAGCTAAGTATACAAACTTCAATCCCAAAGCAATTTGTTCTTTTGTTTAAGATTTTATTTTTCTTAATTAAAGTGTTTAGTAGTGAAAGAAAGTAAGAGCTGTCATCCCACGTATGTTGTGCACAACATCGTCGGAGAACGAGCCAACATATAATAATTGCAAGTAATAAAAGAAACACCCGGTAAGTCATTATTATTAATATAAAACGAAATTCAGTATCTTAAACTTAAGATAACAAGTTGATTTGGGGTGGAGAAATGAATCGCCTTTCAATTGAGATTTCATTTAGAGTTCCTATAAGTTTTTCATATGAACAAATTAAGAGAGTGTAATTAAAACGTTAAACTCGCGAGAAATAAATAAAAAGAGAAGAAAAAAAGTAATAGGTTAGAACTTAGAAATCAAAGAAAATTGAAGAGAGTCGTGCAAGTGCAACAACATTTAATCCGATTTTTTTTTATTTAAGCGCGGAAAAAAAGGTTGTGAATTTAAAACCACAGGTGTATTAGAATGTAGACCAAAAGGCAAACAATTCGTGTAGAAAGAAAATACAATACAAAATTTAAAAACAGACATTACAATTAAAAGTTTAAAACTTAAAGCTAATATCACATATCAAGAGAAAATAAGAAAAGAATAAAAAGAAAAAAATTATATGTAAACATAATTTATATAAAAATGAATATACACATAGTAGAGAAAACTAAAGTTTAAAACCTAACAATAAAAACTATTATTTTGCTATCACAGAAGATCACAGAGAGAGTTAAGAGATTGAAATGAATGTATATATAAGCCTAATTTATAAAACAAATAGTTATAAAATAAAACCTAAAGTGAATTTTAAAATGTCGGTGTTTGACTATAATAATTTGCTTTGAAGATTATAACGTAAATATGCCGAATTAGGTTCTTCTGTTCGAGCGTAAGGGGGGAAAACAATGAAGAGGTACGTACTGTGGATAATGTGTAAATCGTAAAGATTTGCACCTCTTTAAATTAGGGGCTAGTGTCATAGAATTCGCGAGACGTTAGCCATGGATGGTCGTGTTATACCTATGTAACATAACTGAGGGGGGGTTCACGATTGAAACACACGTCACCAAAGTTTCCAACTGAGCGTTTCAGACTATGAAATAGATAGTGTGTGTGGTATAAACAGGTTCGAAGGCAATGCAAGTATGTATGAGGTTATTAAAGGAAAACAGTCAAGGCATGTAATTTGTAACGAGTCCGGTAGCAGTGCAGGATCCCACGACTCCGTCGAGCTAGTGTCGCGCTTAGACCAGCATGCCTGCCGCACTTCTCTACCAGGACAACCCGACCTACGTCCTTTTGGAACCTTTAGAGGATTCCTGTGCCTACTTTGGGATTTGGGGAATATAATATTCGCGTATCGTAGCATAGGGTCTAACTAACGTTACACAATACAAAAAAATATTCATTGGCCCCTTTCCAAGAAATTGAATTTTCACAAAAAAATTCAATATTTTTTAAAAATCCAAAACTAATTTTTTTTTAACATTTTTATATGCAAAATTGTTTGAATGATATTAGGGGAACCCACATAAGAATTTTGGTTGAAAGCAGTTAAGCCGTTGACGAGTTGAAAACCAAAAAATTAGTTCAGTCACAGGTACCGTTAGTAACTCTTATTGATATTTTTTTTTATAAAAGTATTAACAAGAACTTAAAAATACTTTTTTGTATAAAAATTCTTCGAGAAAAATAAGTTTTTTATTTTAACGGTATTTACCGTTGTTTTTGAATTAAGAAACATGATTTTTTCAAATTTTCTACAAAATAATAAAAAAGTATCTTACACCTTGTTTTGAAAATATTGGCCAAGTCGTTTTCAAAGTATTAACGTTTCAAAAAAAAATATCAAAAAACAGGGTTGTACTGTAGAGTGTATGTAGGTATCCAAAGTTTTTAGTTTATGGAAAAAAAAACATAATTAAAAAGTAGCATTTCTTTATTGAATTAATTGGAATTTTTTCACAAAATCCTTGGACCCTTTTTTGAGGAAAACGTCATTTTCGTTTTTAGGAAAAAAATTGTATGGCAGGTACCGTTATTTTTGGTCCTAAAAAATAAAAAACACCTGGGCATAGTAGTCAAACAACACTATATACCAAGTCTGAAGAAAATCACTGCCACCACCACTACTAGCAGCCCAACATCAATATCTATAGTGCAAAACTCAGATATACATTCCAAAAATTCATGCAGATATTCTAGTGATTCAACAGATTTTAAAAACACAAATTGATGCTCTTACTGCAAAAAATATAGAATATGAGCAAAAAATCATTTCACTTGAGAGAAAGATCAACTACCTAGAACAACAGCTACTAGCCAACAGCATTGATGTATTTAAAGTTCCTAACACCATTCCAACAATGAAAAACACCGATCTCGCACTTGAAATTCTTTGTGATGGCTTGAAGGTAATTGTCACAGAGAGAGACTTAGACCAATGCTATGTAAAAAAAATTGAGCTGGCCAAACAACCAGCTGATGGCAATGCAACGAAAAATGTTTTGCATATACAATTTGCATCACGCATCGTAAAAGAAGATGTAATGAGAGCGAGTTACAAAAAAAAAGTGCAGCTTAAAACATCAATGATCACCGCTGGACCAGAAGAGAAGATGTTTATCAACGAAAGCCTGACATATGGCTCGCGCCAATTATTGAAGCCAGCAGCAGCAATCAAAGATTTGAAGAAATACAAATTCTTATGGGTAAGAAATGCTTTTGTTTACATGAGGAAAAAAGAGGGTGATAATTTTATAAAAATAACTTGTACTTCTCACTTAAATAAACTATAAGTGCAATTAACATTGTAAACAGCCAAGTAAACAATCCTTTATGCCCTAATGAAGATGAATTTAATAATGTAAATGAATATCTTTTCGATTATGATAATGATATATGAATGAAATTATTTTAGGAGAATCTTTTTGTGTTTATCAGAATATTCGTAGCCTTAGGAAAAATTTTTATGATTTTTTAGTGCACATTGAATCATTGGTGAAATTGCCACTAGTTATAATTGTATGTGAAGTTTGGATGTATGAGAATGAGTAATTGTAATATAAATGGTTACACCTTGTATGGCAATTGTAATGTATCATATTCTGCCGGCGGTTTAGTAGTTTTTACGAAAACTGATCTTCTGTGTGATTGCAACAAAATTGAATCTACGAGTGCAGATATTTTAAGTAGGTATACATTTATTCTTAAATAATAATTGGTTTACTTTAATTTGCATTTACCGATTGCAATTTATAACTATAAATATTTTCCTCGATGAACTTAAAAACATACTTAAAGTAAAAAAAATAAAAACCTTATAGTACCAGAAGATATTAATATTGATCTTCTGGATAAATGTGATAAATATGCAGAATTATTTACTCTTAATGGCGTCATTTGGTCTGAAAAGTGTTATAAATGAACCTACCCGTATCATAGATACTAGTGCTTCTTGTATTGACCATATGTAAGTTATCGAAGTTGTAATAACTCGATTTAAAAAAAACACAATTGATTCGGTTGACTAACAAAGAGTGAGTTTATTTATTTTAGAATGCAAAATTAACAAACAGATGAATTAATAAAATGTTGAATAATCTAAATGTTTGAATTTCTAGGAAATTGGAAAGTTAAAATAAAATATGATTTTCATAAATGCTGATTTGGCAAAGGTGGGTGTTTGTTTTGTTAGTAGCGGAAATTGGATGGGAATGTGAATGGGAATTAGAATGGGAATGTGTCGTGTTAACTTGTATGTGCGTTTACATAAAAATAATAAATCTGCTTTTAAATGTTATGTATCCGATTACAAAATAACGGACCACCATTTTTGTGCTTTATATATGTACACACATAGCTCGGATAATCTAATCCGTATAACAAGAAAAAAAAAGTTCGGATGGGCTTTTGTAGACTTCGGGAAAAGTTAAGGTATGAATTTTGGGAAGAAATTTACTTTGAATGTGATCCTTATAAAGCTTTTTATTTATTTATCTCAATTTTAGATAAACACATAAAAGGTCCTTCACACAAAAAAATGTTGACAGTCTGGATGACACCTCATTTATTAAAATTAATAGATAAGAAGAAAAAAACTTATAAAAAAAATGTAGTAAAATGTAGTAAGCATCCACAACATATAGTCAGTTAACAACAGTTGCAATTGTAATATTTTATCAAACTTAAAAGAAGATAGAATGCAAGGAAATAACTTCTGTTTCCAAGCTTTCACGCCCACAGAGGTTTTTAAAATGATAAGTCGCCTGAAAAATACAAATTCTTGCACGAGAGATGGCATTTCTGGAAAATTTTTAAAAAGAATTGCATGGGAAATTGTTGATATTTTGAGTTTTATTTTTAATATTAGCGTTGAGAGTGGTATATTTCCGAAGTTGTTAAAATGTTCTGAAGTAATTCCACTATTTAAAAAAGGTAATATTAGTGACTACAGACCAATCTCATTACTTCCTACATTTTCAAAGCTTTTTGAAAAATTAATAAAAGTGCGAATGCTTTCATTTTTCAGTTTGGATTTAGATCCGGTAAATCCACTGAAGATGCTATTCTAAAAGTATGCTGTAACTTATAAAATGCTGTTGAACAAAATCAATCAAATATGGCACTTTTTATTGATATGACCAAAGCGTTCGACATGGTTGACCATGATTTGCTATTAGTCAAATTTTAT
Organism: Eupeodes corollae; assembly: GCF_945859685.1. Lineage (NCBI taxonomy): Eukaryota > Metazoa > Arthropoda > Insecta > Diptera > Syrphidae > Eupeodes > Eupeodes corollae. Next base: position 82,344,438 of record NC_079148.1, read on the forward strand.
AATGCGGGGTTCCACTTATGAGAGTTTTTAAACAGAGTTTTTAGTACATCGGTTGTTATAAAGAATGGAGTTCCATAGGGATCTGTTCTTGGGTCATTATTATTTCTTATTTATATGAACTCCCTATATCAACAAAGGTTTAACGGTAATCAAATGGATCCCTGAAATTACTCCATAGGAAATCACGCCAAAAAAATAAAATGGAAAAAACGCCAAAAATTCTCCATACAATTTTTTGGCTTTTTTTCCTAGGAAAAAGAACCTAAAGAGTTTGGTGTTAATTCCGGATTTGTTGGCTATTTTTTCCGAAAATTTCTTGGCGTTTTTTCCTTTTAGAATAATGAAAAAGGCCAAACAATTTTTGTTTGGAAAAAGGCCAAAAATTTGCTTTTGGACTTTTTTCCAAACAAACAAGGAAAAAACGACCAAAAATAAACTTTTTAGTTTTTTTACAAATCTTAAAGCAAAAAACGCCACAAAACAAACTTTTTGACTTTTTTTCCTAATCGAATAGGGAAAAAAAGCCAGAAAATTAACCGTTCGTTCTTCCAAATCAAAAACAAAAAAGTACATGTTTGTCGAATGTATTCATATGGTATACAAAATTATATAACGCCAAATAACAGTATTTTACATGTTTTTCACGAATTTTGAAGAGCATATTTTGTTAAATTTTTTAACGTGATCAGTAGTGATTGATAGTTTGTTGTTTCCCTACCGTTAGTAGAAGACCATTTTGATAAAGCGATGGACAAAATGGAAAGTTTTGATTATGAAATTATAAGTGGTAAACAAAAAAATAGCAAACTTTTGTACGTAACAGAGCAAAAACAAATACACAAAAAAATGTGTGTATAAAAAAGATGTTCTTTACATTTGTTATATTAACAATTGTGGTGCTAAAATGAAAGTAAAAAGTGATATATTGTGTGTAAAAGCAAAGAACTTCGTTGACCAATGTCCGTGTTGTCGGGAAAATGTGGCAGATGTCCTTCAGGTTTACATTTAATACCTATACGCGCCACGCCGGTTGCACCGCGCCGCTCCATGTTACGTCGTACGTTCAGATTCTTTTATAGACTTTTTGGGCTTTAATTCCAAATTAATTTTGGAAATTAAGCCAGAAAAAGCTCTGCTCATTCTTTAAAGGCTTAATTTCCAATACTAATTTGGAAATAACACCAAAAAGTTCTTATTTTTTTGGCGTTTTTTCCATTTTAGTATTTTGGCTCTTTTTCCAAAAGTTTGGCGTAATTTCCACACTTTTTGGCGTATTTTCCCTTTTTTTTGGGCGCTTTTTCCTATTTTTTTACGCCGAAATTGTTTGGGCTTTTTTTCCAAGAAAGTTTTTGGCGTTATTTCCTATGGCGTAATTTCAGGGAGCCAATCAAATAGCTTTTGCTGATGATATCGCGTTCACTTATGCGGAAGAAACACCTTTCGAATGTATAGTTAGAATGATTGAGGACCTTCAAATGCTCAGAATCTGGTTTGCAGCTCACAAACTAATAATGAGTGAAAAAACTAAAATGATGCCTATCATTCATACGATTGTAAAAAAATTAGTTTACCGCTACATACTTGTGGAAGAGATAGTTTCAATGGTTCTAATCGAGAACCTGTTTTAAAATTAATTCTGTTGATTCATTTAAATATTTAGGGGTACACATCAACAAAAAACTGAACTGGAAGTGTCATATTGAAACAGTAAGAACCTACTTGACTTTAGTAACTTGAAAGATGTATCTTTTAAAACCTAACTGTTCACGTAGTGTTTTGTCAATGATTTATTACGGACTTGTTTACTCAAAACTGCAATACGGTATAGTTAATTGGGGAGGCGTTTACATGAACACTTTTGAGGCCCTCTTGGTTGCTCAAAAACATATCGTACGAATCATATGCAGTTGAAATCGATTCACACTCTGGCTTCTTTTTTTTGATCTGCGCATCCTGCTTCTTAGACATCTTTATGTTTTCAAAGTTTTGAGAGAATTCTTTATACAAAGCGGCAATTCGTTCGTATTTAACTTACGAGTAAATAATTTAGCACTTTCAATGTTCCATTTGCACTTAGATCACTTTTTACAAACTTCTATCTAACTACCTCCGCCAAACTGTTCAATAAGCGTCCTTAACTTAAAAGTAATTTTAACTTATTTCTTAAAAACGTCAGATCATGGCTTTTTACTATTGACCTTAATGCTGTTGAGTTACTGTTTAGAGTTACTTCCTAGAACCTAATAAGATACATATACATATAAATACACACACAACAAAGATTCTTCTCAGTTCCTACAAAATACTAAATTATAATAATATAGGTAATAATTTATTTTTCATTACTGAATAAAACTTAAAACAAAAAAAATGAAAAGCTGATAGTACCCCATGTCAGTTATTTTCAGTTAAAAATTATATGTTAGATCAATCAACACTAACTTTATAGTTATAGATTGATCTTAGTGTATTCTGTTTCCATCATTTAATTTATAATTTTATATTTGTTAATTAGATATAAGTGAAATGAATGCAAAATAAATTGAATTGAATTGAATTTTATTTTTTTGCACGAATCCTAAACTTACCCTATACTACGTACATACAGTTGTGTTCATAAAAATAGCAGTGCTGGTCACTTTTTATTTGATTGTCAATTATTTAAATAACGGAAATTCTTACAAAAAAAACTTAACCTGTTACTTGCATCTAACGGCCGTTAGACATAGAGGGTATATGCAACCAAGTATATGAGGAGGTTATGTTACCCTATGCTGAAGAGGAAATGCCGTTGGTTTAGGTATACCAACGAGACTATGACCCAAAGCATACGGTAAAAAATGCAAAATCATGGTTTGCGGGAAGAAGTTATCCGTTATGAAGTGGCCCACTCAATTTCCGACCTTAACCCCATCGAAAATTTGTGGGGGGATGTTAAGAACGTCGTTCATAAATCAAAACCCAAGAATTCGAAAGAATTGTGGGAAGCAGTGCTTGGTTCGTGAAACGCAATACCAATCGAGAGTTGTCAGGTTTTAGTGGACTCGATGCCACGTAGATGCGAAGCATTCATAAAAAGCAATGGTTATGCAACAAAGTACTAATTGTAAGCTAACTTTATTTGTATACTTTCATATAACTTATTACAGTTTTCCTTACTTCATACAAAATATATCCAGTACTTTGTCATGCAAAAATCCTCGTTTCAAACCCTCCCAGTGGGTGCCGGGCGTTAATGATCACCACAGTTGTCTTGCGCGTTGTCAAGTTGGAGATCAGCTAAGGTCAGGTGAAGTTTCCTACTCCTTAACAGTAGCAAGCTTAAGCAATGCAATTTGACCATAGATACGGGGTCCCTAATTTCAGTGGTGGTGTAAGCGTCTTTCATAATCCGTGCCGAAGAATGAAAGGCTCTGGGGCAAACCAGTCGCTAACGAGCTCATTCGGATGCCTTTGCAGGGTCCGTCTTATCTTCTGCCTTACCCCGGTATATCGGCTCAGCCGGGGCTGTCTTCTTTTTTCCGACCTACTCGTGGGACCAAAATACAATTAACTTCAACAAAATGGACGAAATAGACAGAACGAACGTAGAACCCTCCACAGACTTGGAGGATGAACTCTTGGCCTCCAGCCAGGAGACTTTGAAGGGGAGGTCATTTAGCGCTGGTAGTTCCAGCACTTGTGAGCAACCCAAAACCACAGAAAGTATAGGCAGTGCTATTCAAAGCACTCCTATACTTTCTAAACAGTATACAAAACCGAAACCCTCGAGTAGCAGTGCAACTCGAGGAACCAAAAAACAATCAGAAGGCGCTCTTCTCAGGAACCGCTTCAAAACGGCCTCTCATATTCTTGCCAAGATTGCCAAAAATGAAGAGACCGGAGTGATGCATGAGAGGGACGCCCAAGATAAAATAAAGTACCATAAGGTTGTTGATGAATACAACAATATTCTGGCCAGCCGAGAAAGTTCCGTTAAGCAAAACAGATCTCAGGTAGAGATCTGCACGTCTCAGAAAAAGAGCAAGCTTGACGACCGGACAAAGCCAGTGAAAGCACCATCTTCTGGAGCAGCGCAACTTCGTACTCTTAGTGAGGTTGTCAGGGATGACCTCCACGTAGCAGTTGTGGATGAGCACTCCACAAACAGCAAAGGTCTGTTGAACGTGTGGAACTCTATCGAGGGCAAGCTCTATGAGATGGTGTTTTCATACACTATAACAAACAGTGAGGGCCCCTACCCTAGTTTTGACTCTGGCGAGATGCTCAGGGGGCATAAGGTAATTAAGTGTGCGGACAGGTTTTCTAGGGATTTCCTTAGTGAAAGCATTGCTAAGGTAAGCAATGACTGGGAGGGCTTGAAGCTCAAGCTTATCCCAGCTAAGGACATCCCTAGACAACCGAAGGCTCGCATTTGGTTGCCGCTCATGAGCATAAAGACAAGTGGACAGGACCTGATCCGCGGTCTCACGAGGCAAAATCCGCTGGTTCCCATGCACGATTGGGCTTTAGTTTAAAGCAGAAGAACCGCAGAAGACCAGCGTCTCATACCTTCTGAGGATTAGCGAGGAGAGTCTAGGGGCTCTCAAAAAGGCCGAATACAAACTCAGTTTTGGCATAAGGAATGCCAAAATTAAAATCCTGAAGAGTCAGGGAACAGACACCGACAAAGCTGATGAAAACGTCGAGGTTGAAGATGTTATAAGCGGAGTCAAGATCCCCAGCGAGTTGCAGGGCCCCAGCTCTGCAGCTACAAATAATTAAAAAACGCGCTGAAGGTCATCCAGATTAATCTGAAGCACTCTAAGTGCGCTTTAGATAATCTGAGAGTTTTCCTTAGGGAGGAAAACTTCGACATTGGCGTTATCCAAGAACCATGGATAAACAGCCTCAAGGTGCGAGGCCTCCAAGACAACCAATACGACCTCTTTTATAAAACCGCAGATCAAGACCAAGGTAATCCCAGAACTTGTATTTTAGCTAAGAAACAGTTAAAAGGTTTTTATGTCCAAATTTTAGCACTCGCGATCTGACAGTTGTCAGATTTGAAGACAAGAATACACAGGGTTTGCTGTTGGCCTCTTTTTACTCGCCCAATTATAACCGAAGCTAACATCAAAAAGGCAAACCTTCTGATCGGAGGCGACGCAAATGCTCGGCAAAACCTTTGGTGAAGTTCTGTGATCAATGAACGAGATGAGTCACTTTTTGATTTTATTATTGAAAATAATATGACCATTTGTAACAGAGGCAATACTCCCGCTTTCGTCTTTCCGAGCTCGGAAAATTATAATGGATGGGAGTATGTGCTTGATGTTACTTTAGTAAACAACCGTAATTTATTAGTGGAGAATTGGAGAGTTTCCCCTTTGAATTCGTTTTCGGATCACAAGTGGATTCTTTTTCAAATTAAGTTCAAGTCGATAAACCCTCCGCCTTACAGAAATACCTTACAGAAATTCCAAACGAAGCAACTTACCGAATCTCACTGAATCGATAGGAGACCTTGAATCAAAGATGAAAACCTTTGAAACTTCTATAAGTAAAGCTTTTAGAGTCTCTTGCCCAATTAAATATAGCCGGTGGAATGAAGAACTGTCCAGCCTTAGGAAAATGACGAGGACAATTTTCAATATCTGCCACAAACGTAAGTTTTACCAACCGTATAAAGACTCTCTTAAAAATTACAAGCAAGCCCTGTCATCAGCCAAGAGACAAGGCTGGAGAGAATACTGTCAATCAATTGAAGACATAAAGGACTCCGCAAAGCTCAGCAAAGTTTTATCGAATTAACATTGTAATCTTTCATTTCTAAAAAAGCCTGATGGAACCTGGACAACCTATCCAGCCAAATCGTTTGAGCTACTGATGAAGACGCACTTTCCGGGTTGCGAGAGTGATAACCCCGAATTGCTTGAAACCACAGAGCTAAACGTAGCTCATGTGGAGCAAGTCAATTCCGTTATAACCAGAGAAAATATTTTGTGGGCCATCAATAATTTTTCTCTACATAAATCCCCAGGCATGGATGGCATACTGCCAGTTATGCTTCAAAAGTTGCATGATGTGGCAGCCCCATGGCTGGAACAAATTTTCAAAGGATGTCTCCTCCTCAAGCATGTGCCCATGTCGTGGAGACAGGTCAAAGTAGTTTTTATCCCGAAAGTGGGTAGGCAAGGTCACGAATCCGGGAAGGATTTCAGACCAATAAGCTTAACATCTTTTGTGCTTAAAACCTTGGAGCGCATTCTTGATTACCATTTTAGAGAAATCCTGGACGACCTTTTGAAAGCTCTCAGCATGCTTATCTTAAGGGCAAATCTACGGAGACTGCCCTAAATGAGGTAGTGCGTACTGTAGAACAAACAATCCATTATAAAGAATTTACTCTTGCCACCTTCCTAGACATAGAAGGTGCTTTTAACAACGTCCTTACAGAATCCATAGAAGAATCGCTCGTTAAGTTCGTTGTAGAAGACTTCATTCGAGAATGGATTATTTCCATGCTCAGTGGTAGGAAGATTCAAGCCTCTCTAGGCAATACAATCGCAACAAAACACGTGAGTAGGGAAAAACCTCAGGGTGGTGTTCTTTCGCCTCTTTTATGGTTTCTGGTCATGGATACAATTCTCGTTAAATTAGAGAGATGAGGAGTGAAGGCGGTAGCCTATGCGGATGATTTGGTGCTATTGGTGTCAGGAAAGTACACCTCTGTGATTAGTGAAATCACGGAGTTAGCTTTGAAGAAAGTTACCAACTGGGCCACGAGTTGTGGACTAGGAGTTAACCAAAGTAAAACTGAACTGTTGCTCTTTACCACCAAAACTAAAGTACCGCCCTTCACGCTACCTCGACTCAACGGTCAAATCCTATTATTGTCTTCTAGTGCAAAATATTTGGGAGTTATACTCGACCCTAAACTAAACTGGAAACTAAATATTGAAGTACGGGTTAAGAAGGCCTGTGTTGCCTTCTACGCCTGCAGCAAATCTTTTGGCAAAAAGTGGGGATTTCAGTCCAAGATGATTTTCTGGACGTACACAGCCGTAGTACGCCCAATCTAAACATATGGTTCGATTGTTTGGTGGCCTGCTCTTAGCAAAGCATATAATATTAATAAGCTAAAGAAGGTTCAGAGAACAGCTTGCGTGGGCACCACAGGGGCCATGCGTACTTGCCCAACGGACGCCTTAAACGTTATTTTGGATCTTCTACCAATCGACCTTTTTATTAAATACATAGTTTCCTGCAGCGCTATAAGGCTGAAGGAATTAAATAGCTGGTTGTCAAAACCTTATGGTCACATCAACACTACGAAATTGATTCCTTCAGATATTATCTCGGTAGAAACTGACTACTGCACTCCTACTTTGAACCTTAGTAAGGGTTTTAAGGTTATTTTCCCATTGAGAGCAGATTGGGAGGATGATATCGTGTCGATAGGTTTCGACAAAACCATCTTTACTGACGGCTCAAAGATGGAGTGCGGAGTTGGTTCTGGGATCTTTTCAGAGTCCCTAAATGTAGCCAAATCCTTTAGGCTTCCTGACTTTGCTAGCGTTTTTTCAGGTTGAACTGCTGGCAATAAGGGAGGCATGTAAGATACTTAAACAAAACCCAAACCAAAACTGAAATGTGGCTATCTTTACAGACAGTCAGGCAGCTGTCAAAGCCATAAACTCGGACATATCCTCATCTAAATTGGCCAGCAATGTTGCGATGAGCTTGCGAGCCTGAATATTAACCTCGGTGTCACCCTGATCTGGGTTCCGGGCCATAGTGGTATCGTGGGAACTGAACGGGCTTACGAGCTAGCCAGCCAAGGATCGGCCCTTCACAGTTCACTTGCGGAAATGGTTAACATTCCTCTTGGTGCTATGAATGGTTTGGTGCTATGAATGGTAAAATCTTTTCTATCTACCAAACTGAATCAAATTTACCCAACTGAATTATATCTAGGAAGATATGGCCCACCTATAACAAAACCCGTACAAACGATCTTCTATGCAGGCCAAGGCAAGACATAGCCAGGATTGTTGCGGTTTGTACCGGACATTGCCCTATAGGAGTTTATGCAGAGAAGTTTGGTATCTCTTACAGCACCTTTTGCCGTAGCTGTAATGACCAAAGAGAAAGTGAAACCATAATCCATTTCCTCTGCAAATGTCCTGGTTTGGCAAACACCAGAATGAAATGCTTTTTAAATGCATTCTTTCAAGAACTTGATGAGCTATCTGAGACAAAGATTAGAGACCTAATCTTTTTTCTCAATACGACAAAATGGCTCTAACATAATCGCTATGAAGCTTCTCTATTAATCTATCCCTTTCAATCAAAGGTCAAACGAGTTTTTGGTATCAAAACGGCGCACTACAGTGCTAATTGGATCTCAGGCTAGGTTGCCTTGAGATCGCCATTCCTACCTAACTACCTTGTCATGCACTGCTATTTTTATGAACAGCCATATATTTTAAAAACGTTTTTACTAGGACAAAGTTAAAGGCTAAAAATCGATAATACTTATTTTCTGTTATTATGAATTAAATATTTTAGTTTATTATTGGAAGTTTAATGAAATTTACTATAACGTTGATATTGAAGGTCTTTTGGTTTTATTTGGAGAGCACTGCCATATTTATGAACACAACACTGTATATCGCAAGTAAGTAAGTATCGCTTTTTAGACGTTGTAGGCTTTGCACTCTCCCAAACACAAAACTTTTTATAATAAGAATCACATTATCTAGAATTACAATGTAGTGAGAAACGCAAAGGTTTTCGCTGGAAAACCAAAAAGAAAACTTTGGAATCATATTAGTTTCTAGAATACACTTTTCTGTAATTGTGGATTTAATTTTTTTATATGTGGAGTGCTGCTGATGTCTTTTTTTTTAAAACTTGTGCATGAACCTTAGAGACTTCAAAGAAAAGATCAGTTGGAACAATTATGCTACCGAAACCTGATGTTTTTGAGAAATTTTTGGGGAACAAAAATGTTTCAGAAGACTTTTTCATTTTAATAGATTCCCCACATCTTTTTATATCAGTTTTGCATAGTTTGCAAGATATTTTTTTAGTCATCTTCAAAATTGCGGCCCCATGAAATACCTTAGAGAAAGGTCCTCTATCAAAATATCCTCCTCTATAATATTAAAATCTGGAAGGTCAACATCTTCATCTTCAACTTCTTCTATGACTTCTCCAGGCAAATTTGGATTTTCTCTATCATTTTGATAACTATTATCAAGATTTGATTGGGAAAATACATCTTCTGACAAAAATTCCTCAGTGTCTTGTTCGCAATTTGATGCATAAGTGCTCAGGGATGAAAATGTATGGGACATTATTTTCGCAATAATATTGTTAAAATTAAAAACATATGGATTTGGATCAAAACCACAACTACTTCTTACCAATGAAAAGCAATTTTCAATTTGATCTTGATTTATTTTATAAGTTAAAAAATATTTTTTGTCTGGATGGTCTTCTAACAATTCACTTGACAATTGTAAAACCGCTCTCAAAATTTGCAAAAAGCCTGTTACCTAATAGGTCTTATTTTGTCTGCTTTTAAACAATTTTTCCATTTCGGATCTTCTATATCAGCTCGAAACTTCGAGTATGAAGAAGGTTCCATGTCATCTAACTCTTCAAGTAGCAATTCTTTTGGAATTTGCTTTTTGCTTTGGTAAGATTTACCTTTAAAACGAAAATGTATATGGTCAAAATCTTCACTGTCGACTAATGAATCATTTTTGAATATTGAAGGTATAGCCTTTTTTTAAGTTTTTTGTTTGCCGATATCATTTGGGGTGAAATGGTTTGAACATATATAAGCATGTTTTGCTCTTGGATTATGTTCTAACGAACATGCATTCATCCAAACTTCAAAAACATCCGAGTCCTCATTCGGAAACCTAAAAACTGTAGATGGGGATTGTCACGCCTTAATTTTTGGCAAGAAATGACAATACATCGCACACCCCAATTTTTTTTCGTAGTGACATTTTGAAATGAAGTAATGCTATATAGGTATATATAAATGAAAACAAAACCTAAATAGCTCACACAAATACGAAATAACCTATCAACCACCCTACTCCACAATCAAATTAAGAATAAGAAGACGAAAATTTCAAATATCTTTTCCTGTAATCATATTATTGTAACCGAATTACACCCTTTTGTGTTTTTCTTGTTTAGATGCGCGAAAGTGTTAAAATTTAAAATGAATTTAAATGTCGACATTTATGTTTGTTTTGAATTTTCTCTACGAACTAAGCTGTCAGAATGACAGGAGGGGAGTTTCAGAATGATGGGAAATTTAGAGTTATACGAGTTACAAGTTTTTTTTTGGGATTTTTTTTGGGAAGCATTTGCAAAGTATAGTCTGAGAGCGGGAGAAAAGGATTCTCGTTAGCGTGAGAGAATGAGATTCAAATATTCGATTCCGATATCTCACGATTAAACGGTTCGAATGAGTTTGCCGAATCTTCTCTGGTATGAATATACTAAATGGATAAGTTTAGGAAGGTTAGGTTTGCCGAATCTTCTCTGGTATGAATATACTAAATGGATAGGTTTAGGAAGAGGTTTAAAAGGAAAGTCTTTCTTTTCAAGAAAAACCTTCAAAGCTGCAACAAGGGCATTTGCGATACCTGCAGTCAAGACCGGTAGAAATCTTAAGTTTGAAAGTCATTTCAAGTTGACTTTGTGAACATTGAGCATATTTTTTATATATCTGAGTGAATCAAATGTAGTACCCGTGGCATGATGGTTAGTGCGTTGGACTCAGTCGTTCTTTGACTTTCAAAGAGTTAACAAGTGGTTAAAAGTGGAAAGTAGATAATTTCAAAAAAGTGCATTTGTAAGGTTTTTCATTTAAGAAGGCAGTAAGCCACAACCTTTATTAATTAATCGGTAGCCGAGTTGAGGTGGCGTCCGAAGACGGATCCAGAGGTCGTGGGTTCGAATCCCGTGCGGAGTGCACGAAAAATATTCTTGCTTTTTTCCACAATCGAGAAATTGTGGACTTCATTGATTGGGAAGAAAAGCTGATGGAGAAGGAGAGGAAAGCAGGGGTATCGAAAGATACCTCTGCCAACACATCGGGCGATGTTGCGGTGGTGCCAGCAGCGGTACCGCAAGCAACCGCAATAACATCAGGTCAGGCATCTGACCAATGGATAAAGGCAACAACCAACAAAAAAAGGAAGATCAAGAAGCATAGCCCAAATAAAGTGGAGAGGGCCAACTCCGCTAAGCGGCGGGATATGAGAAAAGAAATGGAGGGTGGTAAAGGAGGAATTACCACCGAAAGTGAGTTCTCAGACTACGCCGAGTCTGAGAAAACAGAGTATGTTTCCGAAGGTGGAGAGGGGCTCTTCAGGTCTCCGAATATACATTTAATCATATCGGAGCCAGAGCCAGTCCCGCCGACAACGAAGGCTTTGGAGGTAGAGGCGGACCTCCAAGAGGAGACAACGCTTGTAAAGGCCCTGCAAGCCAAACAAGCACAAATAAGCCAATTCGAGGAAAACCTCAGAAAGCTCAAGGAGGAAATGGAGCCCCTCCTCAGCCAGTTAAAATTAAAACAAGAGGCGCGCCGACAACAAGAGGCAGCTCAACGGCAACAAAAACAACTGCAGCAAAAACAACTGCAGCAAAAACAACAGCAACAACAACCACAGCAGCAAAACCAACCACAAACCAAGCCCGCTACCAAAAACACAGGAGCGGAGCAAAAGAAAAAACCGCCATCAGCAGTGACAGGCCCAAATGTTGAGGGCCCATCGACCTCAACTAAAGCATTGGAGCAGCAACAACAGCAGCAGAAACAGCAGCAGCAGAAACAGCAGCAGCAGAAACAACAGCAGCAGCAGCAGCAGCAGCAGCAGCAACAGCAGCAGAAACAGCAGCAGCAACAACAGAAACAACCACAGCCCAAGAAAGAAAAAATACCACCGATAAGAACTCATAAAGTTGACCTGGACGACATAAAACAGGTATGTAAGTCGGCCACTAAGGGCAAATTTTTAATTAAACTCTTAAGCGAAAAAGAAAAGAATTATTCGGTCCAGTGCTTCTCACTGGCCGAATACAAGCTTGTGAAAGAATTGTTAAAAGAGGCCACAGCTGAGTTCTTCAGCTACACGCCAAAATGTGAAAAGTTTAAGACGGTCCTTCTGAAGGGCATAAGTTCCTGCACGGAACCGGAGGAGCTCTTAGCTGAGCTCCGCCAAAAAGCCAGTGACGATCTCGATTTTATCGGGGTCAAGCTTTTCACTACGGTGAAGTCAAGACGAGGGGGTTATAGGCTGCCAATGTTCCTCGTAACATTATCGCCCCAAAGCAGTTTGAATAGTGTCGAGAGAATCACAACTCTCGACAATCAAGCTGTACGCTGGGAGACATTAAAAAGGCACGACGACATTCTACAATGTACGAAGTGCCAGAGGTTTGGCCATGCCAATGCCAACTGCAATATGCAGTTGCGTTGTGTGAGGTGCGGAGAAACCCACAAAGAAGGAGAGTGCAAGCTGGGGAATGAGCGGGTTGAGGATTTGACCCTGCTCAAGTGTGTCCTTTGTGGAAACCAAGGGCACCCGGCTAACTATAGAGGTTGCCCTAAGGTCCAACAAATGAAACAGAAACAGGCCAGTCAAAAAGCCGAAAAAAGTCGAACAGTTAGTCGACAGGCTCTAACACAAAAATTCGTAGATCCCAAATTTTCCTACGCCCAAATGGTGTCAGGGAATGGGAACACGAGACAGGCTCCACCAACGGTTGCCCCAAAGGCCCCTGTGCCTAAGGCACCAGAGGTGCAGCCTGACATTGTAGCCTTGTTGTTGAGCATTCAAGGTCAACTAACAGGACTGCAAAGTCAGATAAAGGAGCAAGGCAAAAGGGTAGATCATGTCTACTCTTTGTTGCTTGGCCTGGCGCAATTTAGATCATAATGGGCGCGCTGCCGGAGACGCGCCTTAAAGTCCTAGCTGTGAATGTAAATTCACTGATTAGGATTGAACGAAGAGCCAATATGTTCCAATTGTTGACAGACTACAGTCCCGATGTGTTTATGGCTAGCGAAACTAAGCTAAACCACAAACACAAATTGACTCATAAAAATTACAATATCGTAAGAAGAGACCGGCCCGACTCCACTCAAGGGGGTGGTGTCGCTCTCTTTATACGAAAAGGCATTAATTATAAAGTCATATACAACAATGAATTGCGAAAGCTCAAGACGCTAGAAGTTTGCGTTGTATGCATCTCTCTCACTCAAAGGAAGCGGATGTATATGATTGCGGCTTATGCGGCTGGAGCTCCGCAGGTTACTTACTTTGCTTCAGAACTCGAGATTCTTTTTAGGGAACTGAAACTGAGCTTGGAAGAAAACTATTTCATCTTGGCCGGTGATTTGAACGCAAAACATGAAGATTGGGGAAATCAACATAGTAATCCGAGAGGTAATCATCTTTTTAATTTGATGAATCTTTACAGCGTTGAATATGGCGTCGACCTGCTGGCTACCGAAAAGCCATCGTATCCAAGAAGCGGCTCCTTTCTGGATCTTTTGCTGTACGACACTAGACTGACAGTAACATACAAAGTGGGTAATACCCCTCGAAACTGCTTACAGACAGTCGAGTACGACAGTGATCACTGCGGACTGACTGCTGTAATGCAGATTCCGAACGAACGCGTGGAGTTGGAGGAATACGTTCCAACGCATTCTTACAATTACAGTAAGATGCGGTGGCCTCGTTTCACCAATGCCCTAGCGAGAGAACTTCGTTCGAGTGACATAGCCCCACCAAACAACAGAAACCTGACAAATACAGAAATCGACCAACACTTACAACAGATGGACGAAACAATAAAACGAACGATGGAACGGACAATCCCAAAGTACAAAGAACGGGACCAAATGGACGCTTACAGAAACGCGACAATTGACGCACTACGTAGGCACAAGAGTGGCTTACTGACAAGACTCAAAAACTTGTACAGACGACTTACAGACCCACGCGACTTGGAGGTTAGGACACTGAAATCGTCAATAAAAAATGTCAATCTGTTGATTAAGGAGAACTACAGGTTATCAATTAACAAGTACTGGGACTGCAAGATCCGGTCAGTTAATTCGAGTGACCCTAGTATGTTCCCCAAAATCAACAAGATATTCAGGAAGAAAAACGATAATGACCTTCCGTGTCTTAAACTCCAAAGAACTGAAGAGAACAGAGACGTACTCATGACTGCGCAAATAGATCCAGAGGAAGCCATCTTTGACGATGACTTTTACATAATTGAAGATCCGAAGGAAAAATTGGAGGCGGTGGGAGCTGCCTTCCAGCAAGTGTACAAGGTGAATGTAAGCATTCGCCCCAACCACGACCTGGAAAACAGAGCCCTACTTAATCACTTTTACCTCCGTAATGATATGACACATTGGCGATCTGAGAACCGCGGTTTCATGCGGTTCAATGACGATTCCTTGGCAAATGCCATAATCGCCGAGCAAACGGGACCAAGTCCCTTGTTAGTGACGAAGGTTGAGCTTCAGCTCATCTTCAAATCAATAAAAAACAAAAAGTCAGCAGGTATCGATGGTATATCCAACGTTGTGCTAAGACATTTACCGACGGAAGCAATTGACATTTACACCACACTCTTCAACAATGCACTGAATAATGCATATTATCCAGTGCATTGGAAGACCGCTGTGGTTCATCCTCTCCCGAAAAAGGGAAAGGACAACTCCAACCCGTCAAGTCTTCGGTCGATAAGTCTTCTTCCGAGCATCAGCAAAGTATTCGAAAAGATCATTAATAGGGCTCTGACTAAGTGGGCTGCGGACAACAAAATTATTCCGGATAAACAGTTCGGGTTCAAGGCGGGTCATGACACAATTCATGCTGCGTCTAAACTCGTTTCTGATATCCAATGGAATAAATCAAAACAACAATGCACAGGTGCTGTCCTGGTTGATTTGGAAAAGGCCTTTGACACCGTATGGTTAGAGGGTCTTTACCTAAAACTGAGCAGGCTTGGCATTAGCAAGCCATTGTTGTATATACTTTATGATATGCTTAACGGTAGAAAGTTTGTTGTCAAAAGTGGCAATGTAACTTCTACCACAACATTCTCAATTAAAAATGGTCTTCAACAGGGAGCGGTGAATTCGCCGATTCTCTTCAGCATTTACACCAGCGATCTGATAGGTAGTCTTACAAAGGCAATTGCGTACGCCGACGATCTAATTGCGTACAGAACGGCCCGAAAGGTTGAGGTTATTAGAATTCTTTTGCAGCGTGATTTCGACAAGATTCAGCGATATTGCGACGACTGGAAACTGAAAATAAACGTCCAGAAGTCAGAGACAATTCTGTTCCGGACTCCGTTGGCTAGGGCCACGAGGGATACGTGTAAGAATTGGCGCAAGATAGTCATCGTTGATCTTCACGGGCAGCCATTGGCGAGCAAAAGTGTAGTGAAGTACCTCGGTATCTGGTTAGATCAGTATTTATATTTCGACAGACATATAAATGCTGCTCTGACCAGGGCCAGAGGAGCCTTCGCTCTGACGAAACGGCTGTTTTTTAGCAATCGACTTGACCCCAGAGTGAAGGTAATTTGCTACATGGCCCTCATACGGCCAATGATCGTGTATGGTTGTCCTGTGTGGTTCAACGTTGCCCCTTCCCAGATGGAGAAGTTCCGGGTGTTCGAGCGGCAGTGTTTACGACGCTGTACCGGCTTATATCGAACAGCCGAATCTTCTTATGTGCATTACTATTCCAACGAGGTCCTATACAACGGGGCTCGAATCAACAGAATTGACAATTTCGTGATAAAACTCGTTCGAGGTCACATTGCAAGAGCTATGTCTTCGACCAACAATTTAATTTTCGGGGCGTTTTATATGAACGACGAGTATTTTTAGAGTGCACGCTTGAGCGGGTTCATTCCACCAGAGGCATTCCTCTTTTTAGACAAATGCGGTCTGATACAGGATAGATTGGCAGTTCCGTTAATCTACCACGTCAGACGAAGAACCGTGGATAGGCGACTCCCGTACAGTCGGGACGTCATGGCACTAGGCGGAGCGGAGCTCCTTCGGTTCAGTAGGGCTGTGTCCGAACGGGACCGAACTGATAGGGTGAAGCAGGAGAACCAGTTTTGGTGGCTTCAATCGGCACTTGATATTGGGTAGTCGGGATGGGGTTTAAGCCTTGGCCGGCTTACATACTTGTTTTATAGTTTAGGGTTTAGTTTTAAGTAGAATAGGCATGGTGGCACAAAAAAAAATTTTAAAAAATTAAAAAATAAAAAAAAAAAAAACAAAAAAAAAAAAAAATTAAAAACAAAAAAAAATCAAAGAAAAAAAAAAAACAAAAAAAAAATCAAAGAAAAAAAAAACATACAAAAAGACAGTAAAATATAAAAACAAAACACGTTAGATTTGCTGCTGTGGTTGTTCTAGTTTTAAGGTAGAATAGGTAGTTTAAGTTAGCTTTAAGTTTTATTTAAGGACCTAATTTTAAGTAGTTTTTTAAGTAAAAATAAAAAAGGACCTTAATATTAGTTTTTTCTCATAATTTTCTAATAAATACAAAATAAATAAAATTAAAATGAAGTAAAATAGATCTTAGTTATAGTTTAACTTAGAGTGTCCGTATGGGACCATTAAGTTAGTTGTAAGTTATGGATAATTAGGCTAGTTTTATGAATTTTTGTCTAGCTTTAAGATAGGTTTAAGAATGAATTAATAAAAATGAACTTAAAAAAAAAAAAAAAGTGCGTTGGACTGTCATGCAAGGGGTCTTGGGTTCAATCCCTGCCTGTGCCAGCTTAATTTAAAAAAATAATTTTCGCGGGTACTGCCTCTTGCGAGGAATTGACAAATCCTTCAAGAGTAATTCTTGTCATGAAAAAGTGCTTTCTCAAATTAGCCGTCCACCGCACTAACCATCATGCCACGGGTACTAAGTGATTTAAGTTACTTTAATCCAGGAATTTCGGAGAAAAATCCCTATTTTCCGACCGAAAAGGCACAGGCGCTCAGCAATTGAGAATTATCCAAAACGCCTAAAAGTATACCCTATCGAACACGGAATTTCAATGTGCTCATTTCTCAAATCAAATTATACAATCTCCGTGGTCGTGATCGTCTAGGAGACGTACCACGTACCTCTCATTCTAAGAGTCCCTGGTTCGAAGACTTTATCTTCTTTTGTTTTAATTTTTTAATTTTTTTTTCTTTAATTTTAAGCCATAAATTTGTTTTGTTTGCTTTTAATTAAATTCTTGTGAAACGCGCTTTGCTAAGGCGACTAAAGGAAAGAATTCTAAATTTAATAACTTTCATTCATAAAATATCTAGTTCAGTCAAAAAGAAATAACTCGCGAAATTATCGAGTGTAATTACAAACAAATTTTCAAGTAAATCGGTGAAGACTACAGAGAAAACATTTACCAAAAAAAGCGGACTCCAAACCAAACTAGTAGCAGCAGTGGCCACTTCTACGAATAATGGTAAGTTTGTTTGAGTATAATTAACATAATAAATAATTAACATATATTATATTTTATTTGAAGTTTTTTTGTATGAACTCGAAATTTCCCGACGGAATTAAGTAAAGTGAATACCTACAAGTATAAATAATAAAATAATAGAGTTTCGTTACAAATAGCGTTGAGTTAAAATTTCTTTTTTTTTATCGCAAGATTGTCAATTCGTTTAAAAATAAAAACAAAATAATTTCCATGCATATCTTATCATACATTTTTTTTAGTTTTAAATATCAATAAATTTAAACTAAAGCCATAAAGTTAATTACCAAAATAGAATACGTTAAACTAAATAATTACTTCAAATTATTTATTATATTATTAATTTTAATGAACAAAAAAATCATATTTATATCGATTAATTAAAATTGAATTTAATCATGAAAATTAATCAGTTGTTGAAAATTTATTGAGCCCAGGAGAGTGAATAGCACAATGTGCCAGGACTATTTTTTTAATATACAGGATGAGGGTGAGGAACAAGGGAGAGGACTTGGGATGATAGAAGGGTAAGAAGAAGCCTGAAAAAGGGGTTGATCTGGCAAGAGTAGCACCCAAGGTAGGGAGGGTAGAGGAAATTTACTCGCGCGTCTATCAACATCCTGGCGCAGGCTGGATAATTTTTTTGTAACTCCATAAGGTTCAAGATCCCACGACCGAGCTAGTCAAAGGGAACACTTCCAGCCAACCGAACAAAGGCAAAATAGGAGGTTTGTAACCTGATTAGTTTTTCTGAGCCAATTCATTTTAACTCAATAGTTTACTTTTAACTTTCATTCAAATTTCAAAGTTATTTCATTCAGTATAACTTCAAATTTTTGTTTTTTTTCTAATTTTTTATTGCATTTTAAAGTCAATTTTAATTCCTTGCTTCGATTGCAGTTTTTGTTGTGAGTCTTGATAACTAGGTTTTAAACTGGTATCGCCCTGCCACAAGGAAACGCATTCGAACAACAACATTAATAAAATTTCGTGTAAGATTGGTTCGAGTCTTCGGTCATCCTCAATAAAGATTCCCGATTGTCCGAATCAAACGAATACAAAATATAATGTTGAAAGAGACCCGTCGATCTTAAGGAAGGCGTCTTCGGAGGTCCTTTCAGCAAGCCCCATCAAATTCTCCGAAGGTCTCAGATAGCTTCAAAGATGAAGGGTTCATCTTTCGAAGTTCTGAAACCCGAGGAGAATATATATTTTTACCTAAGTCCTTTCCAATAGGATACCTGGCGACCTCCGGATTAACTAGCCTTATCTGTACATGCGAATCTCTGTGCAGATGGACCTTTTTTCTTCGCGTCTCGTGGGACCAAAATGTACAAAACAAACAACAAAAACAAAAACACATGTGAGACCGGTATCACTTCAGGACCGGGCGGCAGCTTGGAGTCAAAGCCTGCTGTCGTATCTCTTGCGGCCAACACAGAGAAGGGAGTAGTGGCTAACCATGGACCCTCCTCTGCTGTTGGTAGCAACGAGAATAAAAAGGTAGCGATACCTAATTTCAGTAGTGGCAGGGTTGTGAAAATGGCCCTACCACTACTACTGAGAACACTTCCAGAAATGGAAAAATCTCTAAAGGTCTTTATAGACAAAGGCGGCATGCGGCGAGAATCTTGAAGGCCTCTGGTGCATCATCGGGGGCTGAAAAGACATTGCAGCAAACCGCTAGCGTCAAATGGGCCAAAAGCATAATTGGTACAACTAGATCCAATAAGGACTCTACGTCCAAAAGAGAAAGATCTCTTGAGGGGGCCGCACCGACACCAAAACGGCCTCGGGTGCATAACACGAGCACCCCCCTCAATCCCATCAGGTAACAATCTAGTTTCAGTGACGTCGCGAAGGGCAAAGTCGTGGTTGCGGTCATTGACAGGAGCGATGATGATGGCACAATATCGGCTGATCGTTGGCAGTTGGTCAAGGTTAAGCTCTCGGGATGCTTTTTGAGCATTTTGAGAGAGCTTCCAGGACCACTTCCTTCCATAAGCGATGGGGGTTGGCATCAAGGCCATGGTTTGTGGCGACCAGAGATCTTGTGACCTTTACAAGCTTGCTGTCAGCCGGTTAGGTGAAGTTTGGCCAGGTGCGAAGCTCGAGGTTGTCGCTGTGGAAGACATTCCCAGCAGACCTAGAGCCCGTATCTGGATACCGATTGAACCTGCTGGTATCGAGGACATTCTCGAGATGGTCAAAGTGTGTAACCCGTCCCTTCCGACGCATAACTGGAAAATAGCCAAGCTAGAGGAGGTGAAGGGTCTTTATAGGAGCGCCATTGTGGTACTCAATAAAGAATCCTTGGCTCCTCTAGCCCTTAACGAGGGCTCCATAAACTATGGTTTCGAAACCATTAAAATTCGAATATATAAAAAAGATGAGGTTAACGCGGAAAGCGGGCCTCCAAAAACTACCGAAGGTGAACTAGCGGTTGGTGAACCTGGGACGTCGTCTTCTCTCCTAACAGAGGGTGACGATGCACCCTTGTCCTCTCCAATCGCGAATGCACCCTCTACAAAAGTCGTGGACAGTCCATCCTTAATGGAGACTGAGGGCGACCTTAACATGATCCTTCTGAGCGAGGACGAACTCTTGGGTTCATCCTCAGACACAGAGGATCAAAACAAAACCGTGGTGGAGGTTGATCTGCCTAATTGTAGCCAAAA
The DNA here is from genome assembly GCF_945859685.1 of Eupeodes corollae. Lineage (NCBI taxonomy): Eukaryota > Metazoa > Arthropoda > Insecta > Diptera > Syrphidae > Eupeodes > Eupeodes corollae. The sequence continues at coordinate 82,364,675 of NC_079148.1, forward strand.
TGCTGCGGTTAGTACAGATTAATCTCCAACACTCCATAAAGGCCTCGGCCTCACTTCTTCTCCGTCTGGCGACTAACGGGGAAGATATTGTCCTGATCCAAGAGCCATGGGTTGCAGGATCCGTTGTTCGAGGACTCAGGACTCCTGGATACTACACACTTTGTGTGACAGATAAAGGTGAACCTAGATCTTGCATACTAGTGAAACGTAGCATTAATGTATTTTTACTCCATCGTTTCAGTGACAAAGATACCACCGTAGCTAGGCTAGAAACAACCAAAGGAAGTTTCTGGCTGGTATCGGCGTATCTTGGGCATGACCACCTTGGCCCTCTCCCTGGAAAAACCCTGGAGAAAGTCGTCGCTGAAGCGGAAAGGCAAAGGATCCGCCTAATTATTGGGAGCGATGCTAACGCTCATCATACTGTATGGGGCAGTACGAATATCAACGACAGAGGTGAGTCTCTTTTTGATTATATTCTTGGTACTAACCTCTTAGTAAGTAATGTTGGTAATGAACCAACCTTCATAACTAAAACTCGACAAGAAGTCTTAGACATAACTCTTGTCTCAGATAGTATACACCATATGATCTTGGACTGGAAAGTATCCAAAGAACACTCGTTCTCTGATCATAGATATATCCAGTTCAATATAAATGTGGATGATAACCCGAGTCCATTGACTTTTCGAAACTATCGGAAAACTGACTGGGCTTTATACAGGAACTTATTACAGAGTTTACTAGAACCTGGACTATCTAGTCCTTCCTCTAACGCTAACGAACTTGACAACAAAGTCAATGACCTTACCTCAGCTATGAACAGATCGCTAGAAATTTCTTGTCCACTTATACACATAAGAGGAAAGAGGAAACCACAATGGTGGGCCTCAGAGCTTGACTCGCTCAGGAAAGAATGCAGGAAACTTTTCAACCGAGCCAAAGCTGCAAGACTAGCCTCTCATTGGGACTCCTACAAAGAATCCCTAAGAATCTACAAGAAGGCACTAAGGAAATCCAAGCGATCTTCTTGGCGATCCTTCTGTGGCATGATAGAAGAAACTTCTGAAGCCTCTAGGTTACGGAAAATTCTTTCAACTAATCCAGCTATGCCAAGCTGCTTGAAAAATGCAGACGGCTCCTGGACTAATTCAAGTAATGAATCACTGAACCTACTATTGGACACTCACTTTCCTGGTAGTTCTCTTACCGAAACTTGCAACAGCTTTCAACGTTCAAGTTCAAATACAACATATCCACAAGGTCTGATCACTAAGGATAAGTTATAATGGGCTCTCAACAGCTTCAAACCATTTAAAGCTGCAGGACCAGATGGAATAATACCAGCAGAATTACAAAAAGCCTCTGATATAATTGCACCAATCCTTGAGGCAATTTTTACCAGCTGTCTTTACCTGGTCCATGTTCCCTCGGCATGGAGAGAAGTTAAAGTTGTCTTTATACTTAAAGCAGGTAAATGCTCCCAAGTTAATCCTAAAGATTTATGACCTATAAGTCTATCATCATTCCTTCTTAAGACCCTGGAAGGATTGATTGATATCCATTTAAGGGCACGTATCGATACAAGACTTCTGTCTTCGTCTCAACATGCCTACTGTAAAGGTAAATCGGTGGAAACAGCGTTACACACTTTAGTACGCACCATCGAATATTCCCTCCATCATAAAGAGTTCACTATGGTTGCTTTCCTTGACATCGAAGGTACCTTTAACAACGTGGACACATCTGCAATCACTTCTGCACTGACATCTCTAAATGTAGAGAGTTCGCTTCGGAAGTTAATTCATTTAATGCTTACTAGCAGAATAATTAATTCAAAACTGTTGAACTCTTCTAGTAGACGATTCGTTATTCGTTAGTAGAGGGACACCGCAAGGTGGTGTTCTATCCCCTCTCCTCTGGAACCTAGTGGTGAATGAAATCCTAACTAGTCTGGATGCGGAGGGTTTCAGAGTGATAGCCTATGCGGACGACGTTGCTATAGCAGTTTCAGGAAAGCATCTTAATATCCTAAAAGAACTCTTACAAAATGCCTTGGACAGACTAATACTCTGGGCTGATCGGTGTGGACTGGGTGTTAACCCACACAAAACCGATCTGGTCTTATTTTCGAGGAGATACAAAATTCCATTTGTCAACCCTCCTTACATTAAAGGAATCCAATTAAAATTCTCAGACGAGGCCAAATACCTAGGTCTTGTCTTAGACAAAAAACTAAATTGGAAACGCAACGTACAGGAAAGAGTCAAAAAAGCTACTGTAGCTCTCTTTTCTTGCAAAAAAGCTATTGGTAATAAATGGGGTTTACAACCCAGAATCACGCATTGGCTATACACATCGGTAATCAGACCGATTTTAACGTACGGTGTGGCAGTATGGTGGACCGCTTTAGAGAAAGGTATAAACCGGGATAAATTAAATAAAGTCCAACGTTCAGCTTGCCTATGTATAAGCGGATCGCTTCGCACGACCCCGTCTGCGGCACTGGACACCTTGCTCTACCTTACACCTCTTGACATATTTAGTAAACAAATAGCTGCAAGTTCTGCTATCCGCCTCAATGCTTCGTCGCAGTGGACTAACAACAACATTGGCCACTCCGTAATTCTAAGGTACTTAGAATCAATTCCAAAGCACACAGACTACACCATCCCCCAACTACAATTCGATAGGAATTTCCAGATTTCTATACCTACCAGATCTTTTTGGGAGGATAGGACATTCTTAGAGGATGAGTCAATCCACTTTTACACAGATGGCTCAAAGACCAAAGAAGGGGTTGGTGGTGGTGTGTACTCTGAACGACTGAAATTAAGTCTCTCATTCCGCCTTCCCAATCATTGTAGCGTGTTCCAGGCGGAACTTTTGGCGATTAAAGAAGTCTTGTCTTGGCTCAAAGAAAACGTGATATCAACATCTGATATCCGTATTTTCTCCGACAGCCAGGCCGCTATCAAATCTCTGGACTCAGTCTCTACAAACTCTATAACAGTCCATAACTGTCGATCATCTCTAATGGAGATGGCGCAACAGTTTAATATTCACCTTTGCTGGGTGCCGGGCCATAGAGACATTCCAGGTAACTGTAAGGCAGATGAACTCGCCAGGAACGGTACAGTACAACCCATCCTACCACATTTGGCAAGTACTGGTATACCAATCGCTACTTGTAAACTGCTACTAATGCAAGACGCTGTGAGGAGGGCAGGCACCAGGTGGACCAACATCACCACGTGTCAAGCCACAAAAAACATCTGGCCAACACTGGATTTAAAACGTTCAAGGTGCTTGCTCTCTCTAAGCAGATCGCATATAAGCTCGATAATAGGTGTCATAACCGGACACTGTCTAATAGGAAAGCACGCCATGAGACTAGGCGTATTCTCAAATGACTTTTGCAGAAGCTGTATGGACGAGGAAGAGGAAGAAACGGTTCTTCATCTTCTCTGCACATGCCCTGCTCTAGCTCGAATACGCAAGAATTACCTAGGAGAATTCTTCTTTAACGATCTAAACGATCTAAATCATATCGGGATAATCAGCCTCTCACGTTTCGTAAGAGACTCTAACTCCATTGAGCTTAGGAGGAAGCCTCAAGATTCATGTGGTATCACAATGGGCCATTAAACTGGCCTAAGTGTGCCCGTTCCATCTTAGACAGCCACTATAACCTAACCTAACCTAACCTTTCCAATAGTAGTATGCTTTATTTGTTTGCTCGTCGGCTCTCAGCACAACGGCTTCTTCGTTCGGTCTGTCATCCATTCTTCTTCAGAAAACTCATTCTCATCCTAAGCTAATAAAACATCTGAAAACAAAACAAATTAGATTTTTTTTCATCATAATAATTTTTCAATTTCAATATATATTTTTTTCATTACATTGCTATTTACATACTTTTTGATCTTGAACAAAAATTTTGAAATTTTTTTGCCTAAGTCAAAAAGTCAAGTCTTTGATCGTCGAACTGGACATATCTGATTTTGAATTGCATCACGGGATTGGATTTCTTTGTTCGATTGAGTGGTACTGGAAGAGAAATTTCTGGATTAAGATAAAAGTTTGTTTTTATATATTTTTTTTACCATCATTTTTAAAATTTTTCAAGCCCATTTTATAATTATTTTTATTTTCCTGTTTTGGTAATTAGAATTTCATAAATTTTTTATTTTTATTTGTTTGAATTTAAATACAATATCGTCAAAGAATTTTGAAATTGAATTTAGTTTAAATTCTTTTGGGATATTTACTACTTACTCACCTTTCTTTTGGATTTACCTGGATTCTATTATTTCCTTAAAGTTTGTGTGGTACATTTTTTTTTTGGAAAAGTATATACATATTTTTCTTTGCCAAGAGTAAGAGCAGCAAGGACCTAATTGTAGAACACGACTAGCGTGGTTAAGTATGAATAGTGAAATTTGTTTATTAAGTAACCAATCTACGAATTTACATTCAACAGATTTCAATTTAAGTACATGTATAATACAATTCAGTTTATAAATACATGATATTGCATATTATATATAAAATTAAAAATTGGAAAAAAAAAAATGTAAATAATTAAAGTGAACAATCGACTTTTAAATAAGTTTCTGGACATTGATATATTCAAACTAGAATAAAACATATTAAATAAATTACAACATGCGGAAATCGGTTCACGTTGTCCATACAGCGTATGATGGGAATCAATTGACAAAACCGGTCTGGCTCTTAAGGAAATTGAAGGAGCATACAGATGCAAGCAATTAAGCAAACTCTCACAATCAATGGTTGAAGTCAAAATATCACGAATAAACATGACACTATACATGTTTCTTCTCGACTCAAGAGTTTGTATTACAAGTAATAGACATTTCGAATTATAAGAATGATGGAAACCTTCTATATTGTTTTCAAAAATATTTCGAAGAGCAAATCTGACAAATTTTTTTTGAACATTTTCAATTCTCTTTTTATTAAAATCAGTTGTAGAGCTCCAAACAACACAATTATATTCAAGAACAGGACGCACAATACTGCAGTATTAAGATTTAATGGTGTAAGGGTCCTTAAATTCCAATGAGTTTCTTTTGATGAATCCAAGTAAAGAATGTGCTTTGGATACAATATAATTAATATGTAAGTTAAATTTCAATTTAAAATCAAATACAACGCCCAAGTCTTTGAACTTTTCAACAACTTGTAACGGAAAATTATTTAATGAATAGTTTGGAATAATATTTAAGTTCTATTGTAGGCCATACAAGCACACTTGTCAACATTTAACAACAGATCATTTGACTTGCACCAATCAACAAATGAATTTAGATCATTTTGAAGAAGAAAACAATCAATTAAATTAGAAATTCGAGAAAAGAACTTTATGTCATCCGCATACATAAGGCAATGAGAATTTTTAAGAACATTTGGAAGATCATTAATAAAAAGTAAGAATAACAAAGGACCCATATGACTACCTTCTGGAACACCAGAAGTTACTTTAATCTCTTTTGAGAAAAAGTCCCCGATCTTTACATATTGTTTTCGACCAAGTAAATATGAAGAAAGCCATTGAAGTAGCGGTCCATGGAAGCCATATGCTTGCAGTTTTTTTAAGAGTATGTTTAAATTAACCCTACTAAATGCTTTTACAAAGTCTGTATAAATCACATGAACTTGTGCTCGATTGTCTAGAGTATTAATGACAAAATTTGTGAATTCTACTAGATTAGAATTAGTAGACCCACCTTTCCAAAAACCATGTTGATATTTGCTTATATTTTGCTTTATGATAGATTTAAATTTACCTTGAACAAGGCTATCTAAAAGCTTTGGAACAACAGGTAGCTTAGTTATTTGTCTATAATTCGTTGCTAAGTTTTTTGATCCAGATTTAAAAATCGGATCAATGATAGAGACTTTCCACTCATTCAGGAAAATACCATTGGAAATAGATTCATTGAATAGATGTAATAGCGGAACAGAAAGAGGACTTGCACAATGACGAAAAACAATAGGGAAAAATCCTAATATATCTGCAGTTTTTTTAGGTTTAAGTTTATGCTAAGCATCTTCAATCTCGGTTAAGTCAAATGATATGCTAGAACAATCAAAAATAGATGGCAAGGCATTAATATATTGATAATTTATTGTTGATGATGTAGAAGAGTTATAAAAACTTTCAAAAAACTGTCCAAAAATCTACAATCATTTTCGGACCACTAGTTTTATTATTACCCAAAAACATAATTGTTGGAAATCCAGTAGTACTTCGTTTAGTATTTATAAATTTCCAAAAAGATGTTGGAGATTGCTTAAGATTACTTTCAACAGAATGAATATAATTACAATAAAGAAATTTTGAAAGAAAAACAAACTCTTTCCTGAGACGAGAAAAAACTGCATAAGAATCATCGGAAGGTTTTTCTTTATATTTTTTAAACGCTGCGTTTTTAGCATTTTTCAAATTTAATATTCGTTTATTATACTAAACCGGATGAGAGCTAACTTTTCTGCTATACATAGGTATACAATCGTTTAAAACATTGTCGAAATATAATTTAAAACATTGGAACTTTTCATGTATATTTTTATCCAGAAACTCATTTAACCAATTAATATTACTAAAACAATTATTCATCAAAGATAAATTATGAAAATTAAATTTATAAACCATTTTAGATCTATTGAATTTGCTAAAATTATCATAATTGTAGTTTTTAAGACAAATATCAATAGATTTATGGTGAACAGAATTCGAAAGCAAAGGGCAATTCTCCATGACAGAAGATTGTAAATCTTCAAAAATAAATACTAAATCTAAAAATCTTCCAAGCGAATTAGTAACATTATTTATTTGCATAAGATTATTCGAAAACAATGAATCAATTAATAAAACATCAATATCCGATGGAAGAGAAAATGGAACAAGGCAATTGTTTTTTTTGTAATGACCAAATTATATCAACGCAATTAAAATCACCAATTACACAAAATTTATAATTCATATATTCTGGCATGGAGGTAACCATATCAATATTTGACAAATGTTATTTGTATATAAATAAAGAGCTTTTAGGTGGAACATAACTCAAGAATATCAGGAAACCACAGCCAACAGCATCCACACGAACACAAAGTTGATCAATATGTAAATTATCAGCAACAACATCAATGTCAACAGCAATAGCTCCAAGAATGCGCTTCGCAGCAATCAAAAAACCTCCCTCTTGATTTTTTAACATCAATGCGATCATGACGAAAAACGGAGAACAAAGATGTATCAAAAAACTCTTCATCATATATGCCTTTATATAGCCAAGTTTCAGTAAATAGAAAAATATCATACTGACACCAGCAGGTATCAATAGCAAAAAAAAGTTCTCTTAGCTTAGAAGAAAAACCGTTCATATTTTGATAGTACATGCAGATCTCTGAGTTTTTGTTATTATTTTGCGAGTGGAGAGCATTGATAGTTTGAGCATGAGTAATTAATGGTAATGTAGATGTTAAATTGTTGTTGGAGAGTTTTTGTTATTTGGAAAAAATTTAAAGTTTTTTACATACACATTAACAGGCCAATTGTTTACATTGGTTGCATCAATTAGTTTGGCCGAAGGAATACCGACTTTAAAATTTATAAATTTCAGTTTGCTTATATTATCATCTTTTTTTATGAGTTTATAGCACTGAACCTCATCAAAAGGAATTTTCAGTTTATTAGACACATATTTTTTAATTGTTATTTCAGAAGTTGATATTGAGAATTTGGATACATGTAACCATTTTATTGATGATACAACGTTCATATCATCGGGCAAGTTGTCAACACCGACGATCACTGCACGACGACTTCGATTGTTAGGCAAATTAAGCACATTCAAATTTTCATTTTCAACTAAATCATTCTTAGTATTGTTGTTTATATCAGTTGAAAATTGAGTTGTCACCAAACTGGCATTGTTTCTTAAAATAGGCATAGCACAAGGTACGGGTAAAGAGGATTCATGGTTTTGATTAAAAGTGTTTAGACACGATTCGCTTGCATTAGAAACAAAGTTATTGTTGTTTTTTGCCGGCTTGCTGTTTAAAAGTTCACTCAATTTCACTTGAAGAGAGTCAAATTCGCACATTTTTTTTCGTGAGAACATCTACCACAGAGACTAAGTCATTTACTCCAGTAAATAATTCTTTGACTGGGAATTTAGCGCACTCAGTACAATGGAATGAAATATTAGAATTAATTTTGCTAATTTCTTTAAACAAATCATCAGAAATTCCGGTACAGATTCTATGAAAAGATTTTCCACAAAATAAACCGCACTTGATACCCTCGTCAAGCAAGGAATTTAGGCATTTAGCGCACTTTAGGGTTACTTTATTAGACATTATAAGAGATAAAGAAAGCACAAGCGAACAGGTTCAAGCACATCGAGAGGATCATAACCTTTCAAGTGCAGAAGACAACGTTCATAATTTTAACCCTCAGAACGAAGCTGATTTCGAAGAGTTCTACCTCAGGCCCTTGTAAGTTAAAACGTTGGTATATCACTTACGATGGTTCCGAGAATATTTCTGATTTTTTACTGAAAATAAGCAGGATGCAATCGTCATCAGCGTATAGTGATGAACAGATTGCCGCCAACTTCCATATTTTGCTGGAAGGTAGGCTTAATAAGTGGTTTTGGCGTTTCTTCAAAATGAATCCTAACGCGGATCTTTCAGCTATAAAAGAAGCTATAAAGAAAGAGTTTGGTAGGATGGAATCCGAAATAGATATATATGTGTATGAGATTAATGTGTCGAAAGCAGGTTGCGAAGGAATCCTTCGATGATTTTTACGCCTCCATGTGTGGTTTAAACGACCGTCTGAAGGACTCTCAATGACAAAAAGCTTATAGAAATTATCAGGGGCAACGCCAAAGAAAAATTGGGGGAAATTCTTCTGTCAGCTGAAATCAAAAATCTTGAACAGCTTCGGCAGAAGGCACGCGAGGCTGAAAAATGTTTAAATAAACGCACAGTCGGTCATCGATCCGTAAATGAGATTGCGGTAGAAAACGATTCTCTCGATGAAGAATCGGAGATACATGAAGTCGCGGCTGTGTATTCGTCAAGAAAGCCGGTTTCCACAGCCTATTACATCTGTTGTAACTGTGATCAAAAAGGCCACGCCTATCACTTTTGTCCATCGCCCACCAGAAATTTATTTTGTTTCCTATGTGGAGCAAAAGGTGTTAACACAATTCAATGTGGCAAACACCAAACGGGAAACTTTTCGAGGGACGAAGCGAGGAGTGGAGAGATTAGTTCCTCAAGAAATCCTCCGAACCACTCGCAAAATTAAACACCCCTCATAAAACAAGTAACTTTAATAAAAATGACGAAGATACAATTCCGATTAAGATTTAAAAAAATGAAAAACCCAATGTCAATGTGAATCATTTTCATCCATATGATTCACATCAGCTAAAGTCTCTGCACGAGCGAAAACTAAATTATGAAAAGGTTAGGGCTAAAATTTTCGCAACCAACAACAAGCCAATCAGTTCGCAAATTCAAAAATGTCGTCATCGCTTTTAAAAACGAAAAAAGGTCCGAAAGGGAATAATCGAAACTATTATATCATCTGAGACAGATAGCCGCTTTTACGCTGATGTTCTGTTGAATGACGAGTCGGTTTTTGGACTCCTCGACAGCGGGGCATCTATCTTTGTATTAGGAAAGGGTTGTTGGAAGTTGGTCCGAAAAACCGGAGTAAAAGTCTTACCATACAATAATGTTGTACGAACAGCAGACGGTAAGTCTCATAATATTGAAGGGCATTGTCAAATAGAGACAAAATATAACGGCTTAAGTAAAACCCTGACATTTTATTTAATTCCTTGACACAAAGACTATATGTCGGGATGAACTTTTGGCGTAGTTTCAATTTGTTGCCGCAAGTCAGCGAGCTAGCTGTAGATTTAAATGCGGATGATAAGGAAGAGAATTTCAAAAGCGAATCCGAATTGATAAAACTTACAGTGGAAGAAAACTTTCAATTGGAAAATGTTAAAAGGCAATTTCCTAATTTTGTGGTGTTAGGGTAAGGAAAAACAGACTTCGGGTGCCACATTGTTGACACGGGAAACGCTAGCCCGATCAAATCACGACACTACCATCTGTCCCCTGTGCGGCAAGAGAGCTAGACAGGATGTTAGAATTAGGGGTTATTGAAGTCAGCAACTCTCCTTGGAGCTGTCCTGTCGTACTTTTCAGAAAACCAGGAAAAGTTCGCCTTTGCTTCGATTTCCGAAAAGTTAACGAAGTCACTATTAAGGATGCGTATCCACTGCCTCACGTCAAAGGTTTACTAAGTCGTATAAAGAACACGCATTTTATCACGGGGATCGATTTTAAAGACTTACTTACTTACTTAAGGTGGCGCTACAGTCCTGTGTGAACTAGGGCCTCACCCAACAAACTTCTCCATCTAGCTCGGTCCCTAGCTAGATGTCTCCAGTTTCGCGCTCCAAGTTGGGTGAGGTCACCTTCCACTTGTGCGCGCCACCTGATCCGCGGTCTTCCTCTACTGCGCTGTCCTGTGGGTGCGGATTCGAAGACTTTCCGGGCCGGAGCATTGGTTTCCATGCGCTCTACGTGACCCAGCCATCTTAGTCGTTGGACTTTTACTCTTCTTGCTAAGTCTACGTCGCTGTACAGCCCGTACAGTTCGTCGTTCCATCTTCTCCTCCACTCCCCTTCGATGCATACGGGACCGTAGATCACACGAAGAACTTTTCTCTCGAAGCGACCCAAGGTGCTTTCATCCGCTTTTGTCATGGTCCATGCTTCTGCACCGTATAGCAGGACGGGGATGATAAGGGTCTTATATAACAACACTTTGGTCCCTCGAGAGAGGACATTACTACTCAATTGCTTTCTTAGTCCAAAGAAACAGCAGGCTTCTCTGATTGCATCTTGGCAATGTTGCCACTGGTTTTCGATACATTGTGTTGGCGGCAGAGAACTTCGAGAGAGGTTACTTGTCACTCGGTCGGAAAAGGATTTGGCGATCTCTGGCGATTGTAGCCGTTCGACGTTGTATCTTCTCCCAGCACCTCCCTGTTTTGCCTTGGGTCTGGAAATCCGAAGTGCTACCCTGGCTACAACGAGGTAGTGGTCCGAGTCGATGTTAGCTCCTCGGAAAGTTCGTACATCCATAATGCTGGAAGCGTGTCTGGCGTCGATCGCAATATGGTCAATCTGGTTGACGGTAGATTGATCTGGAGAAGTCCAAGTTCCTTTGTGGATGTTGAGGTGTGGAAAACGCGTACTGGCTACCATGACGTTTCGCCCCGCAGCAAAATCTATGAGCCTGAATCCATTATCGGAAGTGTTGTCGTGCAGGCTGTTTTTCCCGATTATTCCACCAAAGATGTCTTCCCTTCCTAGCTTGGCATTAAAATCGCCCAGGACTATTTTAATATCGTAGCTAGGGCACTGCTCATATGTTTTGTCTAAGAGCTCGAAGAACATATCTTTGGTGTTGTCGTCTTTCTCTTCTGTGGGGGCGTGCGCGCATATCAGGCTAATGTTGCCGAATTTAGCCTTGATGCGTATGGTCATGAGGCGCTCATTGATGCACCTATAGCTCAAGACTTCTTGCCTAAGTCTGGCTTCAATGACGAATCCGCATCCAAATAAGCGCTGTTGGTTTTCGTGGTAGCAGTCACCATAGTAAATATCGCAGTTTTTCATCCTCTTTTTGCCCGGCCCATCCCATCGTATTTCCTGGATGGCGGTGATATCTGCTTTATATCGTTCTAGGGCCTCCGCTAATTCTTCGGCCGCACGTGGTCTGTTAAGGGACCTAACATTCCACGTGCATATCCGAAGTTCGTTGTCCTTTATTCGTTTGCGTTGGTTGTCAACAGTAAATCCGTCCGTATCCGAGGCTTGTTGGTGCTTCGCAACTTTGAAAGCTTTTACGTGGCCAGGAAGTCACCCCGACGCACAACCTCCAACCTGGAGGGCCAGATCCTAAGTATAACTCCAAGGATGGGGAGCCGGATAAAACCGCTCCTTACAGGCATGGGCTCCGAATAAGTCGAAGAAGCCCTATAAGGTGTTCACTAAGTAGTTCAACCTTACTGGAACTGTAGACGCCACCGTTGATTCCATCTCGGGAATTCCTCCGCTGCCGTCTGGATAAGGAGAGGTGCCTTAGTGGAAACACCTCTCCCCACCTCTCTCGTTTGCTGCCCCCAACAACTTTCCACTGGGGTTGGAACCCAATCTCCAGTTGAGGTACTAGGCACCCGATGTTCACCACGTGTAGGTGAGAGTAGGAGTTGATAGACAGAGGTTGGTTTTAAGAAAAAACCTATGGACGCTTGTGTCCTCTTGAATGCACATGTCTACCATTTGAACATCGATTTTAAAGACGCTTACCGGCAAATTCCATTACATGAGAATTCGAGGGAGAAAACTGCCTTTGCAGTTCCTGGTAGGCCTCTCTACCAATTCAAGGTAATGCCATTTGGCCTAAGTAACGCGGGTCAAACTCTTTGTCGAGTAATGGACAAAGTAATTCCGAGTCATCTCCGTGATAATGTGTTTGTGTATTTAGACGACTTATTGATATGTACTTCTACCTTTGAGGAGCATATGCGCATTCTTAAAGAAGTTGTCTTCGTCGCGCTAACCTGACTATCAATCTAGTGAAGAGTAGATTCTGTATGAAGGAAATTAAATTTCTTAGATTTATTGTAGGTCAAGTAAATTTGAAAACCAACCCGGATAAGATAGAGGCTATGGTTAATTTCCCTGTTCCAACAACGGTTAGGCAAATAAGGAGATTCTTGGGTCTAACGGGGTGGTATAGAAGGTTTATCAGGAATTATGCCGATCTAGCTGCTCCTTTGACCAATTGTCTCCAGAAGAAATCCAAATTTGAACTAACGCCTGAAGCAATGGAAGCTTTCGAGCAGCTCTAAACGGCTCTATCATTGGGTCCTGTACTATCTGAACCAAATTTCTCCAAACCCTTTACGATTCAATGTGACGCGTCGTCTGAGGGAGTAGGGGGTGTCCCCTTCCAAGTGGACGAAATCGCAGCGATGCTGGTAAAAGCTCTGAATGAAACCCTTCGCCCACTAATAGTAAGTCAAACAAAAACCGAAAGACCAATGCAACGAATATACATAGATTTTTTAGGTCCCTACCCGCGTACCAAAAGCGGTAATGTTTACGTTTTCATTGTTGTGGATCATTTCACCAAATTTATGTTTTTTAAGGCTTTACCGAATCGAAACGAATTCGAAACGAGTGATTCAATACCTTGAATCTGAAATTTTCCACACTTTCGGGACCCCTGAACAAATTCATTCCGACAACGGACGTCAGTTTGTGTCCAAGGATTTCAAGGAATTTCGGGACGAGTACGGGGTTAAGCATGTGCGTACAGCGGTGCATGCACCGCAGGGCAACATTTCGGAGAGGGTAAACCGAAGTCTACTTAGCAAGCTATGAATATAATTTTTCGGAGCAACAGAACGACTGGGACATCCATTTGTCCAGTGTAGCCTTTGCGTTGCGTTCAGATATTCATGACTCTCTAAAATGTCAGCCCTACTTCGCTATGTTCAGCCAGAATATAGACACTCATGGGTCAACATATGCACTGCTTAGGAAAATTAATGCTTTACCCGATCCTGAAATGTTGGTCACACCTCGTGCACTTAAATTTACCTTGACACGACAGAACAACATCCTTGTATTTGGTTGCCTTTATTATTTTTTCTCGACGAACAATATCCCGAACCGACACATAATATAACGATATTCGCACCATAGGACAAATGAGAACACTTTTTATTTATTAACAAATTTCGCGATAAACTGACCATTACAAACAACATTGAAGACGAAGAGAATTACCTCCGACAACACAACAATCATCCATTTTTTGTTTTTTGTCTGTGTTTTCCGTTTTCAGTTAAAATTTAATAAAACTATTTTTCATATAACTTTTAATAAAACAACATCAATGACTCGAACACTCGAAACAACACTAAACTCTGACGAACAAACCTTACAGAAATAAATTAACTTTAAAACACTGCAACATTTAGCATGCATTCACGATTAGAACTAAACACTACGATTTGTGGTGTATTATAATTTACCGCCCGCACGATTTCCCTATTGACCGAAGTTTATACGTGGGTTCGTTTGCATATTTCTGACAACGTTTTTATCAGAAAAAAGCAAAACCCTGTAACCGAATTGCACCCTTTTGTGTTTTTCTCGTTTAGATGCGCGCAAGAGTTAAAATTTAAAATGAATTTAAATGTCGACGACGCGACGATACGATGTCGACATTTATGTTTGTTTTGAATTTTCTCTACGAACTAATCTGTCAGAATGACAGGAGGGGAGTTTCAGAATGATGGAAAATTTAGATTTATACGAGTTGCAAGTTTTTTTTTTGGGATTTTTTTTGGGAAGCGTTTGCAAAGTATAGTCTGAGAGTGGAAGAAAAGGATTTTCGTTAGCGTGAGAGAATGAGATTCAAATATTCGATTCCGATATCTTACGATTAAACGGTTCGAATGAGTTTGCTGAATCTTCTCTGGTATGAATATGTATACTAAATGGATAGGTTTAGGAAGAGGTTTGAAAGGAAAGTCTTTCTTTTCAAGAAAAACCTTCAAAGCTGCAACAAGGGCATTTGCGATACCTGCAGTCAAGACCGGTAGAAATCTTAAGTTTGAAAGTCATTTCAAGTTGACTTTGTGAACATTGAGCATATTTTTTATATATCTGAGTGAATCAAATATTTTATTATACACTTACGAGGAACGAGGAAATTGTGGAATCCCAGGATAAATCCAGGTATTTTGTCCATTGTTTGATTAAAATTCAGTTTTTTGTGGCAAATTTGCATATATACACATATATATGTACGTATATGACGTTCAGAACATAAAGCCGATTATATATGTACATATATATATGCATCTTATGCACTTAAACTATAATATGGTGCAATTAAGTGATTTAAGTTACTTTAATCCAGGAATTTCGGAGAAAAATCCCTATTTTCCGACCGAAAAGGTACAGGCGCTCAGCAATTGGGAATTATCCAAATCGCCTAAAAGTATACCCTATCGAACACGGAATTTCAAACTGCTCATTTCTCAAATCAAATTATACAGGCTCCGTGGTCGTGATCGTCTAGGAGAAGTACCACGTACCTCTCAATCTAAGAGTCCCTGGTTCGAAGACTTTATCTTTTTTTGTTTTAATTTTTTAATTTTTTTTCTTTAATTTTAAGCCATAAATTTGTTTTGTTTGCTTTTAATTAATTTTGTGAAACGCGCTTTGCTAAGGCGACTAAAGGAAAGAATTCTAAATTTAATAACTTTCATTCATAAAATATCTAGTTCAGTCAAAAAGAAATAACTCGCGAAATTATCGAGTGTAATTACAAACAAATTTTCAAGTAAATCGGTGAAGACTACAGAGAAAACATTTACCAAAAAAAGCGGACTCCAAACCAAACTAGTAGCAGCAGTGGCCACTTCTACGAATAAGGGTAAGTTTGTTTGAGTATAATTAACATATATTTATGTATATATTATATTTTATTTGAAATTTTTTTGTATGAACTCGAAATTTCCCGACGAAATTAAGTAAAGTGAATACCTACAAGTATAAATAATAAAATAATAGAGTTTCGTTACAAATAGCGTTGAGTTAAAATTTCTTTTTTTTTATCGCAAGATTGTCAATTCGTTTAAAAATAAAAACATAATAATTTCCATGCATATCTTATCATACATTTTTTTAGTTTTAAATATCAATAAATTTAAACTAAAGCCATAAAGTTAATTACCAAAATTACGTTAAGCTAAATAATTACTTCAAATTATTTATTATATTATTAATTTTAATGAACAAAAAAATCATATTTATATCGATTAATTAAAATTGAATTTAATCATGAAAATTAATCAGTTGTTGAAAATTTATTGAGCCCAGGAGAGTGAATAGCACAATGTGCCAGGACTATTTTTTTAATATTTAGGATGAGGGTGAGGACCAAGGGAGAGGACTTGGGATGATAGAAGGATAAGAAGAAGCCTGAAAAAGGGGTTGCTCTGTCGAGAGTAGCAACCAAGGTAGGGAGGGTAGAGGACATTTACTCGCGCGTCTATCAACATCTTGACTCAGGCTGGATAATTTTTTTGTAACTCCATAAGGTTCAAGATCCCACGACCGAGCTAGTCAAAGGGAATACTTCCAGCCAACCGAACCAAGGCAAAATAGGAGGTTACATTATAAAACTCAAATGTCTCACATAAATAAAGCGGAGCGCATCGTCAACCAACCTAACCTGCTCGTCCTCAACAAATAGCAATCAAAATTCAAATGAAGAATATGATGAAAATTAATGCCCGAAATTCAAAGAGAATAAGAACAAAAACACGATCCTCAAACTCAAACATCATCACCATCATTCAATCCAATTGTAATAGATACCTACAGAAAACAAAACTCGTTGCGTGTATTTTTTGTTGTTGTGAAGTTGATACCTACATACTCTGTGAATATGTCTCTATCTGCGTCTGCGCTGTGTTCTTTTTACTTTGACCTGTGTTAGGTTCGATCATTCATTGCAACTTTTAATCATAACAACAAAAAATTGATCGCTCTTCGAACAAAACATGTATGCTGTGGAGGCAATCTAAAATTGGTTTCTTTTTCTTTCTATGAAGTGTCCTGTCTTTATGTCGACGAAGTGAAGATACGTATATCTAAGCTGGAGTCAAACAAAGCTGCTGGGGCTGACGGCATCGCTGCCGAACTATTCAAAGCGACATACGATGACTTGGTAGGGAGCATGCACCAACTCATCTGCAAAATATGGTCGGAAGAAAGCATGCCCGATGAGTGGAATCTCAGCATAGTGTGCCTGATACATAAGAAAGGAAACCCTCTAAATTGCCAACTACAGAGACATCGCGTTATTTTTTTTGACGCGGGTATAGAAAGGTTAACATTGCATACAAAATCCTCTCTGCCATATTATGTGAACGTCTGAAGCCGTTCGTCAACAACTGATTGGTCGTTATCAGTGTGGCTTCCGACCAGGAAAGTCCACTATCGACCAAATATTCTCACTACGGCAGATCTTGGAAAAAACCCAGGAACTTCAAATCGATACCCACCATCTGTTTATCGATATTAAAGCCGCGTATGATATCATCTATAGGGAAGAGCTCTACAGAGCAATGTCTAGTTTTGGCATCCCTGTCAAACTTAACCGTTTGTGCAGAATGTCGATGGAGAATGCACGCTGCTCTATCAAGGACGGAAAAAATCTCACCGATTCAGTTGATGTTAAAAAATGTTTAAGACAAGGCGATGCACTGTCATGCGAATTCTTCAACATTGTTCTGGAAAGAATTGTGCAAAACACAACCGTCAACAATAAAGGCACAATCATCCAAAGGTCCATCCAATTACTCGGATACGCAGATGATATTGACATAATTGGAAGATCAAAGCGTTATGTTAGTGGAGCGTTTTTGAGCATTTCGACGGAAGCGAATAAGATGAGTTTAGTGGTCAATGAGGGCAAGATCAAGTCTTGGAAAAAACGTCACCATGGACAGCTAGAACTTCGAGGTAGTTAAGGACTTTGTCTACCTAGGCACCGCTATAAACACAGACAACGACACTAGCGCTAAAATCAAGGGAAGAATAACCCTTGCAAATCGCTGTTTCTTTGGACTTAGAAGGCAATTAATCTCTCGAGCATCTAAAATCACCATCTATAAGACACTCGTCATCCCGGTTCTGATTTATGGCGCTGAGGCCTGGACCCTGTCAAAGAAAGATGAGAGCGTCTTAGGATGCTTCGACAGAAAAATTCTTCGGGTGATTTTTGGTCCCGTAGAATGGAGGAGAAGATATAACGACAAACTGTACATCTGTAAAGCGACATTGACCTAGTTAACAAAATTAAAGTCCAACGGCTTAGATGGCTAGGTCATTTAGAGCGAATGGACATCAACGCTCCAGCCCGGAAGATCTTCAAATCCAATCCCAAGGGACGGCGCAAAAGAGTAAGAACGCGACTCAGGTGGGTGAGAAACTCAACCAACTTGGCATGCGAAACTGGAGACAGCTGGCTGGAGACGCATGTTGGTTGAGGCCCAGGTCCGCCACGGACTGTAGCGCCACCTTAAGTAAGTAATAACAATAAGATTACATTTTTTTTTGACTAGATGACATCAATAGCTTTCTAGTTCCCGTGGCGTGGTGGTTGGTGTGTAGGGCTGTCATGCCAGAGGTCTCGGATTCAATCCCAGTCTGTATTATCTAAAATGTGTTTTTCCTCCAAGAGAAATTTTTGACATGAAAAATGCTTTCTCAAAATTTGTCTTATGGATAACATTACTCGCACACAGAATTGGTTGAAAATTGTTAGTCAATAGGCCGTAGTTCTCAACAGAATGTTGTTTCACTTAATTGAATTTATTTAGATGACTAATTACAATAATTATCGACGCAGCAGTTCAAGGAATAACAATGTGTAAATTATTTACAGATCATGCTTTAAGTATTTGAGTTTTCTCAGGAAATCTTTGCACATTAAAAATGGGTCTATTGTTTTGTCCCTTACTATATTTTTTTCAACAAACTTATTTAATTTGTAAATAAATGAGCTCACAATAAATGTACACATTTCCTGTGTTTAAACTAGATCTGCGATGACACCAAAATACTTTCTGTTATTCTTACTTTATTGATTCTTAATTAATGGATTTACATTTTATTTAGAACGTCGATTTTACAAGAAAATAAGAAATACTTTTTAGGTAACACTACGTACATATATGGATGATTTGCACATTTATGTATAAATCTATTAATAATATATATGTATGTAATACATACATGTAAATAGATATAGATATTGTATGTATGTACATCGATTTTAATAATTGGGGTTTTTTGCCACTATGCGAAAATGTCGAACAATTAATTTTCTAAAAAATTCAGCCCATGATAATAATATTTATAAATGCAAGTAAGTATGAAACATTTATCTTAAATGTCTATAGATCAGGGTTTTTTACGGTTTGTCCATAACTTTTCTTTTATTTTCTGCTAATATCCAGTAATTGACATGAACTAAAGAAAGAAAAAAACGTAAAGTTAGCAACTTAAAGATAAACGACTAATATCTTAAAAAATATCAATCATACAAATTTAGGTCAATTGTAAATGGGAAATATAAAACGACGCGACGTAGGCGAGTGCAAAATATTAATATAAAAGTCTGAAATTATTATTGAAATTAAAAAAAATCAGCATGGAAACAATAAAAAACAGTAGTCGCAAAAAAGAAGCACCATAATAATTATATATAAATACTTAAATATTAATAAAAAAAAAACAGTAAAAATTAAGAATACTATTCTTTTTGTTAAAATTATTAAAACAACACTTTTAATGCGGTTTCTCCATCCATTATAACATAAACAAATAGTTTTCCTGTATGTTCATTCTATTTTATTTTCTTTATTGAAAAATAAGATATTTTTAATTATTTGAAAATAGCGGAGGGCAGAAATTCTTAAATCTTATTTTGTACTGATGTGATTCTTATTCTTAGTTTCATTTTAAACAAACATTTTGAGACAGCAACTCAATATTACAAAAAAATTGCTGAACATTTTTTATTCAGCGCCATAATTCTTTTATGGTTCTTAATAATAAAAATTACTAGATAAAACTAAGATTTTTAAGAAACTGTTTTTATCGACTCATTCGCTTCTGAACATGGTTTCTAGTTTGCATGGGTGTCTTTCCTGATCCCCATCCACTGTTTTTTATACTATATCTTTTCGCAAATGAAATAGAAGGTTGTTGATGCGAAATAGTAGATAATCTGCTTCTCAAGCCAATATATTTTCGGTGAAGTTTTGTAGACGAATTACAATCGTTTCTGTTTGTCGCAGTTAGCGATTGATTCGGAGACGCAACGGTGTTACAGAACGATCGCAACTTTGATTTACGTTGATGCATTTCATTGGAATTTTGAGGTACAGACATAACATCAGGTTCTGAAAAAATTGCAGACTTTGTTTTAATATCTCTTGATCTAGGCGTCAAACATTTTTTACTGATCACAGACGATGAGTTCTCCACGTTTGAAGGTGAAGTTGATTTCATACATTTATTATGCACACCATTTAACTTTCGAGAATTTGTGCTTTGGGTATTTTTAGATTTTAAGTCTTTGAAAAGATTATTCCGAGAACGGAGAGTTCGTTTGCTGTAATCAGTCATACTGCGAAGCATTCTCTTTTCAAATGTTTTTGGATATTGATGCATAGGCGAACGAACAGGTGTTTGATGGTTCTCGTTTGGCACATTTGCATAGAGAGCCAGCTTGGAAAGAGAGCCCTTTATCGAATGTGTTGAGCCAACAGAATTTTTATGAGATATGGCAGGAATTTGGTCAGACGTAGTTTTTGCTATATGAGTTTTGCAATAAGATAGTGGGTCTGAAGAAGGAGTAGTCATTTCAACAAGACTAGATGATATTCCATGAATCTGAATTGTTTCATCGGCATTTTGGTTTTCAATACCATCGCTAATTAATTTTTCTATCTCCGTCTTATTCATTCTGTTGGCACTGAAAAATTTATCAATGGAACTGCGTTTCTCTAAATCAATATCATTTAATCTCCCGAAATACAAAGAAGTCGTTTTAATGACATTATCCGGCCATAAATATGGTGATTTCTCAGATCCGGTAGGTTTGTAACATCGTGTATCATCTTTGTTGCTGCTCAATAAGTGCGAAGTCAAAGTGTCACTGCAGTTGAAGACTTTTGGGAAATTATTTGATCCGTAATTATATTGATTGTAACTTTCTTCTGCTAACTTGTCCGTTCGTCCACCGAGAAAAATTTCAAATGAGTTTGCGGTTGTTTGTTTATTAATAGTTCCTCGAAGTTGTTGTTCAACACGAGTTTCCAGTTTGGTTAAACAATAGCCCTCTTCCGCCGACATGCATTGCTCTTGGTACATTTGCTGTTCTAATTGAAAATCATTATTCGGGAGGTGGTGATGTACTCTATCATGCCCAGCTAAACCGGTATGAAAAAGACTGTTGTAGCTGTCGTATTTACATGGATCAATTTCGTTGCTCTCACCACTAATCGTTACACTATTAGCACTAAAACGGTTAGTGTTCTGTCGCTCTTTGTTGGTCGTCAACAAAGAATTGTAAGATTCTACAAAACTGTTTATGAAGTTGTTGCTTACTTGATCATCATAATACAAGTATTCGTTATCACCACTATTTATTTGATGATAGTTATTGCAAGAAGCGATGTTTTCGAAACCAAAAAAGATTTGATTGTATCTATTCTGGCTTGACGAATGCTGTTGCTTGTGAATAATGGTATTCGTAGCAATTGTTTCATTATCTGAGTGGCGATGTATTTGATCATGAATATCTGTATCTAAAAGTTGTTGTTCCATATTGTTATCTGCATTTGGTTGAAAAGAGTTTTGTAAATGATCTTCACTTGGGTTTCCTTCTATATTCATTTGCATATATTGCAATCCATGTGAGCTTGTCAAATTATAAGGCGAGTTTGTTTTTGTTGATGAATTTTCAGTTGGGTAAAAGATTACAGTCACGACTGAAGTATTGTCAGCACGCATTTTTTTTGAGCTCCATTTCTTAAGAGCGTTTTCTACAAGACTTCTACTTGGATTATATCGAGTGGTTCCATCAACTGGCACATTTCTGATGTTTTTATTCGTTATTTCTTTTTCCCGGACAGTTTCTACTGCTTGTTCAGGAGTTACAACATTCCATAGCCCATCGGTACCAAAAACTAAACACCTGTATAAAGAAAACCATTTTTAAAAACATTGGATTTAAACTTTTTTTTAAACATGCCTAAAAGACTCGGTGTTGACTTTAATTACTTTAACATCTGGATCAGGACTAACTATGAACTCATTTAGTTCTGAGTTATAGCTCCAAAGGTCTCCTAGACTTCTCGCTACAGCCAAGAAGGGAATCTCATCAAATGGTGTACTGCGTCGGACTGGCCCCTTATGACCTACAATTACATATGAGAAAATTAAAATGAGATGACATATATTAAAAAAACTGTCTAACCAATGCTAGGACGATTCCATACTACTCTTGGAACACCACTTTTGGCAACAACTTTTCCTCCAGAATTCATGATCCGCATTTTTTCAAGAGCGTTTTCTGGTTTATGGTCTAGTGTTAATTGTTTGGCACGCCAAAAGCTTTCATTTGAATTTTGGTACCCAAGTACAATTCCTGAATCACCAACGTGACCAATATAGATTTTTTCATGGCGAATAAATGCTACTGTCGCAGTCGTTCCAGCTGTACTAGGCAAACCAGTTGGTGTCTTTGGCCAATTTTCTGCAAATAAATAAAATACAAAGAATTGAATTAGCATTTTGTAAATAGAATTGAGATACCGATAGGAACGATTTGAAAAATAAATTCAAATTTCAAGAGTTTGGTGAAATAATACTTCTATCCAAACTTCAGGCTTGTAGATTGATATTTAAATTAAATATATTAAATATAGCAAAAATATAACCGAAACCGCTATTAGCTTTTTTATGATTAACGGGCTCTCAAGGGGTTATTAAACGAGAGAGGGGGAGAGGTGTTTCCACTAAGGCAGCGGAGGAATTCCCGAGATGGAATCAACGGTGGCGTCTACAGTTCCAGTAAGGTTGAACTACTTAGTGAATACCAAATAGGGCTTCTACGAATTATTTGGAGCCCAGGCCTATAAAGAGCGTGGTGACTTCCTGGCCACGAAAAACCTCAAAGTTGCGAAGCACCAATAAGCCACGGATACGGACGGATTTACTGTTGACAACCTAAGCAAACGAATTAAGGACAACTAATTTCGGATATGCACGTATGAAAAACTGCTATATTTACTATGGTGACTGCTACCACGAAAACAAACAGCGCTTATTTGGATGCGGATTTGTCATTGGAGCCAGACTTAGGCAAGAAGTTTTGGGCTATAGATGCATCAATGAGCGCCTCATGACCATATGCGAACAAGGCTAAATTCGGCAACATTAGCCTGATATGCGCGCAAGTTATAGAATTGCTTCCCAATCATAACAACCAAACCATACCAAGCGTATTCCATATCGCTTAATCAAAATACCATTAAATATTAAATGCAAACCAAGCATATTTCGTTGAACATAATTTATGTGGATAGACATAAAATATTAAAAGTCAGTGTATAACCAGCTCTCTCTGAGTACAGTCCACACTAGTTTCACGGTTTTTAATTATTCACATTAATAACTAAAAATACAAAATTCTCTAATTCAGATTAAATTTATTTAACTGAATTTAACTGTCAGTAAGTAGATTATAAAATTAATTGATAAGTGCGCTCCCAGAAATGGCAAAAGACCCCGGCGGGGTTTCCCGCCAAAACTACTGGGTTTCGCTTGATCCCGATCCAGCTAGCCCAATAAGGAAAAAACCAAATTTAGGCAATTATAAAGATTTTCCCAATATGAGACATCAAGTAATAACCACGAATAAAAAAGAATGTCCGAAATTCTTAGTGATAAAAAATAAAGATTCGGCAAAACCATTGAACGAATTTAATATCTTCCTTGTCACAAAAGCTATATCTGGTCTTATCAGTGACCCACTAAGTGTCAAATTTACGGCCGATGGTAATATTCTTATGCTTACAAAAAATACACAACAAGCTAACCTTTTACTAAAAAAACAACGACTATCAAACTTATGCGAAATAGAAGTATCAATGCACCTCTCACTTAACACTTCTCTTGGTGTGATTTTCTCACCCGAGCTTAAAAATCTCTCAGAGGAAGAAATAAAAGAGGGCCTCTCTGATCAACAAGTCACCGAGTGCAAAAAGATAACTAAATTTATTGATGGCAAGGTAACCAACACTCCATTACACATTCTCTCCTTTAATCTTTACGAACTCCCAACAGAAATCAAAATAGGTTTTCTTAAAACAAAGGTAGAGCCGTATATTCCCAAACCAATGCAATGTAAAAAATGCTTTAGATATGGGCACACAAAAAAACATTGTAGATCAGAACAGCAAATTTGCGACATCTGTAGCATCAACTCTCACGACCCTGAACCATGCCAACAGGTTCTATGTGTCAATTGTAAGCATGAACACTCTGCTACCAACAAGAACTGCCCCGCAAACATTAAAAGAACAAAAATTTTAGAAATAAAAACTGAAAAAAAAATTACGTACCAAGAAGCAAATAAACACATAATAGAAAATCCCCACCTTTACCCCGAACCGTCGACTGCAAATATACCGAAAGAATCTCTCTCTGAGATAATTGAACAAAGAAAAAATAGACGTGCTCTCCAAATCAAAAACCAATCCACAAAAAGCCAAAGCGACTCAAATATGGACACTACCGAAATTAATACGTCACCTTCTCTCCACTCAACACCCACACCATTTAACAATAATAAAAACACTACATCAGCACACAACGAAAAAGAAACTCTCATAAACAAATACATTAACAAAAATATAACAAACACAACCAATCAAACATCTATTCACAATCCAAATCAACAAATGAATACACTACTAAATACTTTAAAAACACAAGAAAACACAAAAAAAAACTTAAACAAATAACATTCCCCTCACTCCTTAAGTCGTTTAATAGACTTAACGGAGTGTTTTTTTTTACACATTAAATCAAATAATGGTCCTTAAGATCCTCCAATGGAATTTACAAGGATACCAAAATAATTATACAGACCTCCAACTTATCATTAACAATATAGCTCCAAGCATCATTGCATTACAGGAAACTCACTGTGCATTCGGATTTACCCCGCAATGTCCCAAACCTTTTCATGCATATTTTAAAAACCATAATACAATAACATCTAAAAAAAATGGTATTGCTCTGTTAATCAGAAAAGACATCCCACACATTTGTGTTAACATTAACACAAGTCTGTTAGTTGTAGCAGCTGAAATACAACTCGAAAAAAAGATAACTATAATAAACACGTATTTACACGACAAAGACAATATAACATCTCAAATGTTATCTGATCTATTTATAAATATACCCGGTGATTCAATCATTTTAGGGGACTTTAATGCGTGGAACCCACTCTGGGGTTCTTCAAAACACAACACTAGAGGCAAAGAAATAGAACGCTTTATAGTTAACTCTAATACTATCCTTCTAAACGACGGTTCCCCAACCCATTTATCAACACACGGAACACTAACACATATCGACCTAACCTTAAGTACCTCATATCTTGCATCCTTTTGTAATTGGTACACATTAGAAGACACTTATAGCAGTGATCATTTCCCAATTATAACTGAAATTAACAACTTACATCTCGCTGAAAACTAAAAGTTCACACCAAAATTTAAACTTAAATATGCGAATTGGAACAAATACCAAAATATAGTGGACCAGCAACTACATATCAGAGCTTGCAGTAATAACATCAATAAAGAAGCAGCAAATTTTCATAAAGCAATGCTTTTCGGAGCGAACATAGCTATTCCTCAGTCTAAACCAAGCAATAAAAAGAACGTCTTCTGGTGAAATAATGAACTGAAAGTTCTCCGCAAAAACAAACAAACAGCTTTTCATACACTGCAACGATTTCCCACCGATTTAAATCTTATAAATTATAAGAAACTACGCGCTCGCTTCAAGTTTATGTGCAAAAACGCAAAAATCAAAGCTTATGAAAATCTTACACAGAACATCAACCCATCTACATCAACTCAACAAATTTGGAACAACATAAAACAAATCTCAAGCCCTTTTTCTGGTAAAACTATTAAGGTAATTGATACAACAACAGGACCACTTTCAGACTCAAAAACTATGTCGGAACTTTTTGGCCAGTTTTGGTCAAATTATTCAAAAGATTCGAATTATCATCCCCGATTCCTAGATAATAAACATAACCTAGAAAGTAGTATTCAAAATCTACCATCGCCATCCAGTACTGCCAAAAAAATTGAATTACCCATTACCTTATCAGAGTTCGACTTCACACTAAAAAGCTTAAAAGGTTCAACCCCATCATATGACCGTATATCGTACCCCATGATCTCTCATTTATCGAAAACAGCCAAATCACGCCTTTGCAATCTGTACAACAATATATTTTCATGCGGTATACATCCAAACCAATGGAAAACGGCAACTATAGTACCCATACTGAAGCCAAAAAAAAATAACAATAAATTAGATAGTTACCGTCCTATATCTTTGCTACCTTGCCTCAGCAAAGTTTTTGAAAAAATATTAGCAAAGAGACTTTTGTGGTACATAGAACAAAACAACCTAATAAACAAAGCACAGACTTTGAAAGAGCCTTTGAAAGAATCGGTACGCACACTATACTTAAACAATTGAAAGAATGGCAGCTTGGTCCAAAAATTATAAGAATCATCAATCACTTCTTAATAAATCGTAAATTCCGCACCAAGGTTAATAATGAGTACTCAACTCTTTGGGCACTTGATAATGGAATCCCACAAGGATCCCCATTATCGGTAATACTGTTCATAACAGCCTTTAACACAGTCAGTACGATAATCAACAGCGAGAAAATGTTAGAACATGGCATTTATGCTGATGATCTCATCATCATTACAAAAGTTACCAACACCAACTTGACACAAGAAACCCTTATTAGAATTCTAGACAAAATAACAGATTGGGCCGAGACATCGGGTGCTAAAATCTCAACGGAAAAAAGCCACCAACTCCATATCTGCCGCAAAACCAGCTGTAAAGACTTCTCGTTAGATCTCGGTAACTACACGCTAAACAGCGTTAATGCATTATAAATTCTTGGCCTTACCATTAACAAAACTTATCGCTGGTCTTCGCATATTGAGCAATTAAATATAGCTCTCATATCACGTTTAAATATAATAAAATACTTTTGTAACAAAAAAAGCAGGGTCCATCCCAGCTCAATTTTGAACGTTGTACGCGCGATCATTTTAGCAAAAATCGATGACGGGCTCCCTATTTTCGGAAACTGCCCAAAAACTCAGTTCTGTAAACTCAAAGCTCCATATCATTCAGCACTCAGAATTGCCCTAGGCGCCTTCCCTACAACACCTATCCCTAATCTTCTAGCCGAAGCTGGATTCCTTTCACTTGAAGAACGAAGAGACCTTCTTACTGCCAAATTAATACCGAAATTCCTGATTTCATATGGATCACCTATACAAAAAGATCTTTCACTTTAAATGAAACGTAAAACCAAACCCAAATGTGAACACGTTATCTATAGAGTAATTCAAATTGCAAGCGATCTGGATATTGCCCTTAGACTTATAAAAACAAAACCAGGTGTGTTTCCCCCTTGGACATTAAAGGAAAGCAGTGTTGATACTCAACTCGCAGCTTTTAAAAAAACGAATCTTGACCCTATCAATTTCAGGCAATTGTTTAATGAAATGTACAACAACCTATCTAAACAACAATATAAATTCCTTTATACCGACGGCTCAGTTAATAATAACAAAATTGCATATGCTGTAGTTGATTCAAACTACAATACTGTACAAACAAATAGCCTTCACGAATTTAGCAACATCTTTACTGCCGAATCAGCAGCAATATTAGGTGCTATAGAATACGCAGAAAAAAGGAAAGGCAAATTCTGCATTTTCTCTGACAGCCTCTCATCTCTAAACGCAGTACGCAACATCAACTGTAACCTCACTCCAATCGTCAGAATACGTAATAAACTTTGCCAATTTAGTTATAAAATTAAACTAGCTTGGATTCCTGGGCATGTTAATATCAAAGGTAACGAAGCAGCAGACACTGCTGCAAAGTTAGCTACCAATTCACCACTAATCTCATCAAATGTTGTCAATCCATACGACTTCTTAAACAAAATCAAAAAATTGCAAATGGAAAAATATTTAAGCAATTACAAAATCATTAATAACTATTATACGAATTCTATTAATCCTTTCCGTATTCCAGTTCACATACCAGATACCTTTACTCGGCACGAGACAAGAGCAATCATCAGGCTAAGGCTTAGCCATACAAACCTCACACATAAACACCTACTTGACAAAAACGCAACCAACAATTCCTGCCTATTCTGCAACCACCCAAACAAAATGACAGTTGAACATCTGTTAAACTTTTGTCCCAACTTCCAAACATCTAACCACAGGATCAACCGTACAGACATTATAAAACAACCCAACGAAATTAACTGCGCTACCATAATAGAATTTCTAAAAAAATCCAATTTATTGAACAAAATTTAAGAAATATTTAGTAATTCAAAATAATTCAAATAGATACTAAAAATATTGTATTATAACCTATTATGTATACTTAAGAAGGCTGATGGCTTTGTTGTTAATGCTTTCATAATATATATTATTTGTAATTTTACATTACACTTAATACTGTAAATAAATAAAATAAATAAATAAATATTAAAAGTAATGTAAACAAAGAATATCAGAGTTAACACCTTCAGGCATTCACCCGAAATATAAAATGCTTAGGTTGCACACACGCCACCAAAACTCAGAGTGCGTTCCCACCGGGAAATATGATGCGAACATTTATGTGAGAAAATGCTGCTAACAGCATATTTAAGTTATTGAATAGGTTTCTTTCAATATTATAATTGTATATTTGATTAG
Source organism: Eupeodes corollae (assembly GCF_945859685.1). Classification (NCBI taxonomy): domain Eukaryota; kingdom Metazoa; phylum Arthropoda; class Insecta; order Diptera; family Syrphidae; genus Eupeodes; species Eupeodes corollae. The sequence goes on from NC_079148.1 coordinate 82,393,486, forward strand.
AACTAATTTTGCTTGCTGGGAGGTGAGACCTCTTGAATAAATAATTGTTATACTAAAGGATTAAAGAACCGTGTTTTTATTTAAATCAACGGGACCAGTGGTGGGTCCCGAATATATTTTTTGAAATAAGTCAATAAGAAACTTTTAACTGGCGCCCGAGCAGGGACCTGAAATGTCCTAACTTAAAAGTGAATAAAAATTACCAGTGAAAAAAAAATAACATAAAGAAAAAGAATAGTAAAACAGAAATTAAATCTAAAAATTAAGTGTAAAAGTGAAAAAGTTTAAAACAAAGAATAAAAGGGAAAACAAATAAAATATAAAAAATTGTTTTTAAATGAAGCAAGTGAATAAAATAACATAAAGAAAAAGAATAGTAAAACAAAAATTAAATCTAAAAATATAGTGTAAGAGTGAAAAAGTTTTACATAATAAAACAAAGAAGAAAAGGACAAAAAGTAGAACAAAATACTACTAAGACCAATTGACTTTTAAACAAAGAAGGTGTGAACGAGAAAACAGGAGCAAACAAGAAGAATCGAAGGAACCTATATTTGGAACGATGCACTACAGAACCAAGGCGATTATTTTAATGTAAGAATTTTAATAATTGAAGCAAAACATATATAAAATATATATCTACATTAATTTCCTTTTATTACTAAATTAAAAAAAAAATTAAAAAAAAAAAAAAAAATATATAATGAGAAAAAATTACAAATTGTAATATTTAAAAAAAAAGGAATTATAAAAAGTAAAAATTATATTTTAAAAATTATAAAACAAGTTACATATAACATATTCCAAAGATTTTTAAAATACGAAAAAATATACCTTATTTGCACTGACGTTGCGTATCCACATTCCCCTGATATTATATTATAATTATATCCATTCACTGTGTTGCAATTAAAAAAGATTCACGATTTAAATACCCCTTTGATTGCCAGGAAAAAACGTATTGATATCGGTATATTTTTACACACATACATACCTACATACATATCCTTTCCAGGAAACTCTTTACTTGAACTTACTTAGAAGTGTTGCTTTCCTTATATTTCTATTGATCCCATAAAATGGACGAATTACAAGCTTCCGTGACAAGGCTTACCGGTGCAGTTAACTCTGTATTGGACCAAATGCGAGGATTTGAAACTCGCATTGTTCAAATGGAGCAATTTGACGGTAGACAGGTGTTCTCTGTTCTGAATGAGCACCTGAAATTAATTGAGACTAGGTTGCAGTCAGTGGAAACTGCAGGACTAACATCAGATTCGTTACGACCTGTTAGTCTACAAGAACCCCCTCGCGGGCCGAGTAGCGAGGCAGAATTAAGGGAGATCGCAAGACTGCCTGATTCTGTAAAAGAACTCCAGGTTTTTGACGGAAACCCCGTCGCGTATGTATCTTGGATACATAACGTCGAAACTATCTTAAAGGATTATGAGATTGTGAGGGATAAGCCTTTGTACAAGGCCATCCTTCAACACATAAGACAAAAAGTAAGAGGCAAAGCTGACTCTGCACTTGTGTCACATAACATTTTTGACAATGAGTGGTCGGATATTAAAAGGGTTCTCTCTCTGCATTACGCAGACAAAAGAGACATCAGGACTCTGGAACATCAATTGAACCAGTTGAAGCAGGGATCATCTAAAATAGATGATTTCTACGCAACTGTGAATCATCAATTCTCCCTGATCATAAACAAAATCAGGGCAGAATCCTATTCAACTGAGACTCTTAATGCTCTGATAGAGACTTATAGGAATAGAGCCCTAGATGTATTTGTGCGTGGGTTGAATGGGGAGTTATCTAAGCTTCTCATGATTCAAAAGCCCAAAACCCTTCCTGAAGCTTATTCTTCTTGCATTGAGATGCAAAATTTAACATTCAGAAACAATTCGGTGCACGTACAATCGCCGAATTTAATTTCTACTCCCGTGCACTACAACTTCAAACCAGAAAAACCATCTCCTTTATCTTGGAGGTCTCCAGACAGATTCCAAAGGTCAACGAATTTATCTGGACAACGGAAGATCACACCCTGGAGTCCAAGTTATAAAAACAATCGCTATAACCCACCTCCAAGACCAACAGGACCTAAACCTCCTGTAAAAATGGAACTTGGGTCTGAACAAAGTGGAAATATAAACTACATGAATCGACCACAATATCCCTTCAAACGTGAGAACCAGGGATCAGATCACAATGTGAAGAAACAACAAAGACTTTATCACGCAGTTCTCGACACAACATCTGATGCTGATCAACCTAGCTCATCTTCTCCTCCCGAACAGGAGGAAAATTTTATGTCAGGAGCCTCGTTTCCAGCGTACCATACATAGAGTATGGTACAATAGAAGGCAAAACTTTACAATTTCTTATTGACACTGGGGCAAACAAAAATTTTATTAAACCAGATTTGGCACAGGTTTCACAACCATTGGAAGAATCATTCTATGTTCATAGCCCCGCTGGGAAAATCCTGGTTAAAACTAAAATTTCTGGTAAATTCTTTTCTTTCCTTGGTTGCGATACGGTTGTTACTTTCTATGTATTACCAAATTTAAAATTGTTTGATGGTATCATTGGAGATGACACCCTCAAGGAATTAAAAGCGATAATCGATAGAAAGAAAAACATTTTGACTATAGAATCCGGCATTAAAATTCCTTTAAAAAATAAACCTTCCGTTTTTGTGAACTCCTTAATAATTTCCAATGAAAAGATAAGTGCCTCTTCTAAAACCAAATTAGAATCCTTATGCGAAAAATTTAATTACTTATTCGGACCGGTTACGAACGATCAAGTGAAGACGAACATAAGAGCTGAAATACGTACAACAACAGACGAACCTATTTATACAAAAAGCTATCCGTATCCTGCTTGCATGCGGGAAGAGGTTGAAAGACAGGTCAATGAGCTTTTGGAGGAAAACATCATCCGCCCGTCCAAAAGCCCATACAATTCACCCTTATGGGTTGTTCCGAAGAAACCCAAGCCGAACGGTGAGAAACAATACAGGATGGTAATAGATTTTAAACGTTTGAACGCCGTAACCATCTCTGATACGTACCCTATTCCAGACATCAACAGTACCCTAGCAAGCCTTGGAGAGGCCAAATTCTTTACAACCCTAGATCTCACATCCGGCTTCCATCAGATAGCGATGAGAGAAAAAGACATAGCAAAGACCGCATTTTCCACTATGAACGGTAAATTTGAATTCGTTAGGCTTCCTTTTGGCCTAAAGAACGCCCCTGCTATCTTTCAACGAATGATAGACGACGTTTTGAAAGAGCTCATAGGAAAAATCTGCTATGTGTATATAGACGACATAATAATTTTCAGCAAAACTGAAGAAAATCATTTAGCAGATATAGAAACGGTCTTTTCTAAATTACAGAGTGCTGGATTAAAAGTTAATCTGGAAAAAACGCACTTTATGAGCACTAATGTTGAGTTTCTAGGATTTCTAGTTACACCTGAAGGAATTCTTCCGAATCCTACTAAGGTTAAAGCTATTGAAGCCATTCTTCCTCCAAACACTCTTAAAGAGTTAAAAAGCTTCCTTGGCTTGACATCGTACTATAGACGATTCATTAGAGACTATGCTAAAGTAGCGAAACCACTAACTAATATGACTCGCGGCGAGTTCTCACAAGTAAAGGCGAGTCAGTCAAAAAAGGTCGAAATACAAATGTCAGAAGAGGGACTAAAAGCGTTTAACATATTAAAACAACTATTGACTTCGGCTGAAGTTTTAGCTTTCCCCGATTTTGACAAGCCTTTTAACTTGACGACTGACGCATCTGATTACGCTATTGGAGCTGTCCTCTCTCAAGGTGAACCTGGAAAAGATAAACCAATATCTTTTATTTCACGTTCACTTAACAAGACAGAAGAAGGATACGCGACTAATGAAAAGGAACTCCTTGCCATAGTTTGGGCACTGGACAACCTTAGGAACTATTTGTATGGGGCAAAGAAAATCAGAATTTTTACCGACCATCAGCCCCTAACTTATACTTTGAGTAATCGAAACAATAACGCGAAATTAAAGCGATGGAAATCTCGAATTGAAGAATACAACTACGAGTTGATTTACACACCAGGTAAATCAAATAACGTGGCAGATGCTCTTTCGCGGTTAAGAACTGAAATAAACCATCTCTCAGGACCAAGCCTTCCCTCTTCCCGGACAGATACAGCAAACTCCACTGACACTGAGACAGCAAACGAAGGACGAAATGTACTGACAGACAGCTTAACGACTTGTACTGCGGACGAAGGGATGCGTGAGCTATCACTTGAAAGTAGCGAATCTTGTACTATGCACAGTGCTGAACAAAATAGCTCAGATCTGATACCGCATGTGGAAGCTCCCCTGAACGTCTTTAGGAATCAATTAGTTTTTAAGGTTGGTATCAACTTCTGTTCCTATGAGGAACCACACCCTGGCTTCCATCGCCATTATATTTCTTTAAAGGAAATAAATTCAACCAACCTTACGGAGACGCTTAGAGAAAAGCTTAATCCTAACTTGATAAATGGTATAAAAATCCCAGAAGAATATCTCTGGTTGTTGCAGAATGTATACTTGCAACATTTTGATAAATATAAATTGAGAATCACACAAAGATTGGTTGAAGATGTTGGCAACGAAGAAAGAAGATTCTGCATTATCGAAAGCGAACATCGTAGGGCCCACAGAGCCCCAAGAGAGAATAAAGAACAAATTCTCGAAAAATACTACTTTCCCCAGATGATGGCGCTAATAAGAAAATACGCTGCCTCGTGCGATGTTTGTAATCGCAACAAATACGACAGACATCCTAATAACCCAGAACTACAACCAACACCGATTCCTAAATATCCATGTGAAATTATCCACATGGACATAATGGAAATACAAAACCAGAAGTTTCTTACAGTTGTAGATAAGTTCTCTAAATATTCCAAATTTTTCCACATTAAAGATAAGTCTGCGATAAGTATCCGGGAAAAAATTATTAAAATAGTTCATTTTTTTACAGCCCCTCTTGTACTTGTCGCGGACAATGAAAGAGGGTTTTTAAGTCCAATCGTCTTAAACTTATTAAAAAATCTTGGAATTAGGTTGTACTTAACACCATCATATAGAAGCGAGGTCAATGGTCAAATAGAACGGGTTCACTCTACAATTTTAGAAATTTACAGATGCCTTAGAGAGGAACATAAGGATCTTGACACCAAAGAACTGATCTATGTGGCCGTTGATCGATACAACAATGCAGTACATTCAGTCACTAATAAAAAACCTTCTGACATATTTTTCAATAGATCACAGAGAATAAATTACCAGAATCTTTTAAACATACGTTCCAAACTCAATAGGGACCTTAGGGGAATTATTAGGAAGAATATGGATGCTAGAAACAGAAATAGGAACAAAAGAAAAGTGGTTCCAAGAAAATATCAAAAAGGGGATGTGGTATATGTGGCTTCAAAGGGTATACAAAGTAAAAATAAACCCTTGTTCAAAAAAGAAATTGTTGGCAGAGATAACAACGTCACAATAACCACCTTGAGTGGAAAAAGAATACATAAAGCACATTTAAAAAATTTAAAATAAAAGAAAGAAAATGATCAAAAAAAAAAAAAAAAAAAAAAAAAGGTAATGGGCAAAAGCCTAACATGTAATTCTTACGATGATGCTTGGGGTAAGCTCTTATGAAAAAAAGGGCCGGTTCAATAAAAAATTACTTAATCGTAATTGCGGTGGTGTAGATCCTCGTACCTTAGTAGGCGATTGTATCTTAACCTTTCAGCCAAAACGGATTAATACGAACCTTCCGATCCGCATTGACTACCCTGAAAGTTAATGAAGACCTTATTCTCACATCACTTAAGTAAATTATTAAATAAACATTTTATACAAAGTAAACAAAAAAAAAGAAAAAGAAAACAATGAAAACAATGAATTATATAACAAAAACTGAAAAAGAAAGTACAAATACTTATATATGTATTCATTACATTGACATATATTATTGTAACATAGGTTATAAGAAACTAAAATTGTACTCTTATTAAATAAATAAGCTTGATTACATTACAGATTAGTAGTTCTTTTCACTCCAATGCAAACCCTGCATATTTTCGCTTATAATTCACCGGTGGTAACGATCAAAGAAGGTAACGCCTGGATAACAAATGGGTATTTCAAGTTGATACATATGATTGACTTAACCAAGTACGACTTATTGCTAAGAGAAACGGAACAACTGACTACTAAATACGTCAAGAACGATGAAACTAAAACTGTCATAGGTTACTACCTAGGTCAAATCAAAACTCGACTTTCTGAGCTAAGAAACGCAAGAACAAGGAAAACCAGATCAATAAATTGGATAGGCACTGCTTGGAAATGGATTGGCGGATCTCCTGACGCAACAGACTGGGACAAAGTTATAGAACGACAAACGAACATAGAAGAAAACAATAATCGACAATACTTAATAAATGAAAAACTATTAGACAAAACTCAGGAAGTCACAGACAAACTTAACAAAGCGATTGACAATTATAACAATTTTATACAAAAAGGAGAAACAGACAAGGTTGGACGAGACATACTCAATAAAGTCCTCATACTTAAAGAAGGAGTAAATGAATTAATCAGAGCTTGCCAAATGGCGAAAAACGGCATTGTCAATAGCAATCTTTTGGATTCAGACGAAATAAACACTGTAATTAACGAACTTGAGACACTACCTTATCAAAATGTTGTGGAAGCTGTTGAATACGCTCAACCTTCCATTTATTGCAATGGGACATTTATGCTCTATATATTGTCCTTGCCTAAGATCGATACAAAAACCTACCATCTTGTAACTGCCCGCGCGGCTATTAAAGAGAACAGGCAAGTTGACCTAGAATTTTCACGACTCTTAATGACTCATGACGAAACTTATGGACTGTACAGACATTGCCTTAACATTGGTAATAACTCGGTATGTCACGAGAACGACCTTAAGAAACTAGCAGAAGAATCATGTATACCAAAACTACTCAAGGGCGGTGACGCTCTCTGTGACTACAAGACAAATACTGACGAAATAATCGAACTGATTGGGGAAAACACAATCTTTCTGTCAAATTTTAATGGAACTGTCTTAAATAAAAATTCTTCTATTCCCCTAGAAGGTACTTTCCTCATACAAATGTCTAACGACACGGTGCAGATAAAGGAAAAAATATATCGCAGCGGGACTACTACAATGCCTCAAGCATTGCCACCAGCTCTTTCGAACGTCACAAGTAAAAGAACATCCGCTAGCCTCGAGTTTGTGCATCGTCTCAGCGCAAAGAATATTCATCTTATTCAAAACTTAGATAAGAATCTTAACTCCTCTATATTTACAGAGATTCTAATAATTCTAATTATTCTGATCATATGTTGCATATTCTGGAGAAAGATTTATGTGAAAGCAAACATTCCAGAACTTCGCTCATCATTTCGCCGAAGACCAGTTCTATCACCAGACCTACCCCAAAAGTCAACGACATCAGCGGAAGTCCAGGTCACTGCCCACAGATGAAATGCGATCTGCGGGACGCAGATATTTAAGACGGCGGCAGTTAACACCTTCAGGCATTCACCCGAAATATAAAATGCTTAGGTTGCACACACGCCACCAAAACTCAGAGTGCGTTCCCACCGGGAAATATGATGCGAACATTTATGTGAGAAAATGCTGCTAACAGCATATTTAAGTTATTGAATAGGTTTCTTTCAATATTATAATTGTATATTTGATTAGAACTAATTTTGCTTGCTGGGAGGTGAGACCTCTTGAATAAATAATTGTTATACTAAAGGATTAAAGAACCGTGTTTTTATTTAAATCAACGGGACCAGTGGTGGGTCCCGAATATATTTTTTGAAATAAGTCAATAAGAAACTTTTAACTTCAGTTATAGAACTGCTTCTTTATCATAACAACCAAACCATACCAAGCTTATTCATATCGCTTAATAAAAATACCATTAAATATTAATGCCCACCAAGCATATTTCGTTGAACATAATTTATGTGAATAGACATAAAATATTAAAAGTAATGTAAACAAAGAATATCGAACAAAGAATCTTCCACAGATACAGTATATCCAAACATAAATTTAAAATCAAACTAATGTAAACAAAAATCGTCAACGATCAAAAACAATAAAATTGAATCATCATAAAATATGATGATAATGCATGTGTACCAATACACACATATTTATAGTCTGTAAGAAATTAAGAATATCAAAATGGTATAAATAAGCAGGGATTTTCCCGACAGTTAGTTCAGTTCCATCTTGACACTCCTACGTATAGCAGAAGATTTCCCCCACCATGCTCAAATGCTCAAATTAATAAAAAAAATGTTTGTTTAAAATTTTAATCTAGCGTTTTATTTTAAAATCTTTTTAAAAAAATCTCAGAGGATTTAAAAAACAAAATTGGCGCAGTCGGTAGGATCTCACTAAGAAGTTAAATGAAAATCGATGAATAGATGAGATTCCATGATCGGACCGAAAAGAAAATAAAAAAGTTTGTTTAACCGGTAGAATTTTGTGCGGATTAAAATACAACGTACATTATCTAAACCATTATTCAACGATCGAAATTGAATTGTGTTTTGTGAAAATTAATAATACTGGAGTGTTTTAGTGGACAAAACAATTTCGTACCAGAAAAACAAAATTATTGTATACTTAAGTGTTCATACAATTTTTTTAATACACGCATTCTTATAGAGAGATAAGTAAACAAAGCAATAACATTGTGTCTACGAAAATGACAAAGTGTCTATGCAAAAGACAAGCAGTGAATGAAAAACTTGCGGAAACTAAGGGAAAGAATTTTTTAAAAACAAGAGGAAACTATAAACAAAATGAACGCCGCAGAACATTAAGCTCAACAGGCTTCACTTGCGAATGAACAAACGCAATTAGCCGAAATTTAAGCTCAAGCAAGAGCACAAGCTCCGGTTCAGCATGCAGTTTGGGCAGAACAGCAAAAATTCTATTTAAAAGAATTAAGGATGATTAACCCATTGGTATATCAAAATATACCAAAATCAAATCAAAACAATTTTAATCAAAATCTAAAACGGAATCCTTTTAGAAATAACTTGCATCCCAACAACTTATTTAGACAAAATAATTTCAATAACAATTTTAGGCCGCAACATGATTGAATATCTTCAGAACAAGTAAGACAAAATAGTCATAGAATATTTGGAAACGCAAATCCAAATAATTTTAGATTCGGATTTAATAGAAATAACCATCAGGCAAATTTCAATAATAATAATCAAAGATCATTCAATTCAGGACAGTATAGGAATAATAACTATAATAATACTAATAGGAATTCAAGGCCAGAACCTATAGATGTAAAAGTTACAATAAATAATAACAAATTCAATATTCATATAGATACTGGCTCAACAACAAGTATACTTGATGAGTCACAACTAATAGAAATTCCGAGAACTTTAATGAAAGTTCCAAATAAAATAAAATCGCTTAATCATGAAAATATTATAAAATTTGAGATCATAACTGAAGTACCGGTAGAATTCGATGGCATGGAAGTTGATGAGAATACGAAATAATAAATTTGTAGGAATCATAGGTCAAAATTTATTAAAACCTATAGGAGCGACATTGCATTTAAAAGATGGATATATTGAAATAAATAACAGAAAAACATACTTTGAGTATTATGACAGCGAAAAGAGAGAAATTAAAAGTATATACGAATATGAAGAAATTCAAACTGTAGAATATTGCAACTCAACGCAAATGAGCGAATTAATAGATAAGAATTTAAATTATGAAGAAACACGGGAATTAAAAAAATTATTGATGAAAATAAACATGTTTTTTATCAAGAAGGTGATAAACTTACTTCAAAAACACAAACTATGCATAGCATTAGGACTGAGCATGATAGTCCCATATTCAGAAAAATATATAGATACCCTAAAATCCACGAAAGAGAAATTGAACGGCAAGTCAATGATTTATTACAACAAGGTATATTACGAAAAAGTGTTTCCCCTTATAATGCACCTATTTGGGTAGTCCCAAAGAAAATAGATAATTCAGGTGAACAAAAATGGCGAATGGTAGTCGATTATAGAAAATTAAATTAAAAAACAATCGAATTTGAGCATCCTATACCCAATATCGATGAAATATCAGATAAATTAGGACGAGCTCAATATTTTTCAACCCTTGACCTTGCAAAAAAAAAAAACAGCTTTTTCAACTCCATACGGGCATTATGAATGGTTTAGAACGCCATTTGGTCTGAAAAATGCACCAGCCACTTTTCAAAGAATGATGAATGAGGTTTTAGAAGGTTTAATAAATAAAATCTGTGTAGTATATCTTGATGATATATTAATTTTTAGTACTTCATTACAGGAACATATGGTAAATCTTCTACTAGTTTTTCAACGTTTAAACAAATATAACCTTAAAGTACAGGTAGATAAATGTAATTTTCTTAAAAGAGAAACAAAGTTCTTAGTGCATACAATTACAGACAAAGGTGTGAAACCCAATATAGATAAAATAAGAGCTATAGAAAAAATACAACTTCCTTGTACTGCTAAATAAATTAAATCATTCTTGGGAATAACAGGATATTACAGGAAATTTATTAAATTGCACAACCCATTACCAAATATTTAAAGAAAGATACAAAAATTGATAAAAGCGATATAAATTATATTAAAGTACATCAAGAATTAAAAAATCAAACAGGGCCAGTACTTCCATATCCTGATTCTATTGTGCTAACACTGAAAGGACATCCAATAACATTTATAAGTAGAACTCTCAATGAATATGAAAGGAACTACAGTAAAACAGAAAAATAATTACTCGATATAGTTTGGTCAGTAAAATATTTACGACCGTATTTATATGGTAGACTCTTTGATCTTATAACAGACCACCAACCATTAAAATAGCTACAAACAAAAAATTTAGACAGAGATATTTCACCCACATTACAAAGATGGATTCTCCAATTAGGAGAATACGATATGCAAATCGAATATTTAAAAGGTACATGTAATACTGTAGCAGATTTTTTAGGTAGAGAAATTAAAGACACGCAAGAATCACACATGTTAGAACAGGATTCAGTCAGACCTACAGTACATTCACAACATGAAGAAATGAATGATCATTTTCCAATAAAAGATAGTGCAGTGAATATTTTTAAGCAACAAATTATTTTACAAGCAGGAAATGGATTGAATAAAAGCCCTAAATATAAAAGAATACATATTGGAATAAATGAATTACATATATAAAGATAATTTTAATGATTTAGTAATACCGTTAATAGAACAAGTTAGTACAGGAATGTATACTGAATTAACAGACAGTGAATATAATATTCTTCAACAAAAATTGATGAGTAATTTGGAACAAGAATAAAATTTTATAAACGCGAACATTTTGCTAAAGACTTAGAGACAGAAGAAGAAGCGATTAAACAGATAAAATTGTATCATGAAAATGAAACAGGTCATGCAGGCATTGAAGAAAATTATAACGAACTTAGACCAAAAATCTATTTCAAGAAATTAAAAGAATTAATAAATGACGTAATCAATAGTTGCAATATTTGCAAACAATCTAAGTATGATAGACGACCAATTAAAGAAAAATTTCATTTAACAGAAACTCTAAAAGACATTAATGAGATAGTTCATATAGACATTTATTGTATTAATAAAACAAAATACTTAACTTCCATTGACAAATTTAGTAAGCTAATTACAGCTAAATACGTTCCAAACGTTTCTCATGAAACCTTAAAAGAACAAATTTTACAATTATTAGCCACAAATGTTAAATCAAAAAGATTCATTATGGATAATGAATTTAACTTTCCAAGAATTATTAAGATCTTGACATAGAAGTACATTTTACTAAACCAAACAGTCATACAGGGAGTTCCGACATTGAAGTCTTTCATAGAACATTATACTCTGTCCAACAAAAATTGTCAGTACAGAGAAGATAGGACGTTTGCCTCTCACTCTGACTGAAGTGAAATCTCGTTAAGCTGTGAGAGAGAGCAAATATTACAGGGTTTCCGTAGTGCTCATTATAAATTTCGAAAAAGCTCTGATAAATATTAATAGGGTTACCAACTTTTGATTTTAAATTGAAAGTTAAAAATAAATTCCGTTTAAGAAAAATTCAATATTATGAACATAATCCCGAATTCAAAAACCCCTTTGTGAAAACTAAGAGTAACATAAATTCAATTATGAAAAAGTAATGAAAATACTCAGAAATGTTGAACAAATAATTATTTTTATCCACATAATCAACGTAAACATAGATTCATTTTTATTTAGCATAATATAAATTAATACTATATTATAAAGATAACACACAAGCATAAGGAACATAAAATTAATTCGGTATAACAAACAAAATATCACATTATATTATAAAATAAATATAAGTACCTTAAGGGGGTATTCTGGTCTAGAAATAAAAAAAATCTATTTTCATAGTTTAACTATTAAAGAATATGTCTACGAGAGGATTTTCCCAAATTCTAATTATTCTCGGAGAAATAAGTATTTTGCTGGGTAGCCATCTAAATCGGTTGGGCTGCAACTAATCGAACAAAAGACATAATGGGGTACTTTAAACGCGTTTTTCTCAGAAATGTCTTTTTGAATCTGATACCCACGATTTTTCAGGCTCTGCCGAACCGATTTACTTGAAATTTTAAGAGAGTCTTCTTTAGGGACTTGTCTACGTCTGGAACGACGGCTATACCCAAATTTTCATTTTTACTATTTTTAACAAGTCGAAGAATGTTCAAAAAAGTGGTACATTTTTTTTTCTTTAGGCAGTCGCCATTTTGTAAAAAAAAATGTTTGTAACTTTTCCGTAGTTAAAGACATTGCGACTTTATTGTAGATTCATAATCTTTTTTAGTTTTTGATTTCAGATTTCTAGAAGAGTTAAAATCGTGGGTATGGTCACGCACCAAATTTTTTGAGACGCACCACTCCATCAGCTAATAACTAACGGAATTTTGATTTTTTTTTTTTGCTTTTTTATTTTTTTTGGTATGCTTCTAATGTGATTAAATAATGTATAAAAAAATTGGTGGTAAAATTGTTGCTTGCTTTTTTCTACAGCACTTCAAAAATTATCTAAAATTCATGTCTCTAGACCAGAATACCCCCAAGAAATTCAATATAAAAAAATAATGCATAATGCCTTATTCTGACGAAGAGTAACTGCTGCTACTTTCGTCATTTAAATTTGAACAAAATATTAATTAATTTTGAACAAAATCACTATTTTTCACCATCTTTAACTACACCATGAATTATAAATAATTTTCACTTAAACTCAACCCTTTGCTTCCTAGTGGTTTCGCAATTAAACCACATAATCTATATTTTTTCTTTATATTCCTACTGGTTTCACGATGAAACCATGTGGTTTTCTAAGAATTCTAATCATTTTTAAAACGGTTAAAAAAATTATTAGGGTTTTTTCCGGTGCATTGTAAGTAATAATTTGCATATAGTAGGAAATAATAATTTTTTAAATTTTTAGTGAACATTAATTTTTTTTATTTAAATGCATTATTCATTATACACATTCTATATAAATTTTAAGTTTTTATACAAATATTTGAAAAAGTTGACATCTCCGGGAACAAAGAGTTAATTTACGAAAAATAATAAACAAACTTCACCTACCGAAAAACAGCTCAAAAGCTTTTAGAAAAGCACACATTCTGAAAGCTTCCAAACAAAATATAAAGAAAAATCCACCATGATTTGCATTAACGTTGAAAAATGGTAACTCTAATAACGATCTGCTTATTTTCAATACATACGAAGAGGGTTGTTTGTGAACACATTATCATTTATCAGTGTGGCTTTGGCTGTGCATGGTATAGGTTGTGGGGATGTACGCTCGTCGAAGCGTAATTACAACAACAATTTATATGTAAGTCAGTGGTTGAATTTTCTTTTTCAGTGGGTAAAAAGGGAATAAAACCACTGACTGGCACCATTTGCAAGAAAAAAGCTCTCCCATAAGACGTGTACTGACAATTTTTGTGGGACAGAGTATAGCTGAAAAATCAGTGGTAAGGGATCCGATGCTCAAATTAATAAATAAAATACTTGTTTAAAATTTTAATCTAGCGTTTTATTTTAAAATCTTTTTAATGAAATCCTGGAGGATTTAAAAAACAAAATTCGCACGCCCCCACAGAAGAGAAAGATGACAACACCAAAGATATGTTTTTCGAGCTCTTAGACAAAACATATGGGCAGTGCTCTAGGTACGATATTAAAATTGTCCTGAGCAATTTTAATGCTAAGCTAGGAAGGGAAGACATCTTTGGTGGAATAATCAGGAAAAACAACCTGCACGACAACACTTCCGACAATGGATTCAGGTTATAGATTTTGCTGCGGGGCGAAACGTCATATAACGCGTTTTTCACACCTTAACATCCACAAAGGAACTTGGGAGTTCTCCAGATCAATCTACCGTCAACCAGATTGACCATATTGCGATCGACGCCAGACACGCTTCCAGCATCATGGGTGTCGAACTTTCCGAGGAGCTAACATCGACTCGGACCACTACCTCATTGTAGCCAAGGTAGCACTTCGAGTTTCCAGACCCAAGGCAAAGCAGAGAAGTGCTGAAGAAAGGTACAACGTCGAACGGCTACAATCACGAGAGACCGCCAAATCCTTTTCCGACCGAGTTACAAGCAACCTCTCTAAAAGTTCTCTGCCGCCAACACAACATATCGAAAACAAGTGGCAACATTGCCAAGATGCAATCAGAGAAGCTGCCTCTGATGTGCTGGGTTTCAAGGAGCCACCAACAAGGAACCCTTGGTTTGATGAAGAATGTCGGCAGGCAAATGCAGCCAAACAACAAGCACGCAAAGCGGCGCTGCATCAAAGGACGAGAGCTGCTCATGAGCAGAAGAGGCGAGAGGAACACGGGCTGGGTCACGTAGAGCGCATGGAAACCAATGCTCCGGCCCGGAAAGTCTTAGAATCCACACCCACAGGACAGCGCAGTAGAGGAACACCGCGGATCAGGTGGCGCGCACAAGTGGAAAGTGACCTCACCCAACTTATAGCACGAAACTGGAGACATCTACCTAGGGCCCGAGCTAGATGGAAAAGTTTATTGGGTGATGCCCCTGTTCACACAGGACTGTAGCGCCACCTTAAGTAAGTAAGGGGTTATTAATACCCTTAATATGTCTAAAGTTTAAACATAGTGCGAGCTTTAGGAAAATAGGAGATACTGATGCACATTGGTCTTAAAGTTTTGAATATACAAAAGATTGGGAAGAACAGAGCTGGGTAAAGCATTCCACATTCTCGATATGCGGTTAAAAAATAATCTCTCTAATTAACAGTACGTCCAAAATTAAGCTCAAGGTAAAACTGATGTGCATTCCTAATAGTATTACTACAACTGGCTAATTCGACAGAACACTGTTTAGAGCAACGAAATTCATCAAACATTGGGGCGGTGTTCAACTGAACGTAATCATGTACAAAATACTTAAACTTGTTTTAGGAACGCTTGGCCAAACATGGGAGTTATATTCAAGAATAAAGACTTTGTATATTACAGCCAGATTCCAGAAGAGGTGATCTGTTATACACATACCGAGTTATGAAAATTGATTAGTTTCCTGGATGCAAGTGCCACTCATAGATAGTGGAATCAAGGGTGGGTTACGCTTTAGCTGCAGGAGACAGCATTAAGTTATTGAAGCATTAAATTCTACACTACCCATTGGACAATGCTATCGAGATCGGAATTTAATGAGTTTAACATACGCTGCCGTTAAAGTTGTACATCCGAAAGACAAGGATGTGAACAAATATGAAAAATTGAAAGTACATTCTTCCGTACTTAATAGCGTTGAAATCGGTAAATTATGGGGGGAGGTGGAAATAAAACAAACTGAAATCGAATTGAGATACAAAATTTTATCACCCAGAAATCGAGATTTTGATTCTATATTCTATGTGCAAAACTTAGTTCAGAAACTAATTTTAATTCAGATTTTATAGACTTTTTTCTTAAATCTTTCGATTTAGGTTCAAGGGACTTGGAAACGTCTAGAAATATCAACATTTTTAATTCGACAAATCGGACCGATTACAAAAACTTCTTATGGAAAGTTAATATGCAACACAAAAACCTAAGAACTTTATATTGGAGCTAAAGTGTTTGATGTTTGAAACTATGTATACAAGTATAAGGATTAATGCTTTTTTTAAACACACATATTCCCAAACAGGTTGAACTACTTAGTGAACACCTTACAGGGCTTATACGACATATTCGGAGCCCATGCCTGTTGGAAGCGGTTATGCCGGCTCTTGCTTTTGGATTTAAATCAAGGACTTGGTCGTTCAGGTTGAAGGTCGTGCGGCAGAGTTACTACCTGACCACGTAAAGGAAAGTTAGTTGCGAGGCACCACACAAACGATTTAACGACAACGAATTTCGGATATGCTCGTAAAGTGTTAGGTCACTTAATAGATCCCGGGCAGCCAAAAATAAGAGGAAGACCCAGGCTGCTATAAAGCAGATAACATCTTCAATGCGGCTTTGTCATTGAAACCAGACTTTGACAACAAGTCTTGAGCTATAGGTGCATCCCACACATCAACATGCACAAACGGACTTGGAGTTCTCCAGATCAATCTACCGTCAACTGAGATTGACCATATTGCGATCGTCGTTAGACCGTTCCTTGCGACAATCGTTCCAACATCTTCGACTAACTTCTCTCTGAGTCGGTTGTAGATTATTTCCTAAAATGTCTAAGATTTGTTCAAATTGCAATCTACCTATTAAACGTTCCCAAAGTTCTGAATCCGTCGAGTGTGGTTTTTACTGCGGTCGTAATTTTCATAAAAATTGTGTTCAATTATCGGATGATAACTTAAAATCTTTAATTAATCCAAATATATTCTGGAAATGTAACTCTTGTGTGAACATTAACCTTTCCAACTTTTTTCTTAATTTTCATGAGCTCTCCCAAAGTGTAAGTGAGATAAAAAATGATTTAAGTGCTCTCAAATCGGTTCTTACCATTAACTCTCCTAAACGAAAAACTGCAAAAATAAATTCTAAAATCACTGTGAAAGAAACTGAATCCCCTACCCCCTACGTGAGTCACCATCACGATTCAGAAAAGGCAGATCTGCCATCATCCGCCCCCAGCCTACCTATGGTAGTGGAAAATGTTCAAAACTTATCAAAAGTATCATCTGCCCCATCTCATTTTATTTCTGAACCACCAAATCCAACTAATTCTGACTCTCAGTTCCCGGTTTTAAATAATAACAACTCTGAATGGAAAACAGTGCATTCGAATAAAAAGGCAACAAAGCCAAGTTATACAAACAAAATTATTGGCACTGACACTTCAACCTCTCTCTGTGCTATACCCAATTATAGATGGCTTCACTTATCTAAATTCAACAAAGACACGAAATCCGAAGATATTATTAGCCACTTATCAAAAAAAACTGATATTCCATCAAATCAATTTAAATGCTATCCGTTAATTAAAAAAGAAACTGATTTTTCAAAACTCAAGTTCATAACATTTAAATTGAGTGTTCCTGCATCGAAATATTCCATCATCATGAATTCCTCTATCTGGCCATGCTTTGTCCAAATAAAAAAATTTATCTCGCGAGAAAACAAAAATGAAATGACTAAACCTTCATCTCAGTCTACGAGAACTTCTTCGTCATCATCATTATCTCTATCACAGTCAACATTGCTGCCGTCGTCGTCGCCACCACCGTCATCACCACCACCACCCGCCCTACCATCAACACAACAGCCTTTACAACAGCCGCCACTCAATGTAAATTGACAATCAAAATTTAAAACACCTAAACTAAATTGCTCTCCCTCGCACTCTTATCATTGTTCTGGTAATTATAATCAGCTATTCGGCTATTACCAAAACGTCGGAGGAATGCGCACAAAAATTCAACAAATGTTCTTGTCTCTGTCGTCTATTCAGTATGATTTCGTTGCACTCACCGAAACTTGGTTAGCCATTGACCATCTTAATGCTGAAATCTGCAACAACAATCACTATGCTCTTTTTCGTAAAGATCGTTGTTCTCAGACTACTGGTTTGGAAAGAGGTGGAGGTGTGCTACTTGCTGTCTGCTCCACATACGTATGCATCGAAATGAGTTTGCCTTCTTCTGCTTCTTCTTGTCCGTATGACATTGACCAAATTATAGTTAAAATCATATTTGAAAATAAATACGTATTATTTGTTGTTGTAAGTTATATTCCACCTAGAAGCTCATTAGATTTGTATAAAATGCATGTAAATAATGTAATTTCTATTTTTCTAAACTAAAAAATAATGAACATATAATTATTGTTGGAGATTTTAATCTTACGAATGTCGAATGGATTTTTGATCCCGAAGAACAACAACTGTTTTCATTTAATGTTAACACAGATTTTGAATGTGAAGTAATTGATTCTTTTGCAAGTTATGACTTGATTCAACTTAATTGTTGCAAGAATAATTTAAATCGTATTCTTGATCTTGTTTTTTGTTGATAGAGAATTAAATATATCTGTTGATAAATCACTTTATCCTATTTTTCCTAACTCTGTTCACCATTTAGCTCTAAATGTACATTGTTCATTCTATAAATATTTCAAAAACACAAATTGTAATAAATTTAAATATAAATACACAAAAGCTAACTACACAGACATTGCGAGTTATTTGTCGGGTATTCCGTGGCGCTTAAATTATAATTCTATGAATTTGTTTGATTTTTATGACTTCTTCATTGATAATTTGAAAGCGGCAATTGATATGCATGTCCCAAAAGTAAAAATTAATAAAAACACAAAGCCTCCTTGGTTTAACAAGAGGCTTTGTAACTTAAGTAATAAAAAAAACAAGGCTTACAAAAGGATACGCACTTGTGAAAATAATATCGATTTAAAAAATACTTACATTCGGGTAGCGCGAGAATTCGATGTTCTTAACAAATTTCTATATAAAAATTACATTTTATCGATTGAATCAAACATAAAAACTAATGCAAAATGTTTTTGGTCATTTATTAATAGTAAAAAAATGTCAAATGGTATTCCTAGCAGTATGAACTACATGGGTTCTACATTTTCGGATCTTTCAAATATTTGTAATTCGTTTGCCCATTACTTCGAATCAAATTATTCGAAATCTAGTTCAGATCCATTAAGAATAGCCGAATTATCTAATCATGGTTATAAGGTTGACATAGGACAATTAGAAATTAATATTTCGGAAATCGAAGAAGGTCTTTTGAATTTAAATAACGATTGTAAGCCAGGCCCTGATGAAATTCCACCAATTATTTTGAAGAAATGTGCACTTGCTATATCTGAGCCCCTTTATTTCATTTTCAATGCCTCTCTTGGGAAAGGTGAATTTCTTTCAGTGTGGAAAAAATCATTTCTTTCTCCAATTCATAAAAATGGTCCTAAGCAGGAAGTAAATAACTACCGTCCTATTTGTAAATTATCAAGTATACCGAAACTCTTGGAGAAAATTATATGTGAAAAGTTGACATTTCTCCTTAAGGAGCATATTTCACCTTTTCAACATGGCTTCATTGCAGGAAGATCCACTACCACTAATCTTTCTATCTTTTCCAATTTCGTTTTAAATAAACTTGAAGAAGGCTACCAAATTGATGTTATCTATACGGATTTTGCGAAGGCTTTTGATAGAGTTAGTCATACTATTTTGATTGAAAAACTGAAACAATTTGGTTTTCACTCAAATATGTTGAAATGGTTGGAGTCATATCTAAGGGGTCGTGTACAATTCGTTTGTATTGATCAAGTGCTCTCTAGTCCAATTATTGTTACCTCGGGTGTCCCGCAAGGAAGCCATCTTGGTCCCCTACTTTTTTTAATTTTCATCAACGACCTGGCTGATATCTTCTTAAATTCTAGTACACTTTTATTTGCAGATGATTTAAAGTTTTTCAGATGCATACATTCTTTAAATGATTGTATTCTTTTGCAAAATGATCTCAAAAAGTTAACAGAATGGTGTACAACTAACCAATTATTCTTGAACGTTGATAAATGTCAAATTTTTTCCTTTTGTCGCAAATTTTCGAAAATTTCTTTTGATTACAAAGTTAATAACTTTGTTCTTGAAAGAGTTTTGGAGAAAAAGGACCTTGGTGTAGTGTTTGATTCAAAACTAAACTTTAGCAAGCATATAGAATATATTGTAGCAAAATCCAATTCAATGCTAGGTTTTATTAAACGTAATTCAAAAGACTTCAAAGATCCTTTTGTTCTTAAATCTCTATTTAACTCCTATGTTAGATCAAACTTAGAATACTGTTGTGTGATTTGGAATCCTTACTACAATATTTATTCAAATAGAATTGAAATGATCCAAAAAAAATTTACAAGATTTATAATTCATAAATTAGGTTGGAACATCGAAATCCCGTCGTACTCGACTAGATGTAAACTTCTTGGAACTCAGTCACTTGAAAATAGAAGGAAAATGTTTTCAGTAATGTTTATAAGTGACATTTTGTCGCATCATATCAAATGCCCTTTCCTTTTATCGTTGATAGATTTGTATGCTCCCTCGCGTCAAATAAGAGAACGTTGCTTACTCCGAGAAAAGGAACATAGGGTAAACTATGCTTGTAATGAACCTTTAACTCGCTGTGTTAGAGAAACTAATCTCATTTCAAATCATATTGATTTTAATTTTCATATAAACAGATACACTTTGAAAAATAATATACTTTTGTTCTTTTCGAATTAATTAGTCAAACCATGTTTATAATATTTTTATTTTAAGCACTTATTGTTATGTATTATTAGGCCTATTTTTTTTTTGTTATAAATGATTATTTATTTCTTGACTTTTTGTAATCTAATTGTAGATGTTAAGATCTCTAATTGATGAAATAAATAAATAAAACGTACAATATCTTCTACGAGAATTGGAAACTGCAATTACAAAATATGCATCAATAGAGCCTTCCTTAAGGCCAAAACTACCGAAACAACAACTGAATGAACAACTTGATCCTCCCAAGATACACTGATGAAATTACAACCTTCAAACAGTTGGAACTTTTCCTTTACTGTAGTGCACATGCAATTATCAAGGCAAACGGAGGTAGGATAGCAGCAGTCTCAGGACTACAAACTCCAAAAAGCGAAGTCTCTGATCCGCCATGACTGAAGAGACTTAAGAATAGGGTTGAATTACTTCGAAGACATGCAGGCATATTAACATCTTTTACTAGAAGCCCGAATCCTAAACTAAAGCAAAAGATTGGTGTGTATGCCAAACGAATCCGACGATACAGGAAATCCAAACAAAGAAGAGAGGACAATAAGTTATTCAGCAATTCACAAAGACAGTTCTACAGTAAATGTAAAGGAAAGTGCAAAGAATTAAAAGTCCTTCCAAAACAAGATGAATTGGAAAACTTTTGGAGTGGAATATGGTCTAAAAGCACCGAACACAACGAAGCTTCAGCCTTATTGCAAGAAAATGATTTATCAACAACGGAAATCACCCCGATGGAAAACAACTACATCACATCTGAGGTTTTTCAAAATGTACTTAAAAGGCTACATAACTGGAAAGCAGCAGGCACAGATGAGCTGCACAACTACTGGCAAAAAGCTTTAGACGGACTTCACGAAATAATCAGACGTGAAATTAATATTTTTATACAGGATCCTGCAAAAATACCTACGTAGTTATGTGAAGGAATAACGTACTTGATTCCCAAAGAGGACAATACTCAAGATCCAGCTAAATTCAGAGCAATAACGTGCCTCAACACATTGTATAAATTGTCTAAATCCTGTGTTGCCGAATTAATCACAAGGCACTGCAACGACAACAATATACTTGCTGTACAACAAAAGGGTTGCAGGAAAGATTCGCTTGGATGCAAAGAACAGCTAGCCATAGATGCAGTAGTCACTAGCCAAGCATGTACTAAGCAACGAAATCTATATGCAGCGTACATCGACTATAAAAAAGCCTTTGATATGGTCCCGCATAGCTGGCTATTACGTATCTTAAAAACCTACAGACGCACAGATTATACGATTCTGCAAGACAGTAATGTCGAATTGGTCTACAAAGCTTCGCATAGGGACAATAACATCTTGCAGTATAAAAATCACAAGAGGTATCTTCCAAGGAGATAGTCTAAGTCCATTATGGTTCTGTCTTGCTCTGAATCCTTTATCTTCTCTTTTAAATAAGAGTAAGCACGGTTTTGAAGTAAGAAATAATATTCATAAGGAAAGACTTACTCATCTTATATATATGGATGACTATGAATCAATGGAAGAAGATGATGTCTACAAATACCTCGGTATGGAACAGTCAAAAATGATTAAACATGCTAACATCAAAACCAGCATAGCTTCATCATTCGAAAGCCGTTTGGAACAAATTCTACGAACATCTTTGAACGCAAATGTCAACAAAGAAATGACGAATTCCTGGCTTCGATTTGGAAAGTTATATCCAGAAACAGAAGGATTCATGATAGCCATCCAAGACCAAGTCATACCAACAAGAAACTACCTGAAATATATCGTGAACGATCTAACCATCCAAACAGATAACTGCCGACGTTGTGGAGCTGTACATGAAACAATACAGCATATTCTTGCTGGCTGTGCCAACCTAGCTAGCAACTCATACAAACGGAGGCATGATAACATGGGTAAAATTGTTCATCAGGAGCTTCTCAAAAAATATGAACTAATGACAAGATCTCCAAACTACACCCCGTATTTTAAGTACACTCCTGATTCGGTTACAGAAAGCAGAGATTATATCGTGTACTGGGATAGGACGGTCCTGACTGACACCAGCATCCAATATAACAGACCTGATATTGTCATCCACAGTAAACGACAAAAGAAAATAATATTTGTTGACTTTGCAGTTGTAAAAAACAACAATATGGATTTAACCTACATTACGAAGATTCAAAAGTACGTGGCCCTGGGTAATGAGTTGAAAGATCTATGGAGAGCAGACAAGTAGACAACTGTGACAACTATACCCGTCATTCTTTCTACCACTGGATTGGTGCCTGAATCTACAATTACCGCTCTTAAAAATCTAGACATTCCAAAAAAGTTAATATATGACATGCAAAAAGCTGTCATACTAGATAGCTGCAGGATTGTTAGGGAATTCCTCAATCTAAGATGAAGAACAACAATGAACAACGATGAAATGTTTGGCCTTATGCCCGCATGCTCATCAGAGCCTAGCCTTATAGGCAGGTGAATCGTATCCTACGAGATGTAGAGATAGTGCAAACGCTTAACTCAATAATAATAATAATAATTAATAATAATAATAATAATAATAATAATAATAATAATAATAATAATAATAATAATAATAATAATAATAACAATAATAATAATAATAATAATAATAATAATAATAATAATAATAATAATACTAATAATAATAATAATAATAATAATAATAATAATAATAATAATAATAATAATAATAATAATAATAATAATAATAATAATAATAATAATAATAATAATAATAATAATAATAATAATAATAATAATAATAATAATAATAATAATAATAATAATAATAATAATAATAATAATAATAATAATAATAATAATAATAATAATAATAATAATAATTATAATAATAATTAAAATAATAATTATAA
This sequence comes from Eupeodes corollae, assembly GCF_945859685.1. Classification (NCBI taxonomy): domain Eukaryota; kingdom Metazoa; phylum Arthropoda; class Insecta; order Diptera; family Syrphidae; genus Eupeodes; species Eupeodes corollae. The sequence goes on from NC_079148.1 coordinate 82,417,370, forward strand.
TAATAATTATAATAATAATTATAATAATAATAATAATGATAACAATAATAATAATATTCAAAATTATAGTAATGCAATTACATATAATAATACAAATCTATATATACATGTAAAAATAAATCCCTATTTTCTTTGGTCGCATGAACGGCTGGAAGAATTTCGCCAATTCTTGGTTTTTGTTTTGCTTTTTATTGTCAGGAAAAAAGTTCTTAAAAACAATTCGATAAGAAAAAATGTTTAACATTGAGCTCAAAATTAGAAACGCTCCCGTTGTGACTTGGAAAACGTTTTTTTTTATATCATTATTTGGCAACGTACCGATCACACTTGCTTTGTTACATATTGCAGAAGGTCAAAACTCAATTAGCACTCAACTTGCCTTTGGACATGCAAATAAATGGAATACCAACATGCAAGATTTCCGTAATGGTAATGGCAAAATATCTGCCGACTCATCGTTTGGATACATCACATTTCCTACCAATTTGTTTCACTGTACTGAAACAAAAACACAAGACATCGAGAAGGTTTTCCCAAACAGAAATTAAAAATAAATTTTATGTATTAATTTTCATTTTACAACTAGTTAATAGAATGTTTACAATAAATAAAAGTTATCATCCTTTAGCTTTGAAGGTAGTGTTGAATGATACAAAGCGAATTTAATTGACCTTCTGGCAACTACTACAATCGAAAACATTAAAATTTTTTATAAACTATTACATATTCAATCTAGACTTTATTACCTGAATTAAACTTTGTACATCCATATGCACGTGGCTGTCACGGATTGGTTACCCCAATCGCAGGTCGTCGAGCATTTGACAGCCCCATGCATTGTTATTATCTACCCTAAAACATTTATTCTAAATAGATCTCTAATTTCCAGCCTAAAGTCTCTGGTAGCTAGTGCTGTTAATTGCTTATATTATAGTGTAAATTTATTTTATTTTTAATAAGTAATAATAATAAAAGGTAAATACTCAGTTTTCATACATCAAAGTTTCTAAAACAATAATTATCAATACAATTTAAGTCAATTGTGAAAAGCCAGTTATAACATCCCCGCTTCAAGCCAATTCCAATTTCATCCGTTCCCCAAGTGAATAAGGAAGTGTTCGTAATTGGAATGGGACACTTCTTATGTAGAGCCCTTCCGAAGAAAATCCTTCTGTTCATTTAAATTCTTTATTAATGTTTCTATTATTATTAATAACAAATAAATTCCCAGTAAAATACCAATAAATTCGTTATAAATCAGAAGTGGGATCATCTGAACCATTGTTTGGTAAGTTGAAGACTTACGGTTTGTAAGAAGTTTAAATTAATTAAAAGAAAAAGTAAGAAACAATTATATTTTGGTTATATGATTCCTCCTCAGTCGATTTCAGACATAATGCGAATAATTTGTTTATTGGACGCATGTTCATTGTTCATACGTGTCGTATTCCATCGCTTATTATGATAGTTATTTATAATAAAATTGGTTGGTCGTATTTTGGGCTCAAATTTTGACTTGGTATGTCTTATAACGTCGTTCACGTTGTTGTTGTTGCCTCATTGGACTCATTGGAGCTAGGATGCTTTAGTTCATAAAACCTCTCTTTTCATTGAGCGATAGAGGAAGAGCGATATATTTACTAGCAAAAAAAAAGAAACGAGAAAAAAAAGTTTTATGCTCTGAAACAAAATGTCTGATTGGACATTTGTTTCTGAAACTTCTTTGGAAATGAAAATTGTTCATTTAAAAAAAAAATTGTTTTCAATCGAATGAAATGTCTACTGAGATGCTTGTTCTAGAAAAGCCTTTGAAAAAAAAATATTTTGCTTTGTAATGGAACATGAAAAAAGTAACAGAATGTTCTAGGTTGATTGAGCAAGCGTCTAATGAAGTTTTGTATTACTTTGAATGCGTAGAGTTCTTTGAACATACTTGTTGTAGTTAAATAAAAGTATCGTTCTATTTATGTATGTACCCAGTTTTCTTCTGTTTACAGGTCTTTGAAAGAAGAACATAATTTATAAATATTAAAAAAGTATGCTAACAATGAATAATAAATCGATCAAAGAACTAAAAGATAATGGTACAAAGTGACAATTGCTTCGACGTATACTCGAGTACGATAACGCGCAACCAAAAACAACAAATATTTCTCAGGAAACTGCATCAACAGAATACTCTTCTGACCGTTTCATAGATGATGATGCGCTTCTTGCCAGAGAATGGGAAATAATTTGTCGTGAAAAGGACATCATTGCCAAAGAGCGACAATTCTTGGCGCAGGATTGATTACTGCGAGAAAAATTAATGTTGTTTTCGAAATCTAGCGTACCTGCATCCGAGGCGCGTTCACATAAAATCCAGTGCAGCATTCGAAAAATTGCAGATACAATTCCATCGTTTTCACCCAGCGACATAACATCAATGTCAGCTGAAGGATGGGTTACTCTCGATGAAAATTTAAGAAAAGTATACGAATGGGAAGAAAAACCCCTTTTGATGCCTGCTGCATCCAAATTAGTCGGACCCGCAAAGTTCTGGTGGGATACAAAAGTCGACAATATCGTGGGAGCGATTGGCAAGTGGGCACCTCTCCTTATCCAGACGGCAGCGGAGGAATTCCCGAGATGGAATCAACGGTGGCGTCTACAGTTCCAGTAAGGTTGAACTACTTAGTGAACACCTTATAGGGCTTCTTCGACTTATTCGGAGCCCAGGCCTGTAAGGAGCGGTTTTATCCGGCTCCCCATCTGGCCCTCCAGGTTGGGGGTTGTGCGTCGGGGTGACTTCCTGGCCACGTAAAAGCTTTCATAGTTGCGAAGCACCAATAAGCCTCGAATACGGACGGATTTACTGTTGACAACCAACACAAACGAATAAAGGACAACGAACTTCGGATATGCACGTGGAATGTTATGTCCCTTAACAGACCACGTGCGGCCGAGGAATTAGCGGAGGCCCTAGAACGATATAAAGCAGATATCACCGCCATCCAGGAAATACGATGGGATGGGCCGGGCAAAAAGAGGATGAAAAACTGCGATATTTACTATGGTGACTGCTACCACGAAAACCAACAGCGCTTATTTGGATGCGGCTTCGTCATTGGAGCCAGACTTAGGCAAGAAGTCTTGAACTATAGGTGCATCAATGAGCGCCTCATGACCATACGCATCAAGGCTAAATTCGGCAACATTAGCGTGATATGCGCGCACGCCCCCACAGAAGAGAAAGACGACAACACCAAAGATATGTTTTTCGAGCTCCTAGACATATGAGCAGTGCCCTAGCTACGATATTAAAATAGTCCTGGGCGATTTTAATGCCAAGCTAGGAAGGGAAGACATCTTTAGTGGAATAATCGGGAAGAACAGCCTGCACGACAACACTTCCGACAATGGATTCAGGTTATAGATTTTGCTGCGGGGCGAAACGTCATGGTAGCCAGTACGCGTTTTCCACACCTCAATATCCACTAAGGAACTTGGACTTCTCCAGATCAATCTACCGTTAACCAGATTGACCATATTGCGATCAACGCCAGACACGCTTCCAGCAATATGGATGTATGAACTTTCCGAGGAGATAACATCGAATCGGACCACTACCTCGTTGTAGCCAAGGTAGCATTTCGGATTTCCAGACCCAAGGCAAAACAGAGAGGTGCTGGGAGAAGGTACAACGTCGAACGGCTACAATCGCCAGAGATTGTCAAATCCTTTTCCGACCGAGTTACAAGTAACCTCTCTCGAAGATCTCTGCCGCCAACACAATGTATCGAAAACCAGTGGCAACAGTGCCAAGATGCAATCAGAGAAGCCGCCTCTGATGTGCTGGGTTTCAAACAGCCACCAACAAGGAACCCCTGGTTTGATGAGGAATGTCGGCTGGCAAATGCAGCCAAACAACAGGCACGCAAAGCGGCGCTGCATAAAAGGACGAGAGCTGCTCGTGAGCTCTATGAGCAGAAGAGGCGAGAGGAACGCCGACTTTTTAGAAGGAAAAAGAGAGGGCATGAGAAGCGTGCGGTCGAAGATGTTGAGAGGTATAAAAGCAGGAATGAGGTTCGAAAGTTTAATGAACAGGTGAAACGAAATTCACAGGTTCATAAACCTAGAACTGAAGGCTGCAAAGACGAAAGTGGAAACATCATAGTGGAACCGCAGTCAATGCTGAGGATATGGAAGGACCACTTATGCAGACTGTATAACGGCGACGAAAAACTCAAGAACACCAAATCGACACCCACCATCTTTTCATCGATTTCAAGGCCGCATATGACAGCATCTACAGGGACGAGCTGTAAAGAGCCATGTCTAGTTTTGGCATCCCTGCCAATCTCGTCCGTTTGTGCAGGATGACCATGGAGAATTCACGCTGCTCCATAAAGGTTGGAAACAACTTAACAGAACCTTTCGATGTCAAAAAAGGTTTTAGACAAGGTGATGCGCTTTCATGCGATTTTTTTAACAACGTGCTTGAAAGAATAGTGCAGAGCTCACACGTCAACACTTGAGGCACTATCTTTCAAAAGTCTGTCCAATTACTGGCATATGCTGATGACATTGACATAATCGGAAGAACTCAGCGTGATGTCAATGGGGCTTTTGTGAGTATTGAGGCAGACGTAACTTTGAGGTAGTCAAAGACTTCGTCTACCTAGGCTCCGCTGTAAACGCAGGAAACAACACCAGCGCTGAGATCAAACGCAAAATAACTCTTGCTAACCGCTATTTCTTTGGACTAAGAAAGCAATTGAGTGTTAAATTCCTCTCTCGAGGGACCAAAGTGTTGCTATATAAGACCCTTATCATCCCCGTCCTGCTATAAGGTGCAGAAGCATGGACCATGACAAAAACGGATGAAAGCACCTTGGGTCGCTTCGAGAGAAAAGTTCTTCGTGTGATCTTTGGTCCCGTATTCATCGAAGGGGAGTGGAGGAGAAAATGGAACGACGAGCTGTACGGGCTGTACAGCGACGTAGACTTAGCCAGAAGGGTAAAACTCCAACGACTAAGATGGCTGGGTCACGTAGAGCGCAAGGAAACCAATGCTCCGGCCCGGAAAGTCTTAGAATCCGCACCCACAGGACAGCGCAGTAGAGGAAGACCGCGGATCAGGTGGCGCGCACAAGTGGAAGGTGACCTCACCCAACTTGGAGCGCGAAACTGGACATCTAGCTAGGGACCGAGCTAGATGGAGAAGTTTGTGGGGTGAGGCCCTAGTTCACACAGGACTGTAGCGCCACCTAAGGTAAGTAAGTAAGTAATTGGCAAGTGGGTTAAACTTAATTTCCCAAATCGTTATAATGAGCTAGAGATTCAACAAGAACTTATTAAAAGAATTCGAAGTCCAGATGAAAATATCGAAAATTATTGTTTCGAAGTAAATATGCAGGGTAAAAGAATAAACCTCACAGACAAATCTATAATACCTACAATAGGTATATTCTAACTGGATTAAACGATCGCGAGATGAGTGCAAATCTTGCAGCAAGCAGCTTCAAAGATATTCCAGATCTTGTTGACAAAATCAAGATGTATGAAAACATAAGGAAAAGTTCCCGGTCAAAACAAATTTCAAGCCATGTTATGACACCAATGTATTCAACTCACACCCCTAATAAAAGATACGAAGTATGCTGTTTCAATTGTAATCAACTCGGACACTTAATTGGCAATGTACGCAGACGAGCAAAAGACGATGGCAAGCAAACACCGACTACAAACCGCGACCAACAATCCCAGAAAAGAAAGAAAATCAACTAGAATCAATGTCATCTCATTGACCGATGGTTACTACAAACCAGTGAAAATTAATGGTTATAAACACACAGCGTTGCTAGACTCAGAAAGTGAACGTTCTATCGTTTCTGAAACTGTAGCCTCAGAAGTAAACTTTCCCATTAAAAAGTTTAACGCTGCTTAGATTATATAACTTCGAGTTCCTACTTGGAATGTTACCACTTTGCTTGAAAAAATCTTTTTAGTACTTTACAAATGTAAAGGTGTATCAAATGTAGAAATTCCAAATCCTTGAATAAGGGCCAACTTTCAGTTAATCGATATTTGTTGCAAATGATTTTAATTAGATGTTTTTGAGCAATCAACAAAGGTCTTATGGTACTAGCATATGAACCACCCCAGCTGCCAAAACTATGTAAGGGAAAGGTGAATTGTCTAGAATTCGACCCATGAAATATAATATTGTAATTACAAAGCTGATGACTAGAAGTTTTGAATGACATTATTTTAGTTTTTTCATTAAGGATCAACTTATGAACCGAGAACCAAGTTCTTATAATTTCGATATCTTCTTCAATTTGAATGTTACAATTTTGACTGGTAGGTAAACGATATACCTATCATCCGCAAAAGCCGTAGCAAGGCCATTCAACTGCAACCTAATGTGAGAGTTAATATAAACCAGAAAAAGCAAGGGGCCGAATACGGAGCCCTGAAACTGCTCGAAATTTCAAAACTCTTGTATGGTATGAAAATTAATGAATAATATCGTTAAAGCAACAATTTGGGGCGATTTTATATTAACGCAGCACGATTTTTTTTTTATTTTTTTTACAGTTAGGTAGGGGTGTCAATAGAACATGATGTTTTAAATATCAAGTATAGCAACACTGAACAAAAAACAGCGAAGAAATGAAATCAACTATTTTTGTGTGTATTGTAGGTATGTAAAAAGTGAACTTTTAAAATTAATTTTAAATGGAAATAAATGTTTCCTCGCTCTAAAATGATTAATTATTTGCACATATCCATTAAATAAAAAAAACGCGTGTCGAAATTCCTGCTGCCGTAATGGCAAGTTGAGCGACTGATCAATGAAATCAAACAATGTATCATGTGGGGTGCAAATTGATAGCGCTTCCTTTCGTATTTGTGCTGTAATTGTTGCAGATAAATTTCTCTCCGACTATGTTCAAAAAATAGTTAGTATGTGCTGCTGAGTGGACGTGTGCATGATTTCGTGGCAACACTTTTTTTAAGTTCAAACGTTTTTATTTAACGTACCAAGGTATTTCTCCACTAAAGAAATTTCACATATAAATGTACATAAACAAAAATCCAACACATACCTGCATTTCATTACAAGGTACGCACCTCTCAAGTAGTAGCTTTCGGCACTCAAGGTAAAACATCATACAAGAACATCATCTCACACCATCTTGCATTTTGTATGCTAATGTCTGGTAAACGTAATAGAGAAGTACCATCATCTTCACCTGATCAGCTGCAGCCCACCTCTCCTGATCCCAAACAGGCAAAAACCTTACACTTAACATCGAAACGCACGTCAAACTTCTCTTCTCTAAACAACACTGTCACATAACGACGAAACTCTTATCAAACAAAATGATTACATCATAAAACTACTTTCGTCAAAAATGGATGACTTTGAGAGAAGACTAACAGCAAAAATTGTAACCAACGTCTCTGCACAAAAAAACTCTATTGATGACGTCACTAATCGCATTAGATCAATAGAAACAAAGCTCTATGAAATTGATGTCATTAGAGAAGAAAACAGAGCACTTAAGGAGGAACTAAAAAACACGATGACGCACTTAAACAAATAACCGCACGCATTGATCGTAATGAAGAACTTCAACTTTATAAACAAACACAGAGTGACGCTCTTATCCATGGTTTGCCTTTAATGCAAAACGAAGATCTTAAAGCTACAGTTAATCACATGTGTAATACGATAGGAATGAAGCCAATAATTATTCGGGATATTTTTCGACTGAAAACAAAAAATTCGACACTCAATCAAATCTCAATCACCACGCGACAAGAGCTTAAATCGATATCTAACTACCGATCTGTTTAAAAAAAAAACACTATTGTCTTCGCGATTTTGGACTTTCTTCCGATAAACAGGTGTTTGTGCATGAATGTCTCACAATGAGGAACCGATTACTACTACAGAATGCAATAAAGATGAAAAATGATGGACATCTGTTTTCGGCATTTACTATGAGAGGTTTTGTGTACGTTAAAAAGTACCGCAATGATGAAGCTCTTATAGTAGACAACATCGATGCATTGAATGTTATTGCTACTGCATCTCCTATGACAACAACAACTGGAACATCTGATAAGCCAAACAACGATAGAAGAACAACAACGTTTTAATATTTTTTTTGTTTTGCTTTGTTTTTTTTCTTTCTTTTTGATTATTTTCAATTTTCTTTTAGATAGCTATAACTTTAATTTGCTTCTTATAACTTCTTTTATTAAAGTTTTCTTTTTATTTTTATTATAATCACTAATGAATACTAATTTAGATATATGAACATATATAAATTCATCTATCTCATTGCTTCTTATAACTTCATTTATTAAAGTTTTGTTTTTATTATTATTATAATCACTAATGAATATTAATTTAGATAAATATAAATTCATCTATCTCATTGTCATCATCGCCGTCTCTTTATTCTTCAAAAATCTTGCTAAAGTGGTCATGCAACTTTTTATCCTTTTTATTTTGCGTTGGACTATTTTTGGTCCTTATCGCTTTATTATTTATAATAATGGCTGATTATAGTTTTGATAATCGTAATTGGGAGTCCTATTTCGGGTGTGAACATGGATCTACGCGCTCAATGATACGAGTTTTGGGGGAGCAGTATGATGGTTTGAAGGTGTGCCATTTAAATGCCTAAAGTTTAAATCCTAAGATAGATGAATTTCGTTATTTGTTTGAGAATTCAAATATTGATATAGTGTGTGTTTGTGAAACTTGGTTCTCTTATGGTAGATTTTGTAACATGAATGGGTTTAATGTGTTTCGCTGTGATAGAAGTTGTCGTAGAGGCGAGGGTGTCGCAATCTTTACACGCAGAGGTATAAACTGCAAAATAATTCGCAAGTCTTTACCAGGTAGTGAAGTCGAATACTTATTCATTGAGATTAAGTGTAATAACAATAAAGTATTGCTGGGATCGGTATATCGTCCAAATCGAAATATTGAACTAACACCGTTGTTTTCAATATTAGACGAGTTAAATTTTGTGTCTCCGTTCATAATTGTTGCGGGAGAATTCAACCATGATGTGCTAAGGAGCGAGCTCGGAAATTGTAGATAGAATGGGCCCATTGAATTTATTTCCTATAAATATGGCTAATCCAACTCATTTCACCAGACACGGTAGTACTTTACTTGATATGTTTTTTGTAAGCCACACTGAGAAGGTTCTTCTTTACGACCTCTAATCATGATTTAATTTACCTTACATTTGAATGTTCACCTATGGTTTCTTCTTTAACTTACTGCTAAAGAGATTTTAAAAATTTTAACAGGCGGCAACTAGAAACTGATTTGAATCATATTGAGTGGTACCAAATATATAGTATGGCTTCTGTTGATGACCAAGTGCTATTTCTTCAAAATAATATTGATTATCTCTTCAACCTCCATGTTCTACTTGTTACTAAGCAAGCTAGTAAGAAAGACCAGCCGTGGTTTAGCAACTATATTAAGGATCAAATAAGGGAACGAAATTTTGCATATAAGCGATGGAAAATCTTTCGGCTTGAAGCATTGCATAATGAATACAAAATTTTAAGAAATAGAGTAATATGCAAAGCAACAGTTTTATGCTCCAAAACTTAATGCTTCTTTAGCAAAAGACAAACTGTGGAAGAATTTGAAGGAAATAGGTGTAGGCAAACAAATAAGAAATAAGAATATTTATATCTATTGTAACGAGTTTAATAATAAATTTGTTACCTTGAACTCGTCAGGTGTTGAAACCCGAACTTATGAGTTGACAGATATGATAAATGATGGTTCATCTTTGACTAATTTTTGCTTCTTGCCTGTTAATGATGGTGTTAAATCTAACTCTATTGGAACTGATGGAATCCATCCGGTTTTTCTTAAAGCCATTCTTCCGTATATAGTCAAATTCATAACCTATATTTTTAATAATATATTCATGACTAGTACTTTCCCTTCTATTTGGAAGCAGGTGAACTTAATACCAATTCCCAAAAATCATGACGGAGATGATAATCGACCTATAGCTATGTAACCCTTTCTTTCGAAGGTTTTGGATAAACTGTTAAATAACCAAATAAGAATTTTTCTCACAAGTAATAAATTTGATGTGTATCAATCAATCAGGCTTTCGCCCTAAGCACAGCTGTACTAATGGCATTTGATACCGTAAACCATTTTATACTTTGTGAAAAACTTAAAGTTCAATTTCATTTCTCTTTTGCATCTGTTAAGCTTATTCTCTCCTACTTAACCGGAAGATCTCAGACGGTTTTTGCTAACAATGTTATGTCTAATTTCCTTCCTCTGCAGAGAGGTGTCCCTCTGGGTTCTATTGTGGGCCCTTGACTTTTCTCGATGTATATCAATGATCTTCCGTCATGTCCACTGAACTCTTCTGTGCACATGTATGCAGAGGACGTTCAATTATAAAACAGTTTTCAACTAGGCATGTTTGAGAATGGTGTGCATGAAGACAACGAGGATTTGAATACAATTGTTATGTGGTCCCGCAAAAACGATCTTTGTTTAAATCCGAAAAAAACTAAATGCTTAGTCATCTCTAGAACTATAACGGATACTTCATATTTTCCAGAGATATATTTAAACAACTGTGCTATCGAGTTCGTCGACTCTGCCAAAAATCTCGGGCTTACATTTAGTAAAACACTAAGTTGGAACACTCATATTAATCTAACCCTAGGTAAGGTATATGGAGGTCTTCGACTGCTCTGGGCGTCTCATCACATAACGCCTTTGAAAACGCGATTAATATTGGCCAAAACTTTATTAGTACCAATTATGCTTTTCTGTTGTGAGGTGTTTAGTAATTGTGACTTCGAACACAAGCGAAAACTCTAAGTCAATCTATGGCATTTCACTCGATAATCTCTTTAAAGTAAGAACTTTAACCATGTATCACAATATCATACAATCACATCAACCTGAATACTTATACCTATAATAAAATACACTTTACGCGCTCTGAAAAATCATGCGACCTTATCCCAGTACGTTACTCATTCCTTGTATCTGAGCGCCAGTTCTATGTGCATTCTATTCGTTTGTGGAACTCCCTCCCTCGCTCTGTTAAAATTATAAGCAGTCCGACCATTTTGAAAAAATGCTAAGAGAACTTTTCTTCTAGCTCTGTTCTTATTCAATGATGCAGATGATGTTGATGATGATGATGATGATGGTGATCGTTATGATGATGAATTGTAAATTTAAATTTTTATATAATTCCGAATGTACATATGTACATATATTACTTTCTTTTTTTTTATAACTTATACCTACAAAATTGATTTTGTTTTGTTAATCTGTTTAATGCATACATAATATTTCCACCTTTTGAATTCAAAGCACGATTTTTGTAAAAATAGTATTATGATACTGAGATTTGCTCTAGCTTATAAGATATTGTATCTTACAGAGTATAATTGTACAATAAATAAATGAAATGAAATGTTCTGATTGGAAAAGATATACTCAACAATCCTAAATGTGAAATTAAAAATGAGGGAGACATTCTTACCATCCAACGCAAAGAAACTCATTATCTAACGTTTCTATTATTATTAATAACAAATAAATTCCCAGTAAAATACCAATAAATTCGTTATACAGTCTTTAACTTTTAAAGAGTTTAAATTTTGAGTAGTTCTTATATGCGAGTTCCTACTTGGAATGTTACGACTTTGCTTGAAAAATTCTTTTTAGTACTTTACAAATGTAGAGGTGTCTCAAATGTAGAAATTCCAAATCCTTGAATAAGGGCCAACTTTCAGTTAATCGATATTTGGTGCAAATGATTCTAATTAGATAATTTCCATTAATGCAGCACGATTTTTTTCTAATTTTTTTTACATTTAGTTAGAGGTCTCAATAGAACACGTTTTAAATATAAAGCCGAGGAAACACCTTTTACATATATTTTAACGATACTTTTTTTGTATTGTTTTTTGAGCCTAAAAAAAGGTTTTTTTGAATTGATAGTTCCAGAGAGAAAAAAACTAAACGAGAGAACCAACTTCGACGGTTGCTCTCTTTTTGCCTACAAGCTGCGATTTGCACATAAACTTACACATGTATTAACTCCATATAAAAAAATGTGGGGAACGAATACTTATGCAAGAAGATGTGCATACTCCTTACATTAAAAAAAAATGGCGTCCACCTTCGAAAAATGGCGGATGCCATGCTGTTCAGACGTGTTCAAAGAAAATTCAAAATTGTGGATGAACAATTTTTTGGTATTCTCATTGTGTTACTTTGGGAGTAATATCATTCGAATATGAAGTGAAATTAATTACTATTGTTAGGTACCAGAACAATGAAGATTTAGAAACAATTGTAAATTACGCATTTAGAGAAATATTAGTTAGTTATTTGAAGCCAGTTTTAATTATTAAGTAAGTAAAATAAATTAGGTGGTGCAACGGTGCAATGAGAATTAGGACCTAGAAACATAAAACTCTGAAAGCACTGCAACTATTATTTGTTTTATTATTAGCTGCGTTTATGCGTTTAATTTTTTGCTCAGACCGTTGAAAAATGCAAAAAAAAATTCAGATTTAGTTTGATTTTCAGAGTTCATGGATTTAGTTTTGGCTGCGAGAGTTGCTGGAACATTGACACCGAGAGTTAAAGAATGTAAACATGGATCATTAAAATAAATCAACGCAGAAACATTGAAAACATTTTTATATACTCATCTCTTTAATTTAAGTGATTTAAGTAGAGACTACATAAAAAACCGTGAACTTCTGTTGCCAATTTTCATCGCATAAGATTTGTGAATTGGCGATAAGCTATGCTTTCCACTTAGCTAATGTGCTGTTTTTAAAGGCTTAACTACATATGTAAATAGCATATAGGTGCCCTTCCTGCTGCAAACAGCGTCGAGCTTCTATGTCATGTGAGTCACCTCTCCCATGTACTCAGCACTCTCCACCTTCCACCTTGTCGTCCACTGTTATTGCAAATTCTGCTTCAACACAACAATCTGGTTCATCATCAACCTTTACTACCACAGCTACTGCTACCAGCACCACTACTAACACCACCAACACCGCCAACCCCGCCAACACCACCAACACCGCCAACCCCCCCAACACCGCCAACACCGCCATCACCGCCAATATCACCAAGACCGCCAACCCCGCCAACACCGCCAACACCGCAACCCCCGCCAATACCGAGTTCATCACCACACCATTGCCTGAAGAAGAAATAAAAGCTGTGACCTTAGAAATGATTTATTCTGAAGTTGTCTTGATGAAACAATATCACAAGACACAAATCGATGCACTTGTCGCCAAAAACATTGAAAGTGATAAAAAAATACTTGCATTTGAAGAAAAGGTCAACAACCTAGAGCAACAGCTTCTTGCGAACTGCATTGAAATTTATAACGTTCCAAATAACAACAACACCTTAACGAACGTTGATATCGCTCTCAAAGTCTTGTGCGATGGTTTAAACGTAAACATAAACAAAGCAGACATCGATCAATGTTATATGAAAAAAATAACAACAAAACCATCTTCTAATGCTAATGCTACTAACAAAAATGTAAAGAGCACCAACACCAACATTCTTCGTGTAAAATTGGTTTCACAACTGATGAAGGAAAAGATCATGAAAACAAAAAGAGAAAGAAGAGATCAGCTTACAACTAATCTGTTTGATGCGAAAAGAAAAACAGAAAATATTTTTGTGAACGATTGCTTAACATATGAGACTCGCCAATTGCTTAACAAGGCATTATCACTGAAAACTGAGATGGGATTTAAATATGTTTGGACTAAGAATGGGAGAGTTTATATGCGTAGGAGTGAGGGTGACAAACCAGTAAGAATATTTTGTGCTGCTGATTTTGATAAAATATGAATATTAATAGTTCTATTTCTGTCCCTCCTTCAGTCCCTGAAATATGTGTTTATCCAGTCATTGCATCTAATTTTGTTGATAATTGTTTTTGTTTACATCAAAATATTCGTAGTTTAAGAAAAAATTTTTCATCTTTTTTAGCGCATATTGAAACGTTTAATAGCTTACCTGTTGTTATTGTTTTGAGTGAGATTTGGATCTACGAAAATGAATTAAGTTTATATAATATTCAAGGTTATTCAATGTTTGCTAATTGCAATGAAGTATATGCCTCAGGTGGTATAGCTGTTTATGTAAGAGATGATATTTTTTGTGAAAGCTCAAAAGTTGAAATTACAAGTGCGGATGTATTGAAGTTATCATTTTGTTATAAAAATGATAGCTATGTCATGTATTGTATATATAGGCTGCATAGTTTTTGTAAAAGTATTTTCATTGACGAATTGAGCAATGTCTTGAGTATAACTAAGGCCAAGAACTTAATCTTATTAGGTGACATAAATATTGACATTTTAAATGAAACGGATAAAGATTCTGAAAATTATTTACTACTTATGGCAGCTAATGGTCTTAAAAGTTACATAAACGAAGCAACTCGTGTGACAGACTCCTCTAGTACTTGTATAGACCACATATTTGCTAGGTTTAAAAATTACAAGAAATCTTCAAATGGAAAAGTGTATGATCTAATGATAACAGACCACAGAATGATAGCGATGACTAATTTTTTGAATTCGGACTTAACGCCACGTCAAAAAAATCTCAAAAAAACCATTAATTATATTGATTACTTTTTACTAAATGAGTGCTTAAAATATGAATTCTGGGATCCAGTGTTTTTAGAAAGTGACCCTTCTGAAGCTTTTGATGTATTCTTTTCAATCTTAGAAAAGCATATCAAATCTTGTACATCTTCGTCAACCAAAAGTTCAAGATTAAAGCATTTAAAGCCTTGGATGAATAAAGGGCTCCTCAAACTCATAAATAGGAAGAATGCTTTTAGTAAAAAATGTAAAAAACATCCGCTTAATGAAAATCTTAGAAAACACTATATTTCTCTCTGTAAAACTGTTAAGAAACATATTGAGGTAGCTCGAAATAATTTCTATACGGATGCGTTTTTAAAAGCTAGAGGAAATGTCAGAGAGGAATGGAGAGTTGTTGATAACATTTTAGGTAAAGAAAGGCAACCAATTGAAATAAAAAATTTAGAAGTTGATGGTGTTTCCTTTACTGATCCAAGTTCAATTTCTAATCAAATTAATGAATACTTCACTGAAATATCTGATAAAATTAAGCCTAGAGTTGGTTCTTACTGTAGTTGTGATTGCTCGATGAGTTCAATTTTAATGCCTGGTATACAATGTAATAGTTTTGTCTATAATTCTATAACATCACAAGAAATATTAAAAGTTATTCTATCGCTTAAAAACAAAAATTCAAGTACTTCTGATGGAATTTCTAGTACTCTTCTTAAAAAAATTGCATTTTATGTTGTGGATGTTTTGATGTACTTATTTAATGCAAGTGTTGAAAGCGGTTGTTTTCCTAAAAATTTAAAAAGAGCCGAAGTTATTCCGCTGTTTAAAAAAGGTAAAAAAAATAATATATCAAACTATAGACCGATATCTTTGCTTCCAACTATCTCCAAAGTTTTCGAAAAACTTATGAAGGTGCGAATCATGTCGTTTTTGGATAAAAATAACTTTTTTAGTAAAAACCAATTTGGTTTTAGACAAAACATGTCTACAGAAGATGCTATTCTACGATTATGTAGTGAATTATATGGCAGCCTTAATGCAAATAAGTCCACCATTGCACTTTTTGTTGACATGACAAAAGCATTTGACATGGTTGAACACAGCATTCTTCTCGATAAACTTTACAGTGCAGGTTTTAGAGGAAAAACTTTTGAATGGCTTCAATCCTATTTGATAGAAAGGGAACAAAAAGTTGTTGTAAATGGGACTTATAGCGATTCGCGTTATTTAAAAAATGGTGTTCCACAAGGATCTGTCCTTGGTCCGTTATTTTTCCTAATTTATATAAACTCAATATTCGAGTTAAAACTTAATGGATCATCTACTGCTTTTGCAGATGATATAGCCTTTACTTATCAATTTAGCACGTTATTTGATTGTATAACAAAAATTGAAGAAGATCTAGAAACACTAAGGACATGGTTTACTGCTCATAAGCTTATCATCAGCGAAAAAACAAAACTGGTGACCTTCAAAGTATCTGGAAATAGGCTTCCTGATTACAACCTATACTTTCATGCCCATAACTGCAAAAAATTTTGTCTACCTATTCACAAGTGTGGTAGGAGCAACTTTAATCCTAGATTTCAATGCTCCAATAGTTGTTTTAAAATCGAATCAGTATTGCATTTTAAATATTTAGGGGTTTTAATTGATTCAAATTTGAACTGGAAGGAACATACTCGCACTTTAAAATCGCATTTGATGTTGGTTTCTCGGAAAATGTATCTTATAAAACCATTTTGCTCAAAAAAAGTATTAAAATGTATTTATAACGGTCTTGCACAGTCAAAACTTCAATATGGTATAACCAGTTGGGGTGGGTGCTATGCTAATAATTTTAGACCTCTATTGATTGCACAAAAACACTTGATAAGGATTATTTCTAACAAAAATCGATTAGCTTCAAGTTGGCCCCTATTCAAGGAATTGCAAATACTACCAATGAGACATCTCTATGTTTTTAAAGTACTCAAAGAATTTTTTAAACAAAGTGGCAACATCCCCAGTAGAAACTCAGAAATTTATGATCTACGCACAAACAGCTTGCACCTTATGAATGAACCTTTCACTCGTAGAACACATTTTTCACTTTTTTACATTGCTACAGCACCTAAATTTTTCAATAAACTGCCTGTTTTTATCAGAAACACTACCCGGTTGAGTTCTTTTTTGAAAAAAGTCAAGGACTGGCTATTCACTGTTGAAACTGAGCATATTGAATCCATTTTAAGAATCCCAAATTAATTATCAGCACAAAATAACAATAATTAATTTACCTTTTGAAATTGTTAAGTTAATTTTTTTCTATTTCTTCCTACGTTTTTTGATTTTTTCTTCATTTTTATCTTTCTTCTTCATTTTTATCTTTTAATTCTACTTTTGTATCTTAAATTAAATAATTGTATAATGATTAAAATATTGTGTTGTTTTATTATAATTATAATAACGAATTTACTTTGTACAGATTGTCACCCCACATCAGACCTTTATTGAAATTATTTATTGAAACGTGTCATTCAACACTAACTTAATAAGTTAAAGAATGATTACTATTTTTTACTTCATTCAATTTAATTTAATTTGTATAATTGTATCTAGCTTTAATTAATTTATATGAATGAATAAAAAACAAAAAAACTAAAAAAAAAAAAAAAAAAAAAAAAAAAAAAAAGCCGAAAAGTACTTTTGTACAAAAGTAAAACTATTTGTATTCTCGCTAGGTCTGTCGTTTTGTGAAGAGAATATACAAATTTGTTCTTCAACCAAAATTTAAGTCTTATGGATCATTTTTATAAGTTTTCCAGTTCTACTATTTATTTATATCTTATCTTTCAGTTATATAGCGACAAGGAAAAATCTGTGAGGGAAAGTTCTAACTACAGTTTTTTTGAAAGTGCATTGTGGGTTATTCATAGATGTTTGCTAAACTTTTTAGGTTATTCATAAATAAATGCAAATATAAGTTAAGGGCTAAACCTGAATAACTATAAACATAGAAAATGCTGTGTTCAAGTAATTATTATCGCAGCCAAATTTCATAATTAATTTTTTTGGTGTATAAAACAGCTGAAAGACTAATTCATGACAAATAAATGTTACGTTAACACTAAGTTCCAGAAAATATCGATTGATACCGCAATTACAGAAGATACGGATATTTTATATAAATATTCCCGGTAAACTGTAGACCTTTATTAATTCCACCTATTATAATTAATTCGATGTAAAATAATTCAATGCAGTATATTTTTGATAAAACAGCAGTTAAGTTATTGTTAAGGTATTACTATTAAAATAAACATAACATACATTTATAAAAAAACATGTACATGTTCATAACAAATAAAGTCTAGTCTAAAAAACCTTAACCTTGTTATACACTCTTTCTGGGGTGGAATCGGGTAAGGTGATTTGTAATAGGTGACAGTCACAATCAACAAATTCGGTCTGTGTAAGGTGATAGTCACCGGTGACAATCACGATTTGGTGACTTTTTCTGGTGACAACTCTTTAGTTGTCACTTTCATTGGAAATTGATTTTTATTTTTAGTTGCTGAAATTTTAAGACAATATAAATGTGTTTGTGCTCTTGATTTTACCTTCTAAAAATGCTGAAAATGAAAACATTAATCATAATGGAAATGTCCGGCTCTTGAGGATTAACCTCCGCAATAAAATAAATATTCTTGATATTTCAAGTCCAAAGTAAGTACGCATATGTGCTATATATTTGTTCACATATAAATACCTATTTATTATAAGTTTTTTTTTTTATTTATAATTAATATTCTAAATTAAATAGATTCCTAAAAAACTTTCGATTGAATAAGAAAACATTTTTACATATCCTACCGCTTCTGGATTTGTCAGCTGGAATGCGGTCAACACACATTCCCCCTAATCTTCGATTAGCCGTGACTTTAAATTTTCTTGGCGTTGGTGGTTACCAAAGGCAAGTTGGCGCTGGCTGGTCAGCTCCAATGAGCCAAAGTACTGTTTGTGAGGTTATTTCTTTGACCGTAAAACAAATGGAGAGGAAATTGTGCCCACTTACAATCAAATTTAATCAATCGGCTTCAAAGGCAACAAAAATGTTCTTTTACGAAAAATATCAAATTCCTGTAGGTAGGATTTTGTTTCTTAGTAAAAATAAACTAATTTTATTACTTGTTTTTTATTTTATTATTTGTTTCCTAGTAATCGGCTGCATTGATGGGAGTCGTATTATGATTCTCCGCCCTTCGGAAAATGAGCATATGTATTTCAATAGAATATATATATATATAATATATAGTATCCGGATAGCTTCCGATCGGTTTTTGAATACAACCACTGAAATTGTAACACACGTCAGTGAATTTCTTTTAAAGTGATACCAAATTCTAAACAAAATTTGGTGATCACCTTACACAGACGCAAAAATTAGTTTGATCACTTTTTATGATCACAAAGGTGACAATCAAAAATCACCTTAGCCGATTCCACCCCAGAACACATCTTTTCTGGTTTTTATTGTTAATGCCATCTATCTGTAACTCAAAGAAAGAGAAAAGAAAAAGAAATTCACCACAATCTACCGTTTTAACGTTTACCGTAATTTATTGACAAACGAAAATTGTTTGCTAGAATTAATTTGTGAAAACCAGAGAGAGAAAGAAATATCAAATGTCTCGATTCTCTCTGCTCTTCGAGGTGAAAACATGTATACACCGATACGAATTCAACACGCTATAAAAAATGAGAGTAAGAGGTTTCAAAGGGACGGAGACGAGGAAATTTGGCTCTCTCGATTAGTTTTTTCTCTCTGATAGTACGGCTTACTAACTGCTTGAAAAAATTCTTTTTAGTACTTTACAAATGTAAAAGTGTCTCAAATGTAGAAATTCCAAATTCTTGAATAAGAGCCAACTTTCAGTTAATCGATATTTGTTGCAAATGATTCTAATTAGATAATTTCCATTAATGCAGCATTATTTTTTATAATTTTTTTTACAATTAGGTAGGGGTCTCTATTACCCTGGTTACAAGACGAGGAATCGAATCGAATTGAGATTTCGATCCAGGTATATGGTGGCACTGAATCGAGGAATCGAATTCAAATGGAATCGAAATGACATTTCGGTTTTATTTGTGTACTTTTAAATAAACTTAAAATTTTAGAACAATGCTCTAAACACAAAAACGAGCGCCAAATTAAATTCAGCTTAGAACCAAAAATACTCCATTTAAATGGTGTCCTTTTGCTTAAAACAAACAAGAGAGAAACAAATTATCGCACGCACACAAGCAAAACCTCACACACCAATAACTCGATTCCCCGATTCACGTTTACAAACAAATTTTCGATTCGATTCACCTCTTTCAGTGGGATTGGATCGAGTAATCCTATTTCGATCCGATCCAGGTCTATACGGAGCTAAATCCTGATTCAATTCGGATTCAATTCTTCTTGTAAACGCGGTAAATAGGCGAGGAAACTACTTTTCCATACACACTACTTTTTTTGTATTACGTTTTTTGAGCTTATAACAAGTTTTTTTTTTTTTAAATTGATAGTACGGCTTACTAGTAGTACCCAAGGCATGATGGTTAGTCCGTTGGACTGTCATGCAAGGGGTCTTGGGTTCAATCCCTGTTTGTGACACCTTAATTTAAAAAATTAATTTTCGCGGGTATTGCCTCTTGCGTGGAATTGACAATTCCTTCAAGAGTAATTCTTGTCATGAAAAAGTGCTTTCTCAAATTAGCCGTTCGGATTCGACCTAAAATTGTAGGTCCCTTCCATTCCTGACAACAGTACTCGCACACAGGAATGGTTGCGAGTTGAAAGGCACTAGGCCCTGGTTCACAACGGACTGTTGCGCCACCCAATTTATTTATATATTAGTACGGTTTACTAACTGCTAGCTATGTATGTATGAAGCCCCTGCTTGTGATTACTATAGGATTTAAAATTATTAATTATTTGCACATATCCATTAAATAAAAAAAAACGCCAATCGAAATTCCTGCTGCCGTAATGGAAAGTTGAGCGACTGATCAATGAAATCAAACAAAAATATTGTATTCGCTGGTCATAATACTGTTTGAGAGATTCTGGATGGTATGTAGAAAAATTTCAGTTATGTTGTTCTGTGACTCACTTCAACTTCAAATAAATAGAAGGGAAATATAGTTAATCCATATTTAACCTTTTCCAATTTTTATAAAAAAAAAATTAGACAAAAACGCTTGCTGTAATTAATTACATTACATGGCTCAACTTTCCATTACCGCAGCACGAATTTCGACTCGCGGCTCTTGTTTTAGGCTCAAAAAATGTAATACAAAAAAGTAGGGTTATGTCCGAAAAAGAAAATATTTTTTTCTATGACTTAAAATTGTTTTTTCGCCTTAATATATAAAACATGTTCTATTGAGACCCCTACCTGCGGTAATGGAAAGTCGCTCCAATTAATTTATAACATATAAATAACAAGTGGGTGATGAGGCAAACAAACTTTTAGTATCTACATAATTAGAAAAAATAAACAAAAAATGGTTTCACACACCTTGTTCTCTCCACATAGCATAGTGTGTAGCTTTATAACCTTCGCGTATAGCACTCAATACATCTTCATCGCTATCAGACCAAAATAATTTTTGGTTTATAATTTCCATCATCAAGTGTTCCTTTGCGAATGCAGCCGCTTCACTTCCACCATGTCCATCATAAATGCCAACAAAAGCATACTCCAAATCCTTGGTATTTTTAGATTCATGATAGGCCACGGAGAAAAAATCTTCCATGTACTTTCGTCCACCTTGGCTACAATGACCAGTCACTCTTAAATGTACGCCAATAGATGAAGACGCTATGGAGGTCAATGGTGGTGATACCGCTGCCGTTGGTGGCATTAGACAACCATTTTTCTTCAATCCGGAATCTTCTTGATGCATTTGCATGGTTAAATACAAATATAGTGCAAGATTTTCACCCGTGTGCTATCGTATCGAGGTGGCGAGATTCCACAATTGTTTAAATTATTGAAGACAATGTTAGCACAACAAAACTTTATAATTAAGTGAATTTAAAAACATGACCATATATATTAACACACAAATTGTCTTTACCCACACATAAAACTATTAAACACAGAAATAAAATAAATATACAGTTGAACTCAGTGCTGCTTTCAATTCTGTCCGACTCATGGTTAAAAGTTTGAGTCGTTGAGTAATAATCTTACAAATATTTCATTTGCTTTCCACACATCTCCAAGAAAATAGAAATTTTCTATACATTCAAACTGGTTGCGATGATTTGTCACACATGTATATCCACTTTTTTAATAAATTCAAAAATAATTAACACAAAAGAATTGCTATGATGATGGCAATTCGATACAAAATGTATTCGGTGTAACTACAACGCTATAACTACCACGGGAAAACAAATTGTAGTTAAGTAAATGAATTAATGAAAGATTCGCATCGCTGAAATTAAATACTTTTGTATCTTGCTAAACTGAATAGAGAATTATGTAGATATTTTATGAATTATGATTCGATCCAAAAATACTCAATTTATCGAGATGAGAATCTCCAACCGACATCTTGTTTGCCTACAGGCTACTGATGAATAAATGTGGGAAAGTGTGCGTAAAATGGGTGCCAAAACTCGTTTTGAAAGGTTAAGGGAAGCGTTCGAAAACAAAACAATCATAACCTTTATCATAACATTTATTAGAATGTTTTTGAACAAAATATCTAGTGATATGTAAAGATTATTTATTTCAATCAAAATAAAAGTTGTAAAAGTGTATAAAAATTAATAGAATTGAAGGAAAACATACTAAATAATTTATTAGTTTCATCAGTTTTTTGCGAACACAATGCCCAATGCAACTAGTTAATTATTACTTGAAATGAACAAAAGTAACAGACGTATCAATTCATGTTTTACACTTAATAACCCAAGATTTAAACAAATCTGATTTTTGCAGCTGTTATTTCTTTGCACATATTTTAAGAAAATCCTTCAATTTTTCAAGTGAAAAGTTGCTTATATTTTAATGCTACAAAATGTTATTACATAGATTTTTGTTTTTTTTTTATTGGTTTATATTTTTTTTCTTTTAAGAAATTGAATACAATATTTAAGATACATAAAATCGTTTGAGCATGGCATTTGCCGTCTGCCAGATTGACAATACAATATAAACTCTATATATGTGTTTGATAAAATTACATTTTTAATTTAATAGTCCAGTCTTTATTTTAATTAAGGATTAAGATTCCGTTTGCATATATATATTTTTTTTTTTTAACTGTAGGTAAGTTCTACTTTCAAAAATCACCGTTTTTAATTCTGTTCCTATATCTAAGAGCAGTTTTTAGGAAATCATATAATAAATCAACATTCATTTGATTTAATAAGAAAATACAATATTCTTCGGTTAAGGTATTATTTCCAAATAAGTTTCTTCTTATTTCACGCAAAACTGGACACATTCCCAAGAAATGAATGATGTCTTCACGTTCTCGTGCGTCGGTTGCATAAATCACATAAAATCGGTAATTCACTTCTATGTGGTATGTAATTGAGTTGCAGCAATTCGCCTCGTAATCGGAACATCATTGAAATTGTGCTTGTATTATTTTCACTTTTGAAGAAGTTGTTTTCGTTGAAAATATAATCCAAGCGATTATATATATTTTTAATAATAATGATTTAAAATCATGAAAATAATATTTTTATTTTTAAAATCATGAAATGAAAATAAAAATAAAAATGAACCAGCATAGTGTTCAAATATGCGTTTCGCCCCGGTGCAATGGTTGGGCTCATCAGAAGATGACCATTACACCTTGTCTTGACGCATATTTTCTCTAATAAATCGAGATTCCATATAATATGAGCTACATAGAGCTACTGTGAATTATATGGTTGCTACAAGTCTTTACATCAGACAAATTGTAGCTGTTTTTATTTGCTTGCTAAGGTACTTTTTATTTGACTGTTAACAGTCGAATTGTTTGTTCTTGAACACCAATTATTTTTAATAATAATGATTTAAAATCATGAAAATAATATTTTTATTTTTAAAATCATGAAATGAAAATAAAAATAAAAATGAACCAGCATAGTGTTCAAATATGCGTTTCGCCCCAGTGCAATGGTTGGGCTCATCAGAAGATGACCATTACACCTTGCACCTGGTGCGTTGGGGGAGATGAAATGCTCGTTTCAGGTAGTACCTTAAAAGTTTTTCAACCGATTCATATTCTGAACCTCCCCATACCTGTGCAGCATAAAAGATGATTGATTCCGCTACAGTTTCAAAGACCCGATATTTACTACTGTGCCTCATGAATTTGTTGTTGAAGCAATTTTTCCAATTAGCGTTTATATCAGTTTTCGCATTAGATAATTTATCTTTTAAATGCTTATCCATTTTCATATTTTGTGTGAATAGTACACCAAGATATTTGTATTCTTTTACAACCTCAACAGCATACCCTTCGTTAAACCATTTCTGGTTTGCGCTAGTTCTGCCTCCTCCCTTTCGATTAACCATAACTTAGGACTTATCCGGATTAACCAAAAGATTCCACAACTTACAGAATTCTTGGAGCTTATTTAACATTAACTGTAGAGTTCCAGGTGAGTTTGTCATCATCACTACATCATCTGCAAAAAGGAGGACTTTTGCAGTCCCGCAAATTCTATGGCACCAGGTAGACAATAGACCAAGTCGTTTATAAAAAGTGCAAATAGATCGGGGCTAAGGGGACAGCCTTGTATGACTCCTGTTTTGGTTGCAAACCACTCTGATCTATTAGCACCATTCCAAAGTGACGATTTCGTATCTCGATAGATATTTTGAATGAGTTGACCAAATTTTAAGGACATTCCAAGCCCGTACAGCTTGTACATCAGGCCATCCCGGTCGAACGTTTCGAACGCTGCTCTAAAATCTACGAAGATGACATAAAGCTTTTTACTTCTTGCAAGGTATGAGTCAGCAATACTTTTGAACACGAAAATGTGATCAATAGTAGAGTAGCCCGATCTGAAGCCCCCTGAAATTGCGAGCTAAGGTCCAAAATTCTGAAGAGTTTATAGCGAGAGTGAGTTTAAGCGCCTCAGATTCGAAAAACTGTTTCTTTTTTTCTTTAAATAGGTTTTTAAATCTCTGATTAGCTTTTAAATACGATTCCTTAGCAAACCTGGTACTGCCTTTACGGAATAGTTTTAACCAGGCATAGGACACATCTCTTGCTTTTTTAAAGCTTTCGTCAAACCAGCGCTCCTTGAATGCTATGCGTTCTGCTGCATGGATTTGCTTGCTTAATTATTTCCTCTAGATCGTTGAAATTCGCAACTTCATGATTTTGTAGGGTCTCATCTAAATTCGCTTTATAGGAGTGTTCTTTGCTATTATGCCAAACTATCTTTGTGAGGAGTTCCATGTTTGTGGTTGTGACATTAGCTACCTCCGAATGGTTGAAGGAAATCACAATCGGCATGTGGTCTGAAAATAGCTCGCTCAATACCTCGAAATCGACAACATGATTATTCCACTCGCATCCTATAAAACAATAGTCAATGACGGAAGAACCTTGCCCTCCAACAAACGTGAATTCTCTATTTTGATCACCTCGGCTAGTTCGTTTTAGCAGTTTTAAATCAAAAGAGTTACAGAGTTCGATTAGCTTATAACCATTGGCGTTTCTAACATTATCCTTTGAGTTTCTCTAGATTCTAGCTAGATTGTTAACAGCACCTTCGTCATCACCCACTCTTGCATTGATATTGCCTATAAGTAGTACATTTGAACTATCACCTCCACATGTCATGAATTCTTGTAGGTTCCCGAAATCGATATCCCAATTGTTGCAGTTCAAGTAGTTTGGTAGAAAACGTACAATTTTCTTATCAATTTTCATAGTTATGTATAACAAGGAATGGTAAGATTCGATTTTGCAGTCATAAATGTAAAGATCTCTCTTAAATCCAAAGATATGTCCTCAACTTGCTCTTCCTCTTGTGTGAGTTCTGGTTGCTGGTATTGTCCTAAGTTCGTAGTTGTTAAATTTATTTTCGTACATATCAATATTTAACTCGGTGATAAATGTTTCGTATAGGAAAATAATATCAAATATACATATAAAATCATTAAAATTAGTAAAAATAGATTTATTGCTTAATCCTGAGACATTTTAGGATAAAATTTTAAATTCTTTTTTATATAAACAACTTATATTCTTAACAACAGTTTGGGGGCAGACCGCATTCCAATTAAATGATTTGTTGAGGCGGTGGGGTAACGTAACGTAACGTGTTCATATTAGTCACCACTGAATTTTGGATACAACCAGGAACGCTATTTGCCGTACTGTCATCAATCAGCTGCTGCAATAATGACAATCCACATTCGCAGTCGCATTGTAAATTCAAATTGCTGTCAAAATAAAACTATTTTTCATTTACGAACAAAATTAAACAACAAATTGCTGTTTTTAGGGATTTGTTTTTAATATGTATATCGGATTTCAACTCTTGCAATCGCCTCCTTCTTGCTCTAGATGCAGCTGGGTAGTCTAGAAGTATGGAAATTCAAGTGTCTTTTAGCTTAGAGATCCTGTTAAAATACGCCCATCATCCTCCCTTTTTGATAGCTTCATAAATAAGTTGGTTCTTTGGTTGTTGTTTGAACGAAGTGCACGCACTGATGATATTGTGCCTATATCTGATGATTGCAGCAGAACCATACAAAGGCTTCTAGCTTGCCCTGTAGCATTTTCTCCTTCTACCGTCGGCATTTGAATCATAATATTTTGTTCATTAGCTTTAATCTCCAAGAATTCAACTTGCCGTTCCAAAGCATTACATCGGTTTTCAACTGTCTTCAACTGCACCTTAAGTTCTTGGTTGTTTTCTTGCAGCAAATGAAGCCTAGCACTTACCTCTATATCTGCTTTCTTAGGTAGATCCTTCAGTTTTTCATCCAATATGGAGACATAGCTCTTTGAATGATATGTTCAAGATCTAAAACAGACATATTTCCTACAGCTACTCCCTAGTTCGAAGATGATGCATTTTTGTGGCGATCCTCCGGAGACAGATCAATTAGTTTTCATTTACTTTGTTGTTCCATATAGTTGTCATTGTCTTTTACCGGTGTTCTTTGCATATTAATGGCAGATTGTTTAAGACTCATCTAGTGTTCTTTTTTTTTGTGATGTTTGAAATTTTAGATAGCTATTTTAACACGTTTGCGATGGTTTCTTTTTAATTATTTATTATATTAATTTAGAAAAAAAAAAACTTTTAAATTAAGGAGCTCAAAATAAACACAACTTTCACTTGTATAGCTAAGGTAAATAAAAATATAAAAACTTTAAACCAGTATGACCACAAAAAATCAAATTGAAAACAATAGAGGAAATATAATATCTAGTGTCACGACCGGTACCTGAAACACTCTCAATTTCGATTCAAATTCGTTATAGTTGAATACATAAGAGTGTTGAAAAAAGAGAATTTTTTAAAACAAAACAATATGTTTCGAATGTTAAGAGTAGGTTTTTTGTCATATGTTATTTTTTATAGAAAACCCTTATAATCAAGAGAGTACAAGTACACCTCAATTAAGAAAAAGTAAGTCAAATTGCAGTGATGCAGGTGTAACAATAATTATCGAATTATTTTATAGTCTGTGTTTTATTTTAAATGGTGCCAACTTCCCTCAAGAAATCTGGAAGATAAAGCAGACAAAGCGCTGATTTACAGGTAAGTTTTTTTATATAACATTTCTCTTAACAAAGTAATGTCAATTTTCTTAGCAACAGACGCTGTATAATAGTTTTTGTTGGAATCATAAGACTATATTTCTAAACAATTTGTGTGGATTGTGGACATAAAGGTCCAGTACTCAATTACTGCTGTATCATGATCGGTGACAGCTGCTTTCATCTCAGCGGCGATAGCTGCCGCACTTGTTGGCACAATATATTAGTGTCTCCTAAATGACGGGAATCCGAAATTATTGGTAAAAGATAAGTTATAAAAAAATCGAATCCAAATAATCTCTTTTCAGTGTGTCTGTACTATTTTAAAATTAGTGTAGCTAATTTTTAAATGAAGTTGTAAATTTTCAAAATTTGACGTTATTTAGTACAATTTTTGTTTTTAAAATGTAATGCCATTATTTATAGATTATAGTTTTTGAAATGTATCTTAGTTTTTGAGTAAATAAAAAATATTGAATGCATTTTTTCCAAAGAAAAACAAAATCTGTTTGTTTTTTCCAGATTTGATCTGCTCAGGTCAATTATTATTTATTAAAAAGATTTTATCTTGATTCAATTGATGGATATGTTCAACACAACAAAATTGAAAACTAAAATATTTGTAAACCTTACTCTTCTTATGTTTTGGTTCATCACGTTGGTATGTATTCCTTTGCGACTTTATTTGGTCAACAGCATTAGTTAGACGCTCCATTTGTTAGCTCTTGTTGCGCGGCAAGAGGAGGTGTCGAAGTGGATAAAGTGGAAGGGTAGGATAAGGATGAGGTAGGAAAAAGAGATAGGAAGATTTGGAAAAGTTTAGGTGGGATTGTTGAGCTCCGGGGAACGCGGCCTCCTTGTGTTGTACGGCATCAGCTCGTCGGACGGGAGGAGATCTTGCCCCCGAAACTCACACTCGCCTGCAAGCTGAAACATAAATCGGGCCAAGGAATAAGGAAAGGTGCGGAAACATGAACGGACCAACAAAACGAACAATAGGCACATTAGGCCACTGCGGATGTTGTGCAGTGAGGCCATTACCCGCCCTACCTTTAGGTATCCGCAGCCAGTTTTGATACCCCCAAAATTGTTGGTCGACGTTCGGTTTCAGGTCATCGTTGTTTCACGTACACTCTGCTACCCCTGGCACCCCTGAAAAGAAACTCAAGCTCTCATTGTTTTGTTAGGGCGAAACATAAAAAACTTTTTTTTCTATTGCCGGCGTTTCTGTCAGAAGTTTAGTTCTCATTTAAATGACAGAGTAATCATAGTAATTAAGATTCGTAACAAATTTATATCAAAAAAACATGTATTAACAAAATAACTTAACAAAAAAAAGCCCTCATTCCCTACCCCTAAAGAGCTCTCAGGAGGTTTCTTTTACGACCCTATACAACAAAAAACTAACGGGACCGGACACGAAACTTACACCAACCGTTTCTTTTCGCACCTCACAATCAATCATTAAGAAAAAAAGGTTATGGAAATAAACAAAAAACAATTTCTACGCCGATGAATTAATGAACGAATTAATTTGTTAAATTAAAAAAAAAAAACAAACTTAAATATAGGACAATCACAAACACAAAAAGATACACAGGGTATGTATGGTGATATATACATATAATATGTGGATGTTCGTATCGGTTGTAGGTAGCTATTTCCGGTCAAATTTTCTTTATTCCTAACTCCTTTTTATTTTTATTTAAGTTTTAAATTGATTTTTTTCCTTCAATTTTGTTTATTTTTAAATTTCCTGTTGCGAGGCAAGAGGAGGTGTGGAGTTCGGTGAAGTGGAAGGGTAAGATGAGGATGAGGTAGGAAAAAGAGATAGGAAGATTTGGAATAGGTTAGGTGGGATTGTTGAGCTCCGGGGAACGTGGCCTGCTTGTGGTGCACGGCGTCAGCTCGTACGATGGGGGGGGGAACTTGCCCCCCCAAAACTCAACATCGCCTGCAGACAAAAACATAAATCAGGCCAAGGAATGAGGAAAAGGAAGGAAACATAAACAGACGGACTATTGGCACATCATGGCACTGCGGTTGTTGTGCAGTGAGGCCATTACCCACCCTACCTTTAGGTATCCGCGGCCAGTGTTGGATACCCCCAACATTGTTCATCGACGTTCGGTTTCAGGTTATCGTTGTATCACGCTCACTCCGCTACCCTGGCACCCCTGAAAAGAAAAACTCAAGCTCTCATTGTTTCGCTTGGGCGAAACATAACAAAACGTTTTTTACTATTGCCGGCGTTTCTGTCGGAAGTTTAGTTTTTATTTAAATGACAGAGTAATCATACCAATTCATATCCGTTACGAAATTATAACAAAAAAAAGATTTATAAACATAATTGTTAATTTATTTTGTTTATAAATCTTTTTTTAATCAAAAAGAAAAGGAACAAAAATGAAAATGGTAACAAAAAAAGCCAGGTTGGAAGTCCTACATCTATATTTCCACTTTGCGTAGAAGTACCCTTTTCGGTATTTTTTTTGTTAGTCTTGAAGGCAATCGACGGAGCCCTAGATCCCTACCCCTAAAGAGCTCTGTGGAGGTATCTATTAGGACACTACAAAAAATCGCGGGACCGAACACGAATCTTACACCAACCTTTTTTTTCGCACCTCAAAATTAAATATAAAGAAAAATATTATCATAGAAATAAGCAAAAAAAACAACTTCCGATTATGCAAAATTAATCAATTAATTAACTTATTAATTTAAAAATTTCAAAAAAAATCTTAAATTTTTCAAGGCGGTAAGTAAGGTAAGGTACCAGAACGGATAAGATTAAGGTATTATGGGTGACCGTTTTCTTTTCCACTTTAAGTAGTTCTTCCTTTTCCTTATAAAATTTACCTTCTTGTAATCTTTAATTTATTGGCCTTTTTCAAATTTTAAATTTTCTTCAATTTTGTTGTTCCTTTTTTTTATTTTTTGGGCGGCGGCCCCGCTCTCCGCGAATTAATTCGGGCCGCCGAGAATTAAACTGGCATGCAAAAAAAAAAGAAACAATAAATAACTTCCTAGATTTAAAACATTTTAAGACACTCACCACCATTTCCTGTTTAATTTATTTGATCGTTTTTCGGCTTTTTAGATTTTGCCCAGTACTCGATCTTCACTTTACATTTTTTTTATTTAATTTTTGCAGTCACATTTTTTTTCCATAAAGAATTAAATTAAAATATTTTCCTTTTTATATCAAACATTTAACATTAAAAAAAATTAATTTTACCCGAAATCCTATTTTCTTAACGCTTTCTTAATACAACTATTTTTTCCAATTTGAATTCAAATTCATTACACACCTCCACCCTACTATGTGGTAACCGGCCAAATGAAGGTGAGCTGAAATTACCATCAAACCAATACAGACAAAAAAAAGGTATTCGGATGATGTATTGTACCTCTAACAGGAACACATCATCCGATTCACCTATACACACAGTGTATATCTCTACCAACATTATCACACTCAAATAGTGGGAGATCACTTCCATTGGAATAGGGGTATCAGTGTCCCAAGAACCAAGACAAAGTAATAACAAAACGTATGAATACAAATCACCTTACCACCGCAATTACATGCATTAACCGTCAGTACTGAAAACTAAACACGGACATAAAACAAAGTTTCATTCTCATGCAACTAAACAATTCAACCAACTTAAACGACAATACACCAAACCCAGATCTCCTCCGGAACGCACTCATTGCTTTCCCATGGAATTTCTCTCCACTGAGTTATGGAGAGTTTCCATGGAGACCAACAATGAAGCAAGTGACAGCTGCATCACCTACAAAACATACAAATTTATTTGGTTATTATTTAACTAATTTTTTTTTTTATTATTTTAGGATTGAGGATGCGGTTCCTGAAAAGGCGTCCACAACAAAATTTGCTGTTTATTGAGATATACTCTCAATAAATAGCAAAAACCAAAGATTCTGGATGCCTGGGAAATGGAAAGGAATTCGGATGAGGACAAGGAACGGGAGGTACAAGGGATGCTGAGATGGGTGAGTTTTTGAAAATCACAATTAGTTTTATCGGATCTTAAAACCTAATAATAATTTTTGTTTTTTCTAGGTATGGGAGGCAGTTCACCAGGCGTCCGCAACAAAATTTGCTACTTATTGGGATACATTCCCAATAAGGAGTAAAAATGCACAGAGTGTAGTCAGTCGTCTGGTATATAAAACATGCAGATGCCCATCTTAAGGAGGATGGAAAACTAACAGGTATGTAGTTGCACATTTAGCATTCCCTCTTTAATTTGACTAAAAAGTCAAAAAAATAGTAAAAAAATTTTAAATATCACAGATTATGAAAAATATAATTAACTAAACTTCAATTAAACTAGATTAAAGTAAATATCACAGATTATAAAAAATATAATTAGCTAAACTATCAGTCTTTAAAATGTATCCAATTTATAAAATCACAGATGCTTAAGAGTTTTTATCACAGTTACGTACCAAAGTATCTAATTTAAATTTTAATCAAAACATATAACAAAATTTCAATTAATAACATTAAGTAACCTAAGTAAAACTGATTTTTAGCATGCAACTAATAAAATTTCCAGTAAGTCAAATAAAATAAAAATCGTTTATTAATATAAACTGTTCAGGTATAGGGTGTTAATAAAAAACGTCAGGTACTATGTGAAAAATATAACAAATACACAGACCGACACAATTCATCGTACGACACTTAAAAACTAGTTTTTATCATGTAAAGTCGGTCTGCAAAAGTAATGACTTTAATTTAGGAAACAACATGTAGAAAAAAAATGTTTAGATATTAAAATACAAAAATAATTGTTTTATTTTTTTAAACAATTGCAAAAACAAAAATAATGTGATTTAACAAAACGACAAAATTCATCGTACGAATTATTTTGCACTGCTGCATTTGAAATAAAACGAGGATTTAATATTTTGTAGGGCCTCCATTCGACCGTAAGACAGCTTCTAGTCGACGCGGCATAGAAAAGACAAGCTTGCGGGTGTACTCAACAGGTATACGATCCCATTCTATTTGAAGAGCTTGCTTTAAAGCATGTTTTGACGTTATCGAATGTTTTTTCAATTGCTTTTCCAGATAATCCCACAAATGCTCAATCGGGTTCAAGTCTGGGCTCTGTGGTGGAGAATATAATTGTCTGGGAGCATAATACAACATCCAATCCTTTACTTTTCGTGCGGTGTGTTTAGGATCATTATCCTGTTGAAAAATCCAGCTGGGACCCAGTTTCAAAACTTCGACTGAAGGTTGCAAGTTTTCTTTAAGTATGTCCAGATACATGTGCTGGTCCATGTTTCCATCGATAAACACCAGTTTTCCTACTCCTGACCAAGCCATACTGCCCCACACCATAACGTGTCCTCCACCGTGTTTCACAGTTTTTCGGAGATGTTGAGCCTCTATTGCGGTGCCATTTTTTCGCCAAACTTTTGAAGGACCGTCGTGACCAAAAATATTAAATTTGCTCTCATCAGTGAACAACACTTTTTTCCAGAACTCTAAATCTTCGTCTTGGCGTAAAGTGGCAAAGTTTATACGTTTTTCTTTGTTTGGTTCACTTATTAAAAGCTTTTTTCTTGGAATTCTAGCAAAATAACAGTATCTGTTCAGAGTTCTTCCAATTGTTCGCGCGCAGACGCTTGTGCTACATCTCTCCGAGACTACTTCTTGAATGGTGGGACAGTTAGTTTTTGGGTTTTTCCGGATAGTATTAATGATCAGCCTGTCTTCCCTCTCGTTAAGTTTGCGTGGGCGACCTGTCCTTCGCGAGTATTTGACACTTTTGGTTTTTTTGTACGTTTCGATGATGTGTTGTATTGTAGATTTGGGTTTTTCAACGATGCGTCCAATTTCTGCCAATGATTTACCTTCTTTGGTATGCAAATTTACAACCACTTGGCGAAAATTTTCAGTTGTTTCTTTTCTTTGTCTAGAAGCTGACATTATCCCTTTTCAAGTATGGATTGTAACTCGACAAGTACTGACTAACGAATGATGTAATTTTCGCACTGATTGTAACATAAAAAAGCATATAAACTAACGGGAATAATTATCGTACGATGATTTTTGTCTCTTTGACTGGACCACATTTTACTCTTTTTATTTATAACTTGAGTAGTAAAATATGGAGAGAGAAAAAATATAACGTTAATTTTATGTCATTGAAAAAGTCTTATGAAGACACTATAACAAATTCATTTTTTTTAAATGCAGAGATGCTATAAGAACTTAGCATATCGTACGATAAATTTTGTCAGTCAGTGTATAAATAAAACAAATAAACAAAACAGTAGTATGGAGACTCAGAGACCAATTCTTCGAAAAAGGATTTCTGTTAAGATAGACATATTTTTATTGGATTTTTAAATCAGTTTAGCATAAGTTTGACATAGACTTATTGTTTTAAGTCTTTTGCATGAAATATGCTCACTTTCTTTCCGTTTAGGTTTTCGAGTTCATACATATGACTCCCTATTTGTTTAACAATTCGACACTTAACATATTTTGAAGACAGCTTGGCGGAAAAAAATTTTGAAGAATCGCTCAAAATAAAATTCTTCTATATACTTCCTGTCCGGGCACATATCGGGTGTTCTTAGTTCGCCGACTTCTTATTTGCTTTTAAAAATTTTCACGGATTTGATTTCGAATGCATTGCAATCGGCTTTGTCGGAGAAGAATCAACAACTCGTTGTCGTCCATTGCGTTCAACTTTTTCGCCAGTTCATAACTACTACCGTGCATCATCATATTAGTACCAAATAAGGCATAATATGGGGATACACCTGTAGCACTATGAACTGTACTCCTTAACGCACACGCAATATCGCTAAGGTGCGTATCCCATTTTTTTTTTTATCGTTTTTAAGGTATGATCGGATAGCAGCTAACAACGAGCGGTTAACCCTTTCGGACGCATTCGATTGCGGTGAATAAAAAGCTGCTTTAAAATGTCTTTTTCCATATTTGGTATATATATATAGGACGTTACGATAGGGGGACGGGTTTCTTGATTTGACGCTTTACATTGCTTACACACACTACAGTTAGAAACATATACGCGAACATGCAAAGTCATATTAGGCCAGTAAAAATATTGTCGAATCCTATCTAACGTTTTGGCTATTCCCCCATGGGCAGCCTTAGGGGGATCATGTGCCCTACTTATAATTTCTTCTGTCAGACCTGACGGAACCCAAAGAAGCCAAGAATGCTCTAGCATCTCTTCTTCACCTAACTTCTTGAAAGCTTTCTTATAAACGTATTTACCTTCAATTTTTAAGTCGGGAAGTTCGGCGGGGGCGATTATATATTTCTTCTATAAGATCTAGATATTCTTCGGATTTTAATTCTACTGATTCCAAGTCGATCAACGGGGCAACATCATCAAGAGCCAGAGAATCTACATGTACCCGAGAAAGAGTATCCGGTACTATGTGTTGGCTACCTTTACGGTGCTGGATGTCGAAGACATAGGCCTGTAACGACAAACTCCACCTAGCAAGTCTCCCACTTAAGTCTTTCATACTCATCAGCCATTGAAGGCTGGAGTGATCAGTTATGACAGTGAAATCCATGCCTTCGACATACGGCCTGAATTTCTTCACAGCCATCACTGAGGCCATGCACTCCTTCTCAGTGACACTGTAATTTCTCTGACTTTTATTAAATTTCTGCGAGAAATAAGCGATTTTGTATTCTTCTCCCTCATCATCTACTTGAGACAATACCGCCCCTATACCCTGAAGCATCGCACTGGATAAAAAATCTTTCAGAAAAATCAGGGCGTGAAAGAACCGGAGCGGAGATCAACGCTTCCTTCAAATCTTCGAAAGCTTTCCACGCTTCTTCCGTCATCTTAAACTTCGCGTTCTTCTTTTTAGTTAAGTCAGTCAGAGGGGCGGTCAGGGTGGAGAAGTCTTTTATGAATTTTCGAGTCCACCCTGCCATGCCCAGTAACCTCCGAACTTGTCTGATAGTTTTTGGGATCGGAGAATCTTTTATTACTTCTACCTTAGCTGGATCGGTTTTGAATTTCCCACCACCAACAATGAAGCCCAAATATTTTAACTCCTTGAAGCAAAACTTTGATTTCTTCATGTTGATGGTGAGATTAGCCTTGCGCAAACATTCGGCTACTTCACTTAACAATGAGAGATGGGTCTCAAAATCCGGCGCCATGATAAGCAAATCATCAAGGTACACAAAGACACGCTCCCTAAGTCGTGCAGGAATCACCTTGTCCATCAACTGGCTCAATCTTTGAGCAGCATTACACAGCCCAAACGGCATCACAGTGAATTGGTACAAGGGTCTTCCTGGTACCGCAAAGGCATTCTTTTCTCTACTCTGCTTCTCCAGCGGTAATTGCCAAAATGCTTCTTTCAAATCTATACTACTCATGTAGATGGCATCCGGAAGTCGGCTGGTGAGTCCCTCGATATGAGGAAGAGGATTAGCGTTCTTTTTCGTCAGTGCGTTCACCTTACGAGAATCGAGGCAAAGTCGATTTTTGCCTGGTTTCCGCAAGAGAACTACTGGCGAACACCACGGACTATCACTCACCTCAATAACGCCGAGACTCAACATCCGATCCAATTCTTCGTATAGTATGGCTTGTATCGCTGGAAATACAGGGTAGTGACGATGTTTCACAGGGAGAGCATCCCCTGTATCAATGATGTGCTCTATTAACGTCGTCTTTTTAAGACCGTCGCGTTCAAAACATAAAAATTGATCCTTTATTGCATCTAGTCTGGCTTGCTGCTTAGAACTCAACTGATGTGCATTAGGATCGAATGGTTCATCCATCGAAAGACTACCTATGATGTTCGGGGCTAACTGAAACGCTTTCCAGAAATCTACGCCGAGGTAGACTTTCTGGACCAAACTAGGCACTAGAAAGAAAGTTAGTTTCTCTTCTCTCTCCTTATACTGTACGTTAAGCTGTACTTTCCCCACAATGGACTGACTTTTACCGTCGGCTGTTTTGACTCCGGACTCATATGGCGTCACCCGACAGCCGAGCTCCTTGACCAGTTGTATAAAATTTTTGCCAAGTATGCTAACACTGGCTCCGCTGTCTAGCAAACCTAAAAATTCTTTCGACTTTAATTTGATTTTTGCATACGGTCTAGGATCTGACTCTATATTTAAAACAGTCGACAAAATTTTAGATTCAGTCTCTTTTCGGGCTTTATATCGGACTCTTGCTTTTAAAATATTTCCCGGCGGAGTATACCCTTTGCTATTAAAAATACGATCTCTTGCTTTATTATACTCACTTATACGAAAATGTAACGTAACGGCTTTATTTTTGAAAACATTTGTATAATCTTATTATCTAAATTTGTTTTTGTCTCCCTTTCACATGGAAACATATCTAATAGTATCTCTTTTTCAGATTTTTTATTTTTGTTATGGTTTTCTATACCTATTGGGGGTATTGTTTTGGGATTGCACGCGATTCCCCCGGAGCTTTCGCGTCCCTCGCTCGGTTTTCCAAGTGGCATCGCGTACAGTTGGTTGTATAGTACCCTTCTAGACCACAGTTGTAGCAATGAACAATGCGTCTTTCAGAGGGGCAGTTGAATTACGTATGGCCCCGCTCCTTGCAGTTCCAACACTCAAGAGTTGAAGCATCGACTTGTTTCCGAGGAGGATTTTTGGATCGTGCGTGACCCAACTGGTAAGCTGGTAGTTGTTCCTCCGAAGACTGGTACTCTTGTTCATACTCCAGCTCGTTCACCCCAAACCTAGATTACTAGATGGTTTCGGTTGTTCCCGATCTCTCTTCGGAAAGCAGATTCTGCTTCCTTGCAGACGTACCTCAGTTGATCAAAGGAAAAGATATCTTGAGGATACACTAAATTTCTCACTTTTTCATTGAGGTTCCGTTTTATAATTTTAACCATGTTGAGCTCGGGAATTGGCTTGCGCAACTGGTACCTCATTTTATTAATTGCTATGAAGAATTCCTCACTATTTTCGTAGTAATATTGTTTACGTTCTACTATATTTCTTACAATTTCTAGTTCAGTCATCGGGTTCTGATATCGGCTAAGCAAAGCTTCTTTTAATGTTGGCCAGTCTAAATCTTTATCTACCTGATACTGCCAGAACCAATCGTATGCCGGACCTGAGAGCAGTTGGTGCAAGTCTCTCAGTACCTCCTTCCACGGAGATGCATATTGCTTCTGCTGTTTCTCTACTCTTAACACGAATTCTTCGACTGTCAGGTGGTTGGACAGACCGTCGAACTTCCCTATACACCATTTATCTACCCTTGTTGGAGCGCGATACCCAGAAGTCATGTACGGACTTATAACTGGAGGTGGATAAGGAAAAGGTGTGTATGGAGTTTGAGAACTCCCAAAACTGTATCTCGATGCCCTACTGGTACGAACGTACTTCTACCTGGATTAGCTAAAGGATTCGTATACACAGGTGGTGGCCTTGCAGGACCAGGGTTATAACTAGCTATTGGTGATGAACCTACCTGAACTGGATTTGGTATTGGTGGCTGCACTGTTGCGACAGGTGGTTGACTATGTGTCAGAATACTGACTGGTGGAACTGGTATCGCCAGTGTTAACTTTTTCAGAAAACCGCTAAGTTGATTCTGGATACTTTCGTTGATATTTTCTCAACCTTATGTTTTAACGCATCCTGACATCTAGACATACTTCGGGTAATTTCAGACTGTATAAATTTTGTTATATTCTCAGAAATAACTTACTTTTCTTTTGTTTTAGGCCATGATCGAATCAGACTATCGAGTACACCTCTAGATCCCTGGTTGATATGGTTACCCATATCCTATCATCAAATTCTGGACCTGGACAGACTTTCCTAACAGTGTCGTCGACCCCTGCCTCACTAAGATCACTATAAGGCGGGGTTGAGATGGAACTGGTGTTATAACTGACATTCGCATCGTTTGTGTTTTTAGCGTTTGGATTAGTACAATTTGCATTTAGTGCTATGGGAGTGTGACAGTTGTGACTACACCGTTAGAATTGGTTATATTTCGAGATGCGGATCGGGTTTGTCTATCAGTTGGAGGTGGTGAGTGTACGACTCGACGCCTAGCACCTGTGTTTGTATTTCTTGTCATTCTCTCCTCTTCTATTTCAGCATCTCTACTCATTCGCTGGATACGATCATCTTTC
This sequence comes from Eupeodes corollae, assembly GCF_945859685.1. Lineage (NCBI taxonomy): Eukaryota > Metazoa > Arthropoda > Insecta > Diptera > Syrphidae > Eupeodes > Eupeodes corollae. Next base: position 82,456,034 of record NC_079148.1, read on the forward strand.
TCTTTTTATTTTCGTGTGCCATTTTTAAAAATTATAATCACTTATATCGACAAAATAACGGATAAGCAGACGGAAGTTTTAAAATAAACTTTACAAGAGTGGTGAGTTTTGAACTAATTTAATTTTTTTTTCTTGAAAACCTTTTTTTTTCAAAAACTAATATCTTACAGTAAACTAATGAACAAAAAAAATATTGTAATAAAAAGAATATGAATTAATTAATCGAACTGTAACCTTTCACCAAAATTTTAAAACAAAAATATGGAACTTGTAAACAAAAAAAAATGTATGTAAATGAAAAACAAAAAATGTAACTAACAAAAAAACTGAATAAATAAATAAATTACTAAATAACGAAAATGTTTAAATAAACGAAAAAAACAAATATAAATAACAAGGAACGAAAATTAAAATTAATATATTAATAAGGATTAAAGATTTTTGTTTTTGAACGTAATCGAAAACTTAAATTTACGAATTTAAAAAAAAATTTAAATGTTTTTTCAAAAAAAATGGAAAATCAAAAAAAAATTGTGATTAATTATAGAATTGTTTTCAAAAACTATTAAACTAAACCTATTAAATTTTCAAAAAAAACAACAATTTATAATTCCAAAGGAATGTGTAAAAAAAAACTATCACAAGAAAAACAAATTTCTAAATTATATTATTTTTTTTTGGAAAACTTAAAGTAATTTTTTCATAAAAAAACCTAAATTTTACCAAAAATGATTAAGAAATTATTTCTAAAATCTCTAATATCAGAATTTTATTTTATCAAAAATACTTGAATTAGAAAATTAAGAAAACAATTGTAAACATTAACTAAATAAATAAACAAAAAAATACTAAACCGAAAACCAAACTTTTTCACTTAACAGGAAAATCTTAACTTTGAAATAATTTCGAATAGTTACTTAATTCCTAGTTCCGAAACTGAAAATTTTAAATTCCTTTTTTTTTAACAAAAAAGTTAAATTTCAATTAGAACCAAATTAAGTTCTTCTAAAATGAGGCTTAAAATTTCTTTTATCAAAAAAAACTTAAACTATTTCAAGAAAATCCTCAAAGAAAAGAAAGAACGAAAAAAAAAGTGAAAATCGAAAACAGATATCGAAGTTCAAAAAAAATTATGTATATTATTTTTTGAACTTAAACTTAAGAAATGTTTTATATATTTGTATTATTTTCAGTTTTGTGTGTGTTTGTATTTATTTGTATGTACATAAATTTTAATATTTCCTAAAAGGTTATAATTTTGCAAATTCTTTAATCAATTTTTCTTAAGGCGTATGTATTTGTTGTAGGTTTTGTATCATAAGCATACGGGGTGCTTCAGGTAGTTAATTCAACGATGTTTTGACCTGAAGAGTTGGAACGACTTTTTTGTAACCATTTACTAGTGTTTTGAGACTTCAGACGGACTAATTTAAACTTCCCTCTGGGTGGTGAAATTAAAGGATAGGGAACAGTTCAACAAATTACATTACAAAGTTATTTTCCCATACCCGCAATTCAAGTCCGCCTCTAGGGCTTTCGTTGAAAACATGGCGTTGGAAAAAATAACCATACGAAAATCATATAGTAAAGTATAAAAAAAAATAAGAAGGATGAGGAAAAAGGAATACGAAACAAAGGTGGTAACTGAAACTTACTTCAACTTCCTAGAGCCAGTCGCAATTCAAACCTAGCATGTCAGGCACTTCCTAGATGAAGACATACTGAACTCTGAAGAGATCTCTGCAAGGCCAGAACAACACCTAACACACATCAACCGTAGTCACTGAAAATTTTCAACAAATCGTCGCAATTTACACGAGTCCGTCTGTGACCTTCCCTGTAAAGACTTACAAAAGTTAAAAAAAATCAGTAAGTGTGGTTGTGAACTATAACAACATAAAAAAAAAAACAGAAAAGAATGCTACAAAAATCCGAGACGAATGCCTATGTCGTTGGCTTAGACATTACCTAAAACGTTGGCTTAGACATTGCCTAAGACGTTGGCATAGACATTGCCTAAGACGTTGGGCGCCATTTTGTTGCCCGGCAAGAGGAGGTGTGTAGGTGAGTGAAGTGGAATAGGAAGATTTGGAATAGGTAAGGTGGGATTGTTGAGCTCCCTGGGACGCGTCCTGCTTGCGGTGCACGGCGTCAGCTCGTCGGACGGGGGGGGGAGCTTGCCCCCCAAAACTCAACATCGCCTGCAGACAAAAACATAAATCAGGCCAAGGAATGAGGAAAAGGAAGGAAACATAAACGGACGGACTATTGGCACATCAGGGCACTGCGGATGTTGTGCAGTGAGGCCATTACCCACCCTACCTTTAGGTATCCGCGGTCAGTGTTGGATACCCCCAGCATTGTTCATCGACGTTCGGTTTCAGGTCATCGTTGTGTTACGCTCACTCTGCTACCCTGGCACCCCTGAAAAGAAAAACTCAAGCTCTCATTGTTTCGCTTGGGCGAAACATAAAAAAACTTTTTTTACTATTGCTGGCGTTTCTGTCAAAAGTTTAGTTTTTATTTAAATGACAGAGTAATCATACCAATTCATATCCGTTACGAAATTATATTAAAATTTATAAACAAAATAAATTAACAAAAAAATTAACATCAAAACAAGAAAAAGAACAAAAATGAAAATGGTAACAAAAAAGCCAGGTTGGAAGTCCTACATCTATATTTCCACTTTGCGTACCCTTTTCGGTATTTTTTTTTTGTTAATCTTGAACGCAATCGACGGAGCCCTAGATCCCTACCCCTAAAGAGCTCTGTGGAGGTATCTATTAGGACACTACAAAAAATCACGGGACCGAACACGAATCTTACACCAACCTTTTTTTTCGCACCTCACAATCAAATATAAAGAAAAATATTATCATAGAAATAAGCAAAAAAAACAACTTCCGATTATGCAAAATTAATCAATTAATTAACTTATTAATTTAAAAATTTCAAAAAAAAATCTTAAATATAGGACAATCACAAACACAAATTTTTCAAGACGGTAAGTAAGGTAAGGTACCAGAACGGATAAGATTAAGGTATTATGGGTGACCGTTTTCTTTTCCACTTCGCGGAATTTATAATTTTTTAACTTTTATTTAAATTCAAGTAGTTCTTCCTGTTCCTTTTAAAATTTACCTTCTTGTAATCTTTAATTTATTGGCCTTTTTCAAATTTTAAATTTTCTTCAATTTTGTTGTTCCTTTTTTTTATTTTTTGGGCGGCGGCCCCGTTCTCCGAATTAATTCGGGCCGCCGAGAATTAAACTGGCATACAAAAAAAAAAGAAACAATAAATAACTTCCTAGATTTAAAAAATTTTAAGACACTCACCACCTTTTCCTGTTTTTGATTTATTTGATCGTTTTTCGACGTTTTAGATTTTGCCCAGTACTCGATCTTCACATTACATTTTTTTTATTTAATTTTTGCAGTCACCTTTTTTTTCTATAAAGAATTAGATTAAAATATTTTCCTTTTTATATCAAACATTTAACATTAAAAAATTAATTTTACCCGAAATCCTATTTTCTTAACGCTTTCTTAATACAACTATTTTTTTCCAATTTTGAATTGTTAAGTTGCATGAGAATGAATGCCTTTGAAATGGATTTGGATGAAGACAAGGGACGGGAGGTACAAGGGATGAGTGAGTTTTCATTTTTTTTTCAATAGTAACTTTTTTTTTTTGTTTTTTTTTTTTTCCTTTTCTAGATAACTAGAGGGCGTTGAAAACTGTGGGGAAAAAGCCAAGATTCATGCCGGGAAAAATATTGTCCTACAGTTCGGTCAAAGTAAGGGTTTCACCTTAAACTAAGTCGGCTTCCATTTTGTTTTTATTCCTATTGCTTTCTTCACACTTGTTCATTAGGAAGGTCAATGAACCCAACAATAATCAGCGTTGGTTGCCGTCCTACCTCAACGTTTCAATACGAGAAGCGATTTACTTTTAATTATTCACATTATTTAATCAGCTAGACACAGGTAATTAACACGTATATACATAGCTAACTACACATTTAAAAATTAGCATTAATTTTTCAGGATTTTTGCCCAAACCCCCACCTGCTGGAGTGACATGGGTATCGAAGTGTGGGATGCCAGGAGTGACCACTTTTAGAGATGTGCATCGGAGGTGTCCGCCAGAGATTGGCGAGCAAAAACCGAGCTAGGATATCATCTGTTGACCATAAAGTGTATACAAAGAAACTAACTATATGTAATTGGGAGTACCTAATAATTTTTCCAGTATTTTGTTTTTCAGGAATCCTTGTATGAAACCAATCAATCTTATTATTTATGCCCCCCATCTCTATCAGCCAACGCTACTACTTCCTACGTTTAAGTCACCATACACCATTTAATGGTAATCGATTTTTTTGTATACCTTTATTTTAAATGGTTAGGTTATAGATACGAATTAAAAGGTATATATTAATAAATTAATAACTATATAAGTAAATGAAAAAATAAATAAATTAATAAAATTAAGGATTTTGTAAATATCACCGATTGTAGTTTTTAATCATTGTGGAAGTAACTAAGTTAATAAAATTAGTAAACTAAGTATTTTAAGTTTTAAAAGATAAATAACTTAAGCTATATTATAAGAAAATACATATAAATATCACAGATAAAAAAATAATGCTATCAGTCTTAGTAGGATTAATAAAGTAAGTAAAAGTATCACAGATGGAATGGTTAAACCATTTTATCACAGAAAAAGAAAATTTTTAAAGCTATTAGTCTTAGTAAAATTAATAAAGTAAGTACAAATATCACAGATGGGATGGTTAAACCATTTTATCACAGATGTTTAATTAAATAAGTTAAGATATTAATAAATAAATAAGAATATTTAACACTAAGTAACATTTAGAACATAAAGCATGCAATGAATATAATAAATACATATATACTTAAAATATCCGTGTTTATTAACCATTTTCAGGTACTTGTGGTTTTTGTTACAGGGTGTTAGTTATCATCGATTCGAATTCTTTGCAGAACGGATAAGATTAAGGTATTATGGGTGACCGTTTTCTTTTCCACTTCGCGGAATTTATAATTTTTTAACTTTTATTTAAATTCAAGTAGTTCTTCCTGTTCCTTTTAAAATTTACCTTCTTGTAATCTTTAATTTATTGGCCTTTTTCAAATTTTAAATTTTCTTCAATTTTGTTGTTCCTTTTTTTTATTTTTTGGGCGGCGGCCCCGTTCTCCGAATTAATTCGGGCCGCCGAGAATTAAACTGGCATACAAAAAAAAAAAGAAACAATAAATAACTTCCTAGATTTAAAACATTTTAAGACACTCACCACCTTTTCCTGTTTTTAATTTATTTGATCGTTTTTCGACGTTTTAGATTTTGCCCAGTACTCGATCTTCACTTTACATTTTTTTTTATTTAATTTTTGCAGTCACCTTTTTTTTCTATAAAGAATTAGATTAAAATATTTTCCTTTTTATATCAAACATTTAACATTAAAAAAATTAATTTTACCCGAAATCCTATTTTCTTAACGCTTTCTTAATACAACTATTTTTTCGGATTCGGATGATGTATTGTACCTCTAACAGGAACACATCATCCGATCCACCTATACACACAGTGTATACCTCTACCAACATTATCACACTCAAATAGTGGGAAATCACTTCCAACGGAATAGGGGTATCAGTGTCCCAAGAACCAAAGGCGTGTTTCACGGTCGAAATTGGAGAGACCTGTAACACAGAACTACATGAAACCAGAACACAAAAAAAATCCATACACATAATGACAAAGTAATAACAAAACGTATAAATACAAATCACCTTACCACCGCAATTACATGCATTAACCGTCAGTACTGAAAACTAAACACGGACATAAAACAAAGTTTCATTCTCATGCAACTTAACAATTCAACCAACTTAAACGACAATACACCAAACCCAGATCTCCTCCGGAACGCACTCATTGCTTTCCCATGGAATTTCTCTCCACTGAGTTATGGAGAGTTTCCATGGAGACCAACAAAGAGGCAAGTGACAGCTGCATCACTTACAAAACATAAACAACATTGAACTACATTTGGGTAACTAAGAAATTTATTTGGTTATTATTTAACTAATTTTTTTTTATTATTTTAGGATTGAGGATGCGGTTCCTGAAAAGGCGTCCACAATAAAATTTGCTGTTTATTGAGATATACTCTCAATAAATAGCAAAAAACAAAGATTCCGGATGACTGGGAAATGGAAAGGAATTCGGACGAGGACAAGGAACGAGAGGTACAAGGGATGCTGAGATGGGTGAGTTTTTGAAAATCACAATTAGTTTTATCGGATCTTAAAACCTAATAATAATTTTTGTTTTTTCTAGGTATGGGAGGCAGTTCACCAGGCATCCGGAACATTCCTTTTCTTTCAAGTTTTTTAAATCTCTTTTAATTTCAAATTTGTCTTCTTTAGTTTTTTTTTCAGTTTTCAATTTTAAGTTCAATTTCGATTTTTATTTTTTTTTTAATTTCCTTTAATGTCAATTTTTAAATTCTCTTAAATTAAAATTGTTTGTTCTTTAGTTTTTTTTCTTTCAATTTTCAAATTTTATTTAATTTCCATAATTTAATTCGGGCCGCCGGGAATCAAGCTATTAAAAAAATACCACTGAGTAAATCCCTATACTTCGATAATTTAACAGACTCACCACCTGTTCTTGTTATTTGCTTGGTTTTATCCCGAATAGTTGGCACCAATTGAAATTCCACTTAGTTTTCACTTACTTAAACACCTTTTTTTTCCTATAAGGAATTAATTCTTATATTTGTGTTTAAAACCAATTAATTAAAAAACTAACTTTATCAGAAATATAAGTTTGCTGGTCCAACTGTTTCTTGTGTTTGAATTTATATCATTCTACTCTACTCCACTGTGTGGTACCTGTTCAAATGAGGGAGTGCTGAAATTATCATCTCACCCACACCGGCAAAACAAATATTCGGATGATGTATTCTATCTCTAACAGGAACACATCATCCGATTAACCTATCCACACAGTGTATAGCCCAACCAACATCCTCACACTCAAATAGTGGGAAACCACGTAGGTATCAGCGTCCCAAGAACCAAGGGTGCGTTCCAAAATTGCGAGTGGAATAAACAACAAAGAAAACAACACAGGACGAAAACACTACAAAAATCCATACAAATAATTACCAAAACCTATAAAGAAAAATCACCTACTCACCGCAATGACATGTATCAACAGACCGTACTGAAAACTAAACACGGACATAAAACAAAGTTTCATTCAAGTGCAACCTAACAATTCAACCAAGTTAAACGACAATACACAAAACTCTCCTCCGGAACGAACTCATTGCTTTCCCATGGAATTTCTCTCCACTGCGGTATTGAGAATTTCCATGGAGACCAACAACGAGGTAATTGACAACTGTCACTCGGAATTGCAAAACAAACAACATAACATACAACTATATTTGGGTAAATAGGAAATTTAGTTTCTCTTATTTTGATTAATCTTTTATTTTCATTCCTATTTAGGATTACAGATATGGTTCCTGACCAGGCGTCCACAACAAAATTTGCTTTTTATTGAGATATATTCTCAATAAATAACAAAAACAAAAATTCTGAATGCCTTTGAAATGGATTTGGATGAAGACAAGGGACGGGAGGTACAAGGGATGAGTGAGTTTTCATTTTTTTTTCAATAGTAACTTTTTTTATTTGTTTTTTTTTTCCTTTTCTAGATAACTAGAGGGCGTTGAAAACTGTGGGGAAAAAGCCAAGATTCATGCCGGGAAAAATATTGTCCTACAGTTCGGTCAAAGTAAGGGTTTCACCTTAAACTAAGTCGGCTTCCATTTTGTTTTTACTCCTATTGCTTTCTTCACACTTGTTCATTAGGAAGGTCAATGAACCCAACAATAATCAGCGTTGGTTGCCGTCCTACCTCAACGTTTCAATATGAGAAGCGATTTACTTTTAATTATTCACATTATTTAATCAGCTAGACACAGGTAATTAACACGTATATACATAGCTAACTACACATTTAAAAATTAGCATTAATTTTTCAGGATTTTTGCCCAAACCCCCACCTGTTGGAGTGACATGGGTATCGAAGTGTGGGATGCCAGGAGTGACCACTTTTAGAGATGTGCATCGGAGGTGTCCGCCAGAGATTGGCGAGCAAAAACCGAGCTAGGATATCATCTGTTGACCATAGGTTAGGTTAGGTTAGAGTGGCTGTCTAGATATCATTGACACACGTAGACCTCAAGGGTCCATTGTGATACCACTAATGAGTTTATTTATGGGAGAGTAATGAACTTAAACAAACAATTTCGTACTTTTAATAAAGTTAGAGAGACGTTTTGTGTCAATCGTTACCAGTTCACTGGCATTATCGAAGAATTGATTACCGAGAAAGTTATTCCTTCTAATGGAGAGTGCTGGACATGTACTGTTGTGGCCACCGATGAGCCAGATTTGTCGCCACCGATGAGCCAGATTTGTCCTAGGTGGAGTCACCATTCCTGCAAGGAAAATTGAATAACATTAGACAATTGAAAACAAAATATTTACAAGGCTGAACAGGAAAATGGACGAAGTAAAACTCCAGTCTAGTGCCCTGGTCAGAATATGAAAAAGTAAAAACTTACCTTAGGCATTTGTAATCCTAAATAAAATTTTGTTGTTATCTGTTTTAGGTCCATTGTTTGTTTTGGTGTCCATTTTTAAATTGTTTTATTTTTCCATGCGCGCACGACTTTCAACTTCGATGAAATGAAATGACGAAACAGACTACCGACCGACTGAATTAGAGAGTAAGTTAGAAAGAGAAAGTGCTCTCAAATAAAGAAAAGAATAATAGATAATGTAGAAAAGGATGACGAGGTTTAGCAGCGCGACCGATATATTTGTTTGGATTTTGAGAAGGACGACAACATATAGAGAATGTCTTTATTTAAATTAAAGTTTCGGCGAAATGGGAATGACAAGGGAAAGTAGTAATGGAAAAAGGGTTCAGAGATAGGCTGGTGGGAAAGGAAGCTTATAGGACTATATAGGAGTAGGATTGAGCTTAAAAGCAAGGGTTCAGGTATACAAAATACGAAAGAGGTAGTTCGTTAAACCTTGCGGTAGGCAATGAAAATAAGCGGTTAGGTTATAGCTGAACCGCTTAAAGACCACTAGTCGAGTCAAGTCATTGTTAGTTCTGCAACCGCGAAGAAAGCATCTTGCAAGTGTAAGAAAGGAAAAGTGTTTTGTGATTTATAAATTTTGTAATTAAAATTTTTGTGTAGTTAAGTGGTTATAGGACATACATATAAAAAAAAGTGGGACTCGATAAAAGAGGAAAAAAAAAAGGAAGATAAAGGATAAAAACTAGGATACAAAGAAATAAATCTTAAATAAAAGGAATAAGGGTGAGTTATATTTTTTTTTAAATACTTTATTAGGATGAGTGGTGAAAATACAAATACCTTTTGTAGTGAGATTGATTTTTTTGGCGGCCGCCGCAGCTGCGGGCGTATGAGCAACTCATACATACGTCACGAAGACCCACTCAATATAAAAAGGTGTCGCGAGGCTGGAAATACTCGATAGAGGGATGATCCGTCGACGTTCCCGGATCTGTAAGTAATTTTATATCCGTGCAAGATAAAACAAAAATCAATCTCACCTCATGTATTTAAATGACTCAGGATAAAACATCGTTTAAACCTCCCAACATATTTAGTATACCTACCCAAAACCGCAGGAAAATACTGTACAAGGCACCGTATGCCTATACAGATATTTACATACATATATGTCTATCTGTATATATGTACATATAATTTATATCTAAAATTCATCCGCATAACGTTAATACAGATCCTTTTTAATTTCTCTTATAATTCCGTTCTTAATTATATTTTTTGTATTTATATTTTATTGTAAGTCCTTGAGTTTATGTGTCGGAAGTGTTTTTTTTGTTTGCATTTTTTTTAATTTAATTCAAATTCGGGCTGAGTTCGTCGGGGCGGCGTAGGTTCCCTAATCCCCTCCCTGTTGAGTTAGAGGCAAATTTTTGCATCCCTTTAGCTACCTATAGAGAGCTCTTGATAGGTAGGGTATATGCGAAAGAAAACCAGCGATTCCGAACAAAGGGAAACGAAGTAAATTTCTGGGGAGATCCCGGGGACTTAGGTCTCCTCCATACGGAGAAAGACCCTGTTTTTATCGGAGTATAAGTGCACGATACTTTTTTTTTATTTTATTTCAAATTTAAATTTTCTTTTAATGTAACTGGTTTTCTATTCCTTGTCTCTATTTTTTTGTAATGAATCGTTATGTTTTCAAATAGATTTTTTTATGTAAAACTAAATTAAATGAATTAAAACCTAAATGTAAATCCCGTTGAAAAATCGAAAATCTCGTTGCGTTTTTCTTTCGTTTACTATTTGTGTAATTGGAACCTCAAGATGAGGTGCTGATTGAAATTTTCAGGGAGGTGCGGTAAGGCAGGATGAAAGTCTTTAGCGAAGGAAACATGGACTAGTGGACTTAAACTTCAGCTTCACAGTAAAAGGGGAGTTCGAAAGTAAAGGCCAGTCGAACTCCAGGTTGGGTGGGTACGGCCATGCTGCAACAACAGCCGCAGCGTTCCCGAGGTGTGTCAGGTCCGGCGTGAATGTCGTGTTATTCGGTGATAGTGTGTCAGGTCGAGCGTGAATGTAGTGTTGTTTGGTGATGGTGTGTCTGGTGATGGTGTGTCGGTCGTAGTGAGTCGATAGTTCTGTGTCTGGTGGCGGTGTGTAGGTTGTCTTGTGTTTGGTGTTCTTTACTTGTAGTGCTAGTTTGGAAGTCGTGTTTTGGTTGTAGTGTGTAAGTCGGTATATGTTTTTGTTTCTTTAGAGTTATGTGGAATTGTAATCGTCTTGTCTTGGGATCGTTTAAGTTGTTTTAGTATTGGCATGAAATTTTAGTTTTGGAAAGAGGTGAGGTCCATCTACGAAGGTAAGATCCCCCCCTCATCCGGCGAGCTTAGTTGAGCATCGCGAGCATGCCATCGCCTTCGTAGTGGACATTCTATCAAAACTCCCATACCCCTTATCCCATCCTAGTTCTGGCCTACCCTTATGGGCAGGTCATTGAATCCTCCACGCTCCTATCCTATCCTCAATCCCTTCCTTATTAATCTACCTATTGCCTCTCATTTCAAATGGCGCCTAACGTATTTGCAACGTTTGTAACGTGTTTGTAACGTATTTGTGTGTATGAATGTGATAGAATGTTTTTTTTTATTTAACTTGTTTAGCAATTTTTGGACCAGATCTTAGTGGGAGCATAAGTCCTAAACGAGATAGCTCGTAAGAAAACTCGTTTATTTGCGATGCAAAGACTAAGAGTTGGAACGAAAACGGTACATATAATTTGTTTAAAGATTATGCAACATGTCTTGTGCAGTATCCGACTGTGTTTTTTGAATCAGTTTTCAAATGCAGCGTATGTCGTATGCAAGATAGCTTTAAGAATGCTTGCATACTTGCGACGATGCGTTGGAGATTGGTACGAGAGGACAGTCGGAACTGGTAAGAAAAGTGGTTTTTGCTCTCGATTAAGGAACTTCAGTATGTCTTCATTCGGAAGGGTTTTTTCGTACCGAATGAATCGCGACTGCAATTCCAGAATCGATTTTGAAGATGAAGTTTTGGTAAGGTTCTAGTCGAATCGTAAGTCTTGGATGGGATAGCTTTATAGAAAGCCCACCCAATTGCGACGAGGAGATAAGAACACCAAAAAGCCAAAAATAAAACAGTATTTTTATAATTAAATAATGTGTAATGTATGTTCATGAAGTGATTGAGCGGCTTGAGTGAGTGTATGTTGTATGTTGGATATACCTCGGGAATATAAAGTAAGATTGTTAAGTGAAGCGAGGTTCGTTAGTGTCCCATGTACGAAACAAAGAAAAGTAACTGAAGAATCCGACTGAAACACCTCCGAAGTGTTTTATGACCAAATTTTAAATAAAAAAAAAAAGGAAGGAAAATTAGAAGTAACAAAAAAAATAATTAGTACGTATTACCAAATTGTCAAAATCTTTCGTTTAGTCATAAGAGTTTTCAACATTCTAGGTGTCATATAGTTATAAATGTGTTGTCGAGTTTTTTTTTAATTACCATAGGTTAAAGTTTCTAGTGTTTACAAATTTTCTTTCAGTCTAAATTCGATACATACATAAATATATTTTTTTTTTGTCCAATTTCAATTTTATTTACGTTTTTAGCAATAAGTTTTTTAAGTTAGTCAGTTTAATTTTAAAAAGCTCTTAAGAACGATATTTTAGGTTTAGATAATATAGTAAAATACATACAAAAAAAATCAAAAAAAAATATATATATATATACAAAAAAAAAACCCAAAACAAAAAAATACATAGGCGTAGTTTTTTTTCTAAGATTTAGGTAATAGTAATTTTGAAAAGGATATATATAAATAAGTAGTAGGTTAAGTATCACTTTTAGTTTATAGATATTTGTAAGGTTTATTTAGATTAGTTAGGCTTAGAGTATTAGAATAGGGTTGTAGATTTTAAGGGATTTACATAAGTATATTTTTCCTTTTTTTTTGAATAATTTAGCTTAGAATTTTATTTTTTATAGAATAGTTATAGCAAATTCAGTTTATTGTACACAATTATAGTCTTGGGTAATTTTTTTTCTTTATAGAGTATAGGAATAAGTGTATCTTAGGTTAAGGTTTGTTGTATAGCGTTTATAGTATAGATGTAATTTGTTTTTGTTGAGCAAGACCTATGAAAAGACAAGAAGAAGAAGAATTAGAAAAGAAAATAACGAAAGTACAGAACTTACTACCAAATCAAAGACTTACCCGCGCATTACGTGAAAAGATCTTACTAGTTCCATCCGAGATGTCTCGAGTTCAGCATTCTCCAAAGGACAAGTCTGGTCCTCGGTTGGAAAACTCTCCGGATAAAGAGGTACCTTCAGCTAAACCTAGTGGAGTAGGACTGATGGATAAAATCGGCAGGAATAAAGACCATCATACTGAAGGAATACAACGTCGGTCATCAGGTTTATTGCTAACCGAAGCTACAAATCAAATTCAGGAAGGTTTGGTAGGTTTGGAGGATTCAGGTGAGGTGAGAAGTGTGATCGATACCTTATCTGCACCTTCATATAGCAATTTAACTCCTCCTGGTGGATTATCTCCGGAGCCCTCAAATTGGGTCAACGGCAGAGCGAGGTCGTCCGATAGCGGGGCCAGATCGAACAATCATGCTTTCTGGGGCTCAAGTAGCCATCAACTCCGGAATCACCGAGGAAGTTAGGGCAGCGATAAATCAGGCTGTAGGTAATGCATGTGAGGCTTACAACAAAACTCTAAGTAGGCAACTGGCCGAATCCTTAAAAGATGAGATAAGGAACCAATTTTTAGAACTTTTGAAGGAAGCGAACCCAACTCAATCGGTTCCTCCGACCGGAGGGGAAAGGTCTCAGCCTTTAGAAAGGGAATCTGGTGGACAACCGCGTCAGTTTAACGCTCAGCATAATAATTATAATGCTGATCAGTATGCGAGGTTGTCGTACACTACGACTACGAGGGATCGGAATGCGCACCAAGCTCCTGTTATCGGATTTGAGGCAAACGGGATGTTTCATCCAAACCCATATCAGGAACAAAATGGTTTCACTCCGAGATACCCTCAGCCTCCCTCCTCTAACCCTCCTCCGGTATATCCACCACCGGTTATGAAAACGCCCATCCGGTTGGACAAGTGGAAACTACAATTTGACGGGAAGTCCGCTGACCCAAGAGTGGAAGAATTTGTGTTTAGAGTCGAGATGTTGCAAGACAAGTATAGGTGTGCATGGGCTGAGATCCTGAGAGACTTCCATCTCTTACTCTCGGGAGCCGCGAGTGAATGGTACTGGTGGTATCTTCGCTCAAATGGACAACCAGATTGGCCGATGCTACGTGATGCTTTAATACGCCAGTTTGAGAGTTCCAAATCGGATATAGAGATAACTGGTGAAATAAGGGATCGTAAGCAAGGTAACTGGGAGTCAAGCGACGACTATTTCGCGGCGATAACTCGTTTACGGTCTCAATTAAAAGTTCAAATACCAGAAAATCAACTCGTACGAATGATTAAAAGAAACCTTAACGAACGATTGGAGCCGTTGGTATATCCTCAAACGATTTTCTCAATGGACCAACTGAGGATGGCTTGTAAGGAGGCGGAATACGCTTTCCCGAAAAAGGACCGAGAAGGTCCAAAGCCGAATCGAGTCCCACATCGTTTCGTAGCAAATGAATTAGATGTTGTTACGAATCCTGAAGTGGCTACGTCGGTAAGTGAGCATGTAGATGCTTTTCAGCATTCGGGAGCAAGGCCGAAAACATCAATAAGCCAAGGTGAAGGCAGGTCCGGAGAGTGTTGGAACTGCCGGATCCAAGGTCATTCATTCGTGGATTGTCCGTCCAATAAAAGAAACATTTTTTGTTACCGGTGTGGGCTGGATGGTGTTATCACTCCCAAATGTCCTCGTTGTAATCTGGAAAACCGAAATCGGAACGCGACAACTCCGGGGGAGTCGCGTTCGACTCAAAAACCCCAGACAAACTCATAGATAGTAACGATTCCAAATCCGGTATCGATGAGAGAAGGATGAAAATATTAACTAGAGAAAATAATAAAGAAGGTGTAATAAAAAATAGTTTAGAGAACAAGAAAGAAATAAAACCATTACACGTAAGATTAAAAGAATACTACGAGACAAGAGATAAGATATTTCAAGGAAGAGTTAACGAGATATGGATTAGGGTTAAGAAAGCGAGAGCGAGATATGAATTAAGAAAACAAATTCGGCATAAAATCGCTTCTACTGTCATAGATACTCAAACTGACCCTAGGCCTTACGCGAAGGTAAAAATAGGTAGTCAAGAGATTAACGGACTGTTAGATAGCGGGGCCAGTATAAGTATCTTAGGGAAAAATTGCCTTAAATTTATAAAAGATTTGGAAATACAACACCAACCGTACCATTCAGGTGTTAAAACAGCTGATGGTCAAAACCAGAAGATAATAGGAAAAATCAATGTTTTAATACAGTATAGAAATATTGAACATATGGTAACGTTATATTTAGTCCCCAATCTAGACCAAGAACTGTATTTAGGGGTAGACTTTTGGAAGGCATTCCAGATAGCGCCGAACATTTTAAGTTCTGTTTCGGTTCTAGAACAAGACGCTGATTTGATGAATGCTCATGAACTTTCATTGGAACAGCGATCGGTTTTGGAAACGGTAAAGCAAACATTTTTAGATTACGATCGGCACGGTCTCGGGAAGACGGCGCTCATGGAGCACGTTATTGATACCGGGGATGCGGTACCGATTAAACAGAGGCACTATCCTGTTTCTCCAGTGGTCCAAGCCGTGTTGTACCAGGAGATCGACAGGATGCTTAAGATTGGAGTTATTGAGGAGAGTGAGAGTCCATGGTGTTCACCAGTTGTTCTTATAAAGAAACCAGGTCCAAATGGTACCGTAAAATACCGGTGTTGCCTGGATTCCCGTAAGGTCAACTCGGTGAGCAAAAAGGACGCCAATCCTCTTCCCAGTATCGAAGGTCTGATTAGTCGTCTTCCAGATACTTACTACATCAGTAGTGTAGATCTCAAAGAAGCATTCTGGCAGATACCACTGGAGAAAGATAGCAGAGAGAAAACAGCGTTTGCGGTACCGGGGAGACCCCTGTACCAGTTTACGGTGATGCCTTTCGGGTTGTGTAATGCAGCCCAAAGATTATGCCGTCTGATGGATAAAGTTATTCCGTCCAGACTTAGAGATCGCGTGTTTGTCTATTTAGATGATCTACTAATTATTGCCCCAGACTTTGATACACATGTTGAGCTGTTAAGAGAAGTTGCCGAATGTCTCAAAAAGGATAATCTCACTATCAATGTCAAGAAGTCCAAGTTTTGTTTCAAAGAACTGAAGTACTTGGGTTTCATTGTTGGTGGTGGAAAATTAAAAACAGACCCCGCAAAAATAGAGGCCGTGGTTGACTTTCCTGTACCGAAAAACGCTAGGCAGGTGAGGAGGTTACTTGGTTTGGCCGGATGGTATAGGCGTTTTATTAAAGACTTTTCAAACTTAACAGCTCCCTTGACAGATACTCTCAAGAAAAAGAACGCGAAGTTTGCCATGACGGATGAAGCTAAAGTCGCGTTCGAAAATTTGAAGAGAGCTCTTACGACAGCTCCGGTGCTGACACACCCAGATTTTTCGAAACGGTTTTATGTTCAGTGTGATGCTTCCGATTCCGGAATCGGTGCCGTTCTGTTTCAGAAGGGAGAGGCTGATGAAGAAAGTCCTATTTCTTATTTTTCCCAGAAACTTAACTCATGCCAGCGAAACTATAGTGTGACCGAGAAGGAATGTATGGCCGCGGTGATGGCAGTGAAAAAGTTCAGACCTTATGTTAAAGGTATGGATTTCACCATCATAACTGATCACTCTAGCTTAAAATGGTTAATGACCATGAAAGATCTCAGTGGTAGATTGGCCAGATGGTCTTTAGAGTTGCAATCATATACCTTCGACATAGAACACCGAAAAGGATCGCTGAATGTCGTGCCAGACACTCTTTCTCGAGCACACTTGGATAGCTTGGACATGGGCGAAATAATTCCCTGGATAGATTTAGAATCCGACGAATTTAAATCAGAGGAGTACAAAAACCTCATAGATACCGTAGGAGAGCATGAAAAAGAATTACCCGACGTTAAAATAGTAGATTCATTTGTATACAAACGAACCTTCCCTATTAATAGCGCAAATCTATTAGTAGAGAACTCTTGGCGGTTATGGGTACCGTCAACCTTAACCGAAAACTTGATAGCTAATGCACATAACCCACCGCAAGCCGCTCATGGTGGAATGGCTAAAACATTGTACCGTGTACGACAGTATTTCTACTGGCCTAACATGACAGTACAAATTCGACAATTTGTAAGAAATTGTGAAACGTGTAAAAAGTCAAAGTGTTCAAGTCAAGTCCAACGTCCGCCTATTGATAATTGTTATGTCACTGACCGTCCGTTTCAGAAGTTATATGTTGATTTTATTGGTCCATACCCTAGGTCAAAAGCAGGAAATGTGTATGTTTTTGTTGTACTAGATCATATGTCTAAATACGTATTCCTAAAGCCGCTTCGTTCCGCAACGTCAAGTAACATAATAACTTACTTGCGAAACGACATATTTAATGCATATGGCGTTCCACAAATTTTACATTCCGATAATGGAAAACAGTTTGTGTCAAAGGAATTTCAAAGTTTTTTGGAAAAATATGGAATACGTCATTTCAAAACAGCAAACTACTCGCCACAATCTAACGCTTCCGAGAGAGTCAACCGTACGTTATTAGCCGCCATACGTTCCTATCTGAAAGAAGATCAGCGCGATTGGGATAGCCACTTGAGCGACATCGCATGTGCCTTAAGGAGTTCAGTGCATTCAGCCATCGGTGTCTCACCATACTTTGCTCTTTTTGGAACAAATATGATGACACACGCGAGCGGATATGCACTGGCACAAAAGTTAAACGTCCTTGAGGATGGCGAGTTGGCGACCTTACCGCGGCAAGAGCGATTGCACCTAATACGTGCTAAACTAAAAGAAAATATAACAACCGCTAACGAAAAGGGTAAGAAACCGTACAATACCAGGTCCCGAAATGTCCGATATTTGCCAGGTCAAGAGGTTTTCAAACGAAACTTCATACTTAGTGACTCCTCGAAACTTTTATCGTCTAAACTTTGTCCTAAATATGTTAAATGTCGAATTGTCAAACGCGTAGGTAAAAGCATGTACGAGCTAGAGAACCTAGTTGGGAAAAAGATTGGAATCTTTCATGCGAAAGATCTCAAAAAATAGATAACCGTTGAGTCTTTCTTTTAGGACACAAAATATAAAATTAAAGATTCAAATTACGGACGATTGAAACGAAACAAACAAAAATTCTCATGACCAACCTTTTAAAACCTACACATGATAGACGAACGAACACCTGTGATATGATAGAACAATACCTGTGATATAGAGTTGTGGACAAGACATGACAACAATAAAAAAATCTGTGATATAAAGTAGGTACAAAGCATGAAAACGTAAAAAGAGATTGTATTGAATGCCCTCGTAATTCGTTAAGTTCTGTGATATTTTCATTTCGAGTAAACGAAAAAAAAAAAAAAACATCCCGACTGACTCGACAACTGTGATAACCTAGATATAAGTAATTCCAATCTGTGATATGTTAATTATAGCTTAAGTTAGTACATCGACAACTAGTGCAATAACTTTAGCACTCTAATCAAACTGAGCAAAAGAATTTTTATAATCCAGAGACTGTGCCTGAAATCATTGGAATCCTTATACTAGGACACGAGTGTCGTTGGATTGGTATGACAACCCAACCAGGACGTCGGTCGTCGGTAAGAAAACAATCTCTTTAATAAAGACAAGTTTCATGCTCGACCGAGGACTACCGATAGCAATACTAGATAGTACACAAAAACAATATACATTCATATATAATTTTTTTTTGAAAATGTCTCCACAGTTTAACTAGCTT
Organism: Eupeodes corollae; assembly: GCF_945859685.1. Classification (NCBI taxonomy): domain Eukaryota; kingdom Metazoa; phylum Arthropoda; class Insecta; order Diptera; family Syrphidae; genus Eupeodes; species Eupeodes corollae. The sequence goes on from NC_079148.1 coordinate 82,474,707, forward strand.
AGTAGTTTCGTATGTACATATGTACACTATTGTTTTTTTATAAAGTGACTTCGCGTATCCGTAAGGTAGGTAGATACACACATAAAAAAAAAAGACTAGCTACCGATTATATATCATGCACTTAAAATAAATTATTTTGAATGGAACTCACTCTAACCAATGGTAATTGTACTACCGAACCTCTCCAAATGACGAGATTTGGCCTTGTATTGCCCGGCTGTATAGGCGTGAGTTCTTCCCCACTTCAAACCCACTTGGAGGAATCAATCCATATCGCCCGGATTATGCGTTGTGGGTTCTTCCCCACTAGAAACGGTGGACAAATCGGATTTGCACCGACCGGCTTAAGCATTGCGAGTTGTTCACTAAATGAAATGATGCTCGTATTGGGGATTGGCATGGGTTTTTTTTCACAACTGCATGCTAAACGATCAGTCGTCGGCCCTCACCGTCATCCTTAGGAATTTATCAGCACCTCTGATGCCGGAGTTTTGTTGTGGCCACCGATGAGCCAGATTTGTCGCCACCGATGAGCCAGATTTGTCGCCACCGATGAGCCAGATTTGTCCTAGGTGGAGTCACAATTCCTGCAAGGAAAATTGAATAACATTAGACAATTGAAAACAAAATATTTACAAGGCTGAACAGGAAAATGGACGAAGTAAAACTCCAGTCTAGTGCCCTGGTCAGAATATGAAAAAGTAAAGACTTACCTTAGGCATTTGTAATCCTAAATAAAATTTTGTTGTTATCTGTTTTAGGTCCATTGTTTGTTTTTGTGTCCATTTTTAAATTGTTTTATTTTTCCATGCGCGCACGACTTTCAACTTCGATGAAATGAAATGACGAAACAGACTACCGACCGACTGAATTAGAGAGTAAGTTAGAAAGAGAAAGTGCTCTCAAATAAAGAAAAGAATAATAGATAATGTAGAAAAGGATGACGAGGTTTAGCAGCGCGACCGATATATTTGTTTGGATTTTGAGAAGGACGACAACATATAGAGAATGTCTTTATTTAAATTAAAGTTTCGGCGAAATGGGAATGACAAGGGAAAGTAGTAATGGAAAAAGGGTTCAGAGATAGGCTGGTGGGAAAGGAAGCTTATAGGACTATATAGGAGTAGGATTGAGCTTAAAAGCAAGGGTTCAGGTATACAAAATACGAAAGAGGTAGTTCGTTAAACCTTGCGGTAGGCAATGAAAATAAGCGATTAGGTTATAGCTGAACCGCTAAAAGACCACTAGTCGAGTCAAGTCATTGTTAGTTCTGCAACCGCGAAGAAAGCATCTTGCAAGTGTAAGAAAGGAAAAGTGTTTTGTGATTTATAAATTTTGTAATTAAAATTTTTGTGTAGTTTATAGGACATACATATAAAAAAAAGTGGGACTCGATAAAAGAGGAAAAAAAAAAGGAAGATAAAGAAGAAAAACTAGGATACAAAGAAATAAATCTTAAATAAAAGGAATAAGGGTGAGTTATATTTTTTTTTAAATACTTTATTAGGATGAGTGGTGAAAATACAAATACCTTTTGTAGTGAGATTGATTTTTTTGGCGGCCGCCGCAGCTGCGGGCGTATGAGCAACTCATACATACGTCACGAAGACCCACTCAATATAAAAAGGTGTCGCGAGGCTGGAAATACTCGATAGAGGGATGATCCGTCGACGTTCCCGGATCTGTAAGTAATTTTATATCCGTGCAAGATAAAACAAAAATCAATCTCACCTCATGTATTTAAATGACTCAGGATAAAACATCGTTTAAACCTCCCAACATATTTAGTATACCTACCCAAAACCGCAGGAAAATACTGTACAAGGCACCGTATGCCTATACAGATATTTACATACATATATGTCTATCTGTATATATGTACATATAATTTATATCTAAAATTCATCCGCATAACGTTAATACAGATCCTTTTTAATTTCTCTTATAATTCCGTTCTTAATTATATTTTTTGTATTTATATTTTATTGTAAGTCCTTGAGTTTATGTGTCGGAAGTGTTTTTTTTGTTTGCATTTTTTTTAATTTAATTCAAATTCGGGCTGAGTTCGTCGGGGCGGCGTAGGTTCCCTAATCCCCTCCCTGTTGAGTTAGAGGCAAATTTTTGCATCCCTTTAGCTACCTATAGAGAGCTCTTGATAGGTAGGGTATAAGCGGAAGAAAACCAGCGATTCCGAACAAAGGGAAACGAAGTAAATTTCTGGGGAGATCCCGGGGACTTAGGTCTCCTCCATACGGAGAAAGACCCTGTTTTTATCGGAGTATAAGTGCACGCTGGGTACATAAATTAAAAGGATACTTTTTTTTTATTTTATTTCAAATTTAAATTTTCTTTTAATGTAACTGGTTTTCTATTCCTTGTCTCTATTTTTTTGTAATGAATCGTTATGTTTTCAAATAGATTTTTTTATGTAAAACTAAATTAAATGAATTAAAACCTAAATGTAAATCCCGTTGAAAAATCGAAAATCTCGTTGCGTTTTTCTTTCGTTTACTATTTGTGTAATTGGAACCTCAAGATGAGGTGCTGATTGAAATTTTCAGGGAGGTGCGGTAAGGCAGGATGAAAGTCATTAGCGAAGGAAACATGGACTAGTGGACTTAAACTTCAGCTTCACAGTAAAAGGGGAGTTCGAAAGTAAAGGCCAGTCGAACTCCAGGTTGGGTGGGTACGGCCATGCTGCAACAACAGCCGCAGCGTTCCCGAGGTGTGTCAGGTCCGGCGTGAATGTCGTGTTATTCGGTGATAGTGTGTCAGGTCGAGCGTGAATGTAGTGTTGTTTGGTGATGGTGTGTCTGGTGATGGTGTGTCGGTCGTAGTGAGTCGATAGTTCTGTGTCTGGTGGCGGTGTGTAGGTTGTCTTGTGTTTGGTGTTCTTTACTTGTAGTGCTAGTTTGGAAGTCGTGTTTTGGTTGTAGTGTGTAAGTCGGTATATGTTTTTGTTTCTTTAGAGTTATGTGGAATTGTAATCGTCTTGTCTTGGGATCGTTTAAGTTGTTTTAGTATTGGCATGAAATTTTAGTTTTGGAAAGAGGTGAGGTCCATCTACGAAGGTAAGATCCCCCCCTCATCCGGCGAGCTTAGCCGAGCATCGCGAGCATGCCATCGCCTTCGTAGTGGACATTCTATCAAAACTCCCATACCCCTTATCCCATCCTAGTTCTGGCCTACCCTTATGGGCAGGTCATTGAATACTCCACGCTCCTATCCTATCCTCAATCCCTTCCTTATTAATCTACCTATTGCCTCTCATTTCAGTACATAGAAGGTGTTGGACTGTTTCCTCTTCCTCCTCGCCCATGCAGCTATTACAAAAGTCATTTGTGTAGACCCCTAGCCTCAGAGCATGTCTACCTATGAGGCAGTGTCCCGTTATTACTCCAATTGTAGAGCTTATACTTTGTCTGCTTAGTGATATCAAGCCTTTTGACCGTTTTAAGTCAATACTTGGCCATATTTGCTTGGTTGCAAGGCAGGTGGTACTTTGTGACCATCTAGTATTTGTTGTTTCTAAAGCATATTGCTTGAGAAGATATTTGCATGTAGCAAGTGGTGTTCCTATGTTATGTTTTTGTCTAACATAAGGCAGAAGTGTTCCGTTTTTGGCGAGCTCATCGGCTTTGCAATTTCCCGGAATGTCTCTGTGGCCCGGCACCCAAATGAGGTGAATGTTAAACTGTTCCGTCATCTCCTTCAGAGATGATTGACAATCGTGGACTGTTCGAGAGTTTGTGGAGACAGACGCGAGAGATTTAAGAGCGGCTTGGCTGTCCGAGAAGATTCGTATATCCTTACAAGATATAACGTTTTCTTTGAGCCAGGATAGTGCTTCTTTAATCGCCATTACTTCTGCCTGGAATACACTACATTGATTGGGAAGTCTATAGGATAGACTGAGATTCAGTTGTTCTGAAAAGATACCACTTCCAACTCCGTGATCGGTCTTTGAACCGTCAGTGTAGAAGTGTACCGCATCGTCTTCCAGGGGTCCCTCTTCTTCCCAGGAGGATCTTGAAGGGATGGACACATGGAATCTTTTACCAAATACCATTTTTGGGGTGGTATAGTCTAAGCGATCTGGGATAGATCTGAAATTGTCTAGAATGGTTGTATGTCCAGTATTGTTACTGGTCCATTGAGAGGTGGCTCTAAGCCTTACACATGAGTTGGCAGCCACCTTTTTAGAGAAGATGTCAAGTGGTGTTAGGTTTAAAAGCACTTCCAGTGCTGCGGTTGGTGTTGTGCGAAGTGCTCCTGTGATGCACAGGAGCACAGGAGTGTATACAAAGAAACTTACTATATGTAATTGGGAGTACCTAATAATTACACCTTTATTTTAAATGGTTAGGTTATAGATACGAATTAAAAGGTATATATTAATAAATTAATAACTATATAAGTAAATGAAAAAATAAATAAATTAATAAAATTAAGGATTTTGTAAATATCACCGATTGTAGTTTTTAATCATTGTGGAAGTAACTAAGTTAATAAAATTAGTAAACTAAGTATTTTAAGTTTTAAAAGATAAATAACTTAAGCTATATTATAAGAAAATACATATAAATATCACAGATAAAAAAATAATGCTATCAGTCTTAGTAGGATTAATAAAGTAAGTAAAAGTATCACAGATGGAATGGTTAAACCATTTTATCACAGAAAAAGAAAATTTTTAAAGCTATTAGTCTTAGTAAAATTAATAAAGTAAGTACAAATATCACAGATGGGATGGTTAAACCATTTTATCACAGATGTTTAATTAAATAAGTTAAGATATTAATAAATAAATACATAAATAAATAAGAATATTTAACATTAAGTAACATTTAGAACATAAAGCATGCAATGAATATAATAAATACATATATACTTAAAATATCCGTGTTTATTAACCATTTTCAGGTACTTGTGGTTTTTGTTACAGGGTGTTAGTTATCATCGATTCGAATTCTTTGCATACAAATTGAACGATCAAAAGACTTGACCGTCAACCCGGAGATCTCTATTAAACCCTTTATCGAAAGGATAGGTAGATCCTGGTTGATGCGTTGATCGAATTATCAACGGTAGCGAAAAAAACAACGAGGACTTTGAATGGCTTTCGAACAAAGACCATCAAAGCGAGCGAAAATAAACGACGAGATCTGTTAAAGAAAAAAACCAGCGATTTCCCCTAAGGGTTGTATAATAGTCCAAAAGATTTTATTTCGTTAGAAAGTATTCATACAAAAATGTATGTAATTTCGAAAGAGAGATTACGTTACATTTTCAGTTAAACTTTTAAGGCGAATTTATAAATATCAAAAAAGATGGCGATTGGTATAATATAAGTTACAGATTTGAATTCAAAAATTAAATTTTGTCAGTTACAGAATTGGTATTTAATATAAGTTACAGATTTGAATTCAAAAATTAAATTTTGTCAGTTACAGAATTGGTATTTAAATCCAATATTTAAGAATTATTTACAAATTTTAAAAATAAAAGTTTATGATGATCAGTAATGTTATTTTCTTTGCACGTCCTTGGAGTTCTTTGATGTACTCTGATGACCATTGCTTCCAAAAGTGAGTTTTGACGGCATTTATTCGTCGCCATCATTGTAGATAGCTGATGTCGGAGACTTCTTCAATTGGCTCAGGAACTGCTTTTAGTGATGGCCCAATAAGCAGATGAGCTGGCGTTAGGGCTTCGACGTCATTGATATCTGTGGACATCGGAGTTATTGGCCTGGAGTTCATTATGGCCTCGAACTTCACCAGCGCAGTTGAAAGTTCTTTGAATGACAGCTTGGCACCTCCTAGGCTGCGATAGAGATGGCCCTTTGCAACTTTAACGGCCGCCTCCCAAATTCCACCGAAGTGGGGTGCCCTGGGGGGTATAAAATGAAAATGTATGGTGGAATTACAACAAAAATTAACAATGTTTTGTTGGTTAGATTTTTTGAACAACATATCGCGTAATTCTTTCAGTTTTGACTGTGCGCCAACAAAATTTGTCGCATTGTCACAGTGAATGTCTCTTGGGAGACCTCTACGACCTATCATCATTTTCAATGCTCATATAAAAGCATCAGCTGAAAGGTCTGACACAGCTTCCAAGTGAACTGCCTTCGACGAGAAGCATACAAAAACTGCAACATTAGTCTTATACGGAACTTTGCCACGAATTTTATAATAGGTATATATCGGACCACAAAAATGCACCCCACAACAAACAAATGGACGTGATGGTGTCAATCTTTCGGCAGGCAAGTTTCCCATAACCTGCTCATAAAGCTTTGGCTTATACCTTGCACAATGGTGACACTTTCTTACTACCCTTCGTGCTACCTCTCGAATATTTATTACCCAAAATCTTTGTTTAGTCAATGCGACAAGAGCTTTTGGACCAGCATGGTAGTTCGAATAATGAAGATGTTCGACTAGTGTCTTGCTATAGATGCAATCTTTGGGCAGTAACAATGGATGCTTACTTTCCTCAGATATGTTTGCATGCTTCAATCGCCCACCCACTTTCAACAAAAGAAGCCCATTCTTATCCTCGACAAAGCGACTTAGAGAGTTTATGGATCCTTTAAGTGGTGTGTTTGATTTTATAGCTTCAATTTCCTTAGCAAAGTACTTCAATTGAATCACGTTAACGATGATTTGTAGTGAATATTCCAGTTCATTGGCTGTCAGAAATTCACTAGGAAACGGGATTCTTCATACACGCAAATTAAGGTACCTTGCAACAAACGCAAAGATTCTGATGAGCTTTGTGTACGAACTCACTCTCTCTATTGTTTCCAAATAGTAGTTTTTGTCTGGTTGTTGACAATTTAAAGCCGTTTTTCGTTTTTCCAACAAAAAGTCCTCTGGAGAAGGGCAGATATCTACCGTGGATGGCCAATTTTCCTCTCGCGTTCAAACAAAAATGCTGAACCCTTAAACCAAATGGAGTTTTGTAGCTCTTCTACGGAGCATCCTCGGGAAACGACATCTGCAGGATTATGGGCTGTTGGAACATATTTCCAAACCACCTGCTTTGTTGTCTCCTGAATTTCTGCTACCCTATGCTAACACAAATGTGTTGAGCCTTGATGAGTGTGTGGATAGCCGGTGCAAAACAATTGCAGAATCAGTCCAAAAGAATGCTTCCGAGAAGTTTTTGTCGATCACTCTTTGATTTTTTAACCAGAGTTTGGATAAAAGATGTAGTACCCGTAGCATGATGGTTAGTGCGTTGGACTGTCATGCAAGGGGTCTTGGGTTCAATCCCTGACTGTGACACCTTAATTTAAAAAAAAAAAATAATTTTCGCGGGTACTGCCTCTTGCGAGGAATTGACAAATCCTTCAAGAGTAATTCTTGTCATGAAAAAGTGCTTTCTCAAACTAGCCGTTCGGATTCGGCCCAAAATTGTAGGTCCCCTCCATTCCTGACAACAGTACTCGCACACAGGAATGGTTGAGAGTTGTAAGTCACTAGGCCCTGGTTCACAACGGACTGTTGCGCCACCCCATTTGATTTGATTTGGATAAAAGATGTGCTGCACAAAGCTCTAAGCGCGGAAGTTGTTTCTTCTTAGCTGGCGCAACTCTAGATTTGGCGACTAAAAGCTTCACTTCTACTGACTCAAAAGTATCTATACTTCTCAGATATATACAGCAACCATATGCCTTCATAGAAGCGTCGGCAAAGCCATGTATTTGGTAGCTTGTTTTATTTTCTACAAACACGAATCGAAGAACAGAGAGATTTTGAATAGAGTGAAGATCGATCATAAATTGACGCCACTCAATGTCGATGTTTTGTGGAATTGATGCATCCCAGTCAACTTTATCAATCCAAAGCTGTTGTAGCAGGATCTTAGCTCGAATAATGATGGGGCTGAGCAAACCCATTGGATCGAAAAGGGACGAAGAAAGAGATAAAATGGATCTCTTAGTGTATTTTGTGTACGATCGATTCGGCTTGTAAGAAAAACTGAATTCATCTGCCACAGGATTCCAAGCTATACCTAAAGTGCTCGTGAGATTGGATTCAGTTAATCTTATTTCTTTTTGTTTTGTTTCCTCGATTAAGGAAAAATGATAGCTATTCCATTTTGAAAGCTCTAATCCAGCTGAATTCAAAATGGAAACAACTTCGTTTCATTTTTGGGTTAGAGTATCTAAGTCGTCTGCTCCAGTCAACATATCGTCCACGTAAAAATCAGACTTTAGAACAGAAGCTCCTAGACTTAAATGCTCTTGATTTTTATCGGCCAAATACTGAAGACAACGAATTGCCAAAAACGGTGCTGATGACGTACCATATGTTATGGTGTTAAGCTGGTATGTTTTAATAGGAGTGTGTGCATCTTCTCTCCATAAGATAAAATGCAACCTCCTATGCGATGGATGTACTAAGATTTGTCGATACATCTTGATAATGTCGGCTGTTAGAGCATATCCATAAAGTCTAAAGCGAAGCAAAATTATAACAAGTTCGTCCTGTATCGTAGGACCGACCATAAGTATTCCATTCAAGGATATTTGTGACGATGTTCGGCAAGATACGTCAAATACTACGCGGAATTTTGTAGACACGCTTTCAGGCTTAATTACACATTGATGGGGCAAATAATAAAAGCGTTTTCGAGATTAGGATTGTGTACGAGTGACATGTGACCTAAAAATTCATATTGTTCCATGAAATCTACGTACTCCGTTTTTAAAGATGAGTTTTTAGATAACCTACGCTCCAGAGATAAAAATCTTCTGAAGGCTATATCATAGGAAGCTCCAAGACAGTTCGGATCTCGTTTGAGAGGTAGGTGAACCATTAGCCGACCGCTGGGTAGAACTTCGATGTTGTCCTTGAAGTGTTCCTCACATGCAGTTTGCTCTTCAGACCACATCGACTGTTGATCCTGAATCTTTTCAAGTTCCCAGAACTTCTCTAAATATTTGTCCAAGGAACTATCTTTTGAATTGACGAAGCACGATCTATTCGATTCAATTACTTTTGATTTGTATCTACCAGATACTATCCAACCTAAAGCAGTTTTTTGCAAGTGTGGAAGTCCTTCACCTAATTTTGACTTGACCTGTTTCCAGCAAATCAAAGAATGCTTCAGCACCTACCAACATATCTATCTGAGAAGGCTGATTAAAGCTCTCATCTGCCAAGTCCAAATTTGTAGGAAGATTCCAGTTGTTTATGTTAAGTGCTGCTTCCAGTTGATACCCTGTAATGGAGGGTGCGACTAAAAATTCTAAACAAATTTCGAAATTGTTGTATCTAGAGCAAATTGTCGATTGAGTTAGATACTTGGTTTGTGTTTCTGTATGTCCTATTCCCACTTTATCGTCGTTCCTTCTTTGTTTTTTAAGACAGAGCAAATTTGCAAACTTCTCATTAACAAAGTTAACCAGAATCCAGTAGAATTCTACCCAACTGAAAACTACCCGATGAGTCTTTGACGAGAACTAAGGCTGTTGCCAAAATAACTTGATTGAGAACACGCTCCTTCTCCAATGCGGAATGTGCTGCAGCTGTTGTATTTGATGAACCATGTGAAAATTCAACACTAGTACTATTATCTGTAGGCCTGTGCAAAAGGCTATGATGTGATTGCTTGCAACTTTTGCATTTATAATTCGACGGACATTTCGAAACATTGTGACCTTTTCCTAAACAATTTAAGCAAAGCCCTAATTTATTCACTTTGAAATAACGATCCATTACTGAAAGCTCAGCAAAACCTTTACAGCCTGTAATTAAATGAGTATTGTCCCGACAAAAGAAACAAGAATGTTGATTAGCAGCAAGTGAAGTTTGAGGACGACGATGGTCGACAAAAGTAGGTTTTGGTTTGTTGAATGATTTGTGAGTGAAATCCGATCGAAGCTGCTTGCTATCTCTAGCTTCCATGAACATCGTTTGTTGAGAATGGCTGCACACTTTTTCCATTCAGATAACTTGCTATAGTCCAGCTGTTCATTCCATTTGGACTGCGTTTCTGGATCGACCTTCGACATGGCTATGTGTATTATTATTGCGTTACAAATATTTTCAAACGACCCTATCGAAAGAAGAGAACTAAATAAAGCAGAGATATTATCGACTAAAGTCCTTAATGAAGCAGGAGATGATTTGGTAACCTTTGGTAGTTTAATTAATTCGGATATATTTTTCAAAAATATTAGACAATCATTGTCATAGCGCTCCTTCAAACTAAGAAGTGCCTTTGGGTAATTGGCTTCCGTGACTTGAAAAGCCTTTACTGTACTAAGTGCTTGATCAGTTAAACACGAAAGCAAATAATTAAATTTTTCTATTTTAGTTAAGCTTGAATCGGTTTCGACTTTCGAATTTTTGTATTCGGAGTATTTTCCACTAAACCTAGGAAGACGTTGTTTTGGAAGACGACTAGTTGAAGTTGGGCCACTACTTAACGTTATATCTGCAACACTGCATCGTCTACCAGATCCCAAAAGCGAAATAATTTTTGATTTAGCAGTGATATACAGATCTTCGATTTCACCTCGACAAGTATCGGTCGGGGCTAAGGCTTCTATTTGGGTTTGGTAAACTAAAATTTGTTTAAAATAAGATTCCAAAATTCCTAGGCGACACTCAAGTTCAGTTGACGTTAATGTATTGGTAGTTGATTCCACTATATTTTTTATACGAGTAATGCTTCCTTTAGTAGAAGACCGTTGTTGTTTTAATTCATCAAGAGTAGGTTTCGTTGCTATTGTAGAATTAATACTAAAAAAATCAAAAAAATGTTTTCAAACAGCAACGATAAAATCAAAAGAAATTTAATCCAATTTCTGAACTAAAAAGCTTATTTTAATTTTTATTCGAATTAAAATTAAAATAGCAGTGGGCAACCCTATTCCAAATGAACAAGTTTTAAGCAGGAACTATGTTTATTTTAATTTTATTTCCCACTGTAGGTAGCGGCGAATTAAGTTATAGTAGATATACGGCAGAAGTATATAATTATCGATGTTATAAGTTAACACAAACGGAAGTGCTGACAACTCATCTGGATCTGGGTCAATTCAACAGAAAAACAACCAGGTACTGTGGGAATGCAAGTGTTAACGAATATTGCAAAGTTGCATTTATTCATTTAAATAGTAAGCAACAATAAATTGTAAATTTATTCTTAAGTTTAGTTGTAGAATACAATCCGACAAATAAAGGTCAGAGCAATCTGCTCTCCAAAAAAAATATTTTTTTAATAAATTAAATTGGTGTTTGATTAACTGGCGCCCAACCTGTGTGGCTTCGAACTATACGCGTTTAATTTGTGCTAACCATTGCCATTAATTTACGCGTCATTTAATTCCTGTGCAAAAAAACAATACGCGTCTAATCTGTGCTAACCATTGCCATTATTTTGCGTGTTATTTTTATCCTGTGCAGAAAAATACGTGTTTGAATTGTGCTAACCATTGCCGACTAACCGCGTATGACTCTGTATCTGTGCAAAAAATCGCAACAAGTCGTAAACGAGTAACTAAAGCAAATCCAAGAAAAGAGGCCCCCCAGTAACCCGATAACCATAAGGACAAAAAGGAGCAGTAATCAACTGCAGCCGCTTGGATAAGGAGTTGAACCACCAGAAAACTAAGAAATTCGTTAATCAACAAATATGAAGCAATACTTCATACTTTTAATGTAAGTCTATTGAAATCACATTTATAAAATAAAAAAAAAACTATATTGAATATTATAAAAATCGAACCAATCAAATTCAAATCAAAGAAAAAAGAAAAAGTGTTATAAATCAAAATAAATCAAAAATAATAGATAGATCGATATCTGACCATTTAAATAAATTAAGAATTTAGATAAATTGATTGTGAACCTTCGTTCATTTCCACGCCTATTCCTGTTTTTTGATAAATTTAGTCTAAAAAAAAAAATAGATTGATATAAACTTATAAAAAGGTAAAACACATTTTATAAAAATGGCTAATCCAAACAATTTAATAAGACCACAAATGCAAAATCAAGCTCCTCCTGCTCCCGCTCCCCCTGTTCAAGCAGGTCAATCTTTTAATATTAACCAAAATGAATTAGTACAGCTTATCACTAGACTAGTGGCCGACACCCTACATATTCAAGGACGACAAATATTCAACTCAATTATGAATCCCGCAGCGGACATCAATAATGAGATAGACCAACCAATAAATTTAGCTGACAATAACTTAAATGACTTAGACAAAATACCGGACGTTGTAAAAAGTCTCAGGGAATTCTCTGGTCAGACGCACGAATTTAATTCGTGGAAAAAAAGCATCGATAGAATTTTAAAAATCTATGAGCACCTTAAGGGTACTCCAAGATACTACGGTATCTTATCTGTTATCCGTAATAAAATAACGGGACACGCCGACGTGGTATTAGAGTCCTATAATACGCCCCTTAATTGGGAAAAAATCTCAAAATGCCTTACTCTGCATTATGCAGATAAGAGAGACTTAGGCACCCTGGAATATCAGATGACTACTCTGATCCAAGGTAATAGTACGATCCCTGAATTTTATCAGGTCGTCTATCACCACTTATCTTTGATCCTCAATAAATTAGGATCTATCGAAATGAGTCAAGACTCTATGAACAATATGACTCAATGCTACCGTGACAAAGCTCTAGATACGTTTGTCAGGGGCCTTAAAGGAGATTTACCTCGGTTACTCAGTATAAGAGAACCAGTAGATCTTCCCCAGGCCTTACACTTATGCTTAAAGCTACAAAATGTAGACTTTAGAGCACAACATGCTAACAATTCACAAAATTCTAGCAGAAGAAGTTACCAACAAGCACCTCCAGTTCCACCTAGACGAGAAAACTTTCAAAAACCAACACCAATACCAGCTCCCAGACGTGAATTTTATCCTCAATTAGTTAATAACCCCAGGACTCCTCAAGCACCACAATTTAATAGGGACGTGCAATACCAACCTAGGTATCAACAGCAACAACAGACAAGGGTTCCACCAAATCAACGACCCCTTCCACCAAAACCGATGTCTATTGATTACTCCTTAAAAACTCAAAAGGTGAACTACCAAAATAGGCCAAAGAACCAACAGTTCAATCAAAAACGTCAACATTCGCAGCAAACGCACCCACCGCAAAAGGTGCAACGAATCTACCATACTCAATCAGATGATGAAAAACCTTTGGAAGAGTATGAAGCAGAAATCAAAAATGAAGACCAAAACTACGACGAATCGCTAGACGAATATGTTGAATCGGAAGAAAACAATAACCTAGAGCAAGACCAATCAGAAGAATTAGACGACATTTATTTTTTAGATTGAAGTCCTCTTCGCTTCCTTTTTTTGAACACATTTCCAGAAGCGGAGAGATCCTGAAATTCCTTGTCGACACTGGCTCGAATAAAAATTACATTCAGCCTCGACATATAAAAAATCCTATTCTTAATGAACATCATTTTTATGCTAACTCTGTTGGAGGTAGCATCAAAATAACACACCACTCACTTATTCAACTTTTTGGCCCACAGACCGATAAAATAAAATTCTTCATCCTCCCTAGTCTTATCTCATTCGATGGCATTATAGGACACGACACTCTTAAACAACTAAATGCAATCATCCATACAAAAAAGAATCATATGTCCCTTCACCCTAGTTCCACTCACCCAAGAATTTCAATTCCTCTTAAACAGCATATGTCACAATTTGTTAACAATATAAATATTAGAACCGATCACATGAATAAAAATCAATGTACTCAACTTATTAATATCATTCGTAAATGTCCTAATCTATTTTCTGAACCAAACGAAAAATTGACCTACACAACCACTGTCAAAGGAGAAATTCGAACAACAACCCGAGATCCTGTGTATTCGAAGTCCTATCCTTATCCTATGGCACTCAAGAACGAAGTCGAAAAAGAGATTCAAAAATTATTAGAAGATGGTATTATAAGGCCATCAAAATCACCTTATAATTCTCCTGTTTGGGTAGTCCCCAAAAAAATGGACGCTTCAGGCGAAAAAAAATTCAGAATGGTAATTGATTACCGTAAACTCAACACACTAACTATAGCCGACAAATACCCGATTCCTGAAATTTATGAAATTCTTGCAAACCTTAGTAAAAACCAATGGTTCTCTATAGTAGACTTAAAAAGTGGCTTTCATCAGATCCCACTAAAAGAATCTGATATAGAAAAAACTGCCTTTTCGGTGAACAACGGCAAATTTGAATTCACCCGCCTTCCATTTGGTCTCAAAAACGCTCCATCTATTTTTCAGAGAGCCTTAGACGACATCCTAAGAGACCTTATCGGAAAATGTTGTTATGTCTACATTGATGACATTGTCATCTTTGGTAAAGACGAAGACGAGCATTTCACAAATCTTAAAAAAGTCTTTAACACATTAGAGAAAGCAAATATGAAAATTCAATTAGATAAATGCGAATTTTTCCAAAAAGAAATTGAATTTTTAGGTTTTGTTATCGGTAGGGATGGTATAAAAACCAATCCTAAAAAGGTTCAAGCAATAGTTGACCGACCCATTCCCCAAAACCTAAAAGAGCTTCGATCCTTCCTCGGAATGTCAGGATATTATCGCCGCTTCGTCAAAGATTATGCAAAATTGGCGAAACCCCTAACATCCCTTTTAAGAGGGGAAGACGGACATGTATCCAAAAATATGTCAAAGAAAAAACTCATTAATTTAAATCAAGAAGCCATTGAAGCATTCAATAAATTAAAAAAATCACTTGTTTCTGCAGAGGTCATTCTCCAATACCCAGATTTCGAAAAAAGTTTTCAACTAACAACAGACGCCTCCGACTACGCCATCGGTGCAGTCCTTTCCCAAGATGACAAGCCAATAACTTTCCTGTCTAGAACGTTGAGCAAATCGGAAGAAAATTATGCTACCAACGAGAAGGAAATGTTGGCAATAATTTGGTCACTCAATTCCCTAAGAAATTTTCTATATGGATCCCGCAAAGTTAACATTTTTACAGACCACCAACCTTTAACTTATGCCCTTAGCAACAAAAATACGAACTCCAAAATGAAGAGGTGGAAAGCTATTTTGGAAGAATATAATTACGAACTCAAATATAAACCAGGGAAAGAGAATGTCGTTGCCGACTCCCTCTCTAGACCTCCGAAAATAGAAATTAACTCAATGACCCCAACCGAACACAGTGCTGACAGCTCAGCGCAAAATTTAATTCCCTCCGTTGAAATCCCTATAAACATCTTCCGAAATCTACTTCTGCTAAAAATAGGAAACGAAAATAGCTATCAAGCAAAGAACCCATTTGACAATTACACTCGACATATCTTAATTCGACCAGACTACTCAAAAAATGACATAATTGATATCTTTAAAAGGTACCTTAACCCAAATACTATAAACGGACTTCTTACAGACGAAATGACAATGGGACGTGTACAAGAAATATACCCTTTACATTTTAGAGACTATCGCATCAGATTCACACAAAAAATTGTCGAAGACATACCCAACCAAATCGAACAAGAAGAGAAAATCCTAAAGATACACCGGCGTGCTCACCGCAATGCTGCTGAGAACCGAATTCAAATGTTAGAAAACTTCTATTTTCCTAAAATGGCTTCAAAAATCAAAGCTCTAGTTAACCGATGTATAACTTGCAAAGAAAATAAATATGATAGGCGTCCTAACAAACCAATTTTAAATCCGACACCAATTCCTAACTACCCTGGACACACCGTGCATATCGACATTTTTTCCACCGAAAAATGCCTCGTCCTTACTGCAGTAGACAAATTTACTAAATTTGCCCAGGCTAAAATAATTTCATCAAGAGCAATCGAAGACATAAGACGACCGTTACGAGACATACTATTTTTCTTCTGCGTACCCGAAGTTGTTGTAATAGACAATGAAAAAGCTCTCAATTCAGCTTCAATAACTTCAATGTTAGAAGATGACCTTCAAATCAAAATCTTCAAAACTCCGCCATATAAAAGTGAAGTGAACGGACAAGTCGAACGTTTTCACTCTACTCTAACAGAAATTATGAGATGTTTGAAATCGGATGGACCTTCACGGTCCTTTGAAGAACTCTTAGAACGAGCCGTCAACGAATACAATTTTACCATTCATTCAACCACAAACAGAAAACCTATAGAACTATTCTATGGACGAATACCTAGGCTAAACCCTGAAGAATTTGAAAAAACAAGACAAATCAACATTGAAAAACTCAAAACTAAACAGGAAAAAGACACTAAATACCACAACCAAAAGAAAGAACCAATTAAAGACTATGAAATAGGACAGGTTATTTATGTCAAAAACAACAAACGTATAGGCTCCAAACTGACAAGTAGATATAGACAAGAAATTGTTAAGGAAAATAAGAACTCCACAATATTAACTGAATCTGGAAAAGTAGTTCACAAAAGTAACATAAGAAACTAATTATTTTTTTCCAGATGTACCTTTTACGTTTGCCAAGCCGAAATCCAAATAATGGACTTTTCGAATTCCCAAATTGTTTCATTACATACAGGACAAACCAGAATACAGAACGGACATTTTAAGCTAATCCACATTATTAATCTTGAACAATACGAGCAATTTCTCTCCGACATATCACCAATCCTAAATCTCGAAATAACCCATAACCAAACAATTTTCCCTTTGCTATCACATGAAATCCAACAAATCCGTAACTTTCTACATAACCTCAAAACTAAAAGTAGACGCTCTTTAAATTTCATAGGTAAAGGCTGGAAATGGATTGCCGGCAATCCAGACCATGATGACTTTGTAACAATAAAAGAAAAAATTACAGATGTTTTAAAAAATAACAATAAACAAGTCATTATTAACGAATTATACAATGAACGAATAAATAACATTACAAAAATTCAGAATGAAATTCAAAACTTACTTAAACACAACAATAAAATCAATAACGAAATCATTACAGATCTTAAGTATAAAATAAAAATTGTAAAAGAAGAACTAGAAAATATAATTTACGCTATTCATTGGGCTAAACTAGGTACAATTAACTCATTTATATTGTCAAAAAACGAAATTGATCTAGCCACCAAAATATTTAATGAACAACAATTACCCTACACAACAATAGAAGAAGCTTTAGATTTCTCAGAAATTAAAGTTATAAGTAACAGTTTATCAATCCTTTATATAATTAATATTCCCTTAACAGAAAAAGAAACATATGAAAATCTATTAATTAAACCAATAAAAAAGAAAAATACTGTAACCGAAATTTTATATGATGTAGTTTTAAGAAATAATGTGCAATTGTATGGAACAACAAAAAAATGTAAAACATTTAATAATCTATCAATTTGTGACTTTAAAAATATTGTAAATATTACAAACGACTCTTGCATTCCCAATTTGTTAAAAAGCCTACCAGCCACCTGCAATACAGTTAATAATCACCACATTCCAACCATAGACGAAATATCACCAGATGTAATATTGCTAAATCAGTTTAGCGGAACTCTTGAATTCGACAAAACAACCCACAACTTAAACGGAACATTTTTAGTCAAATTTCGGAACATGACCATCAATCTGAATGGAATCCCACATATCTCCAAAGAAAGTTCTATAATAAAACCCCTTCCAGCAATATTCCAAACAAATCCTAAGGAAAAAGAATACCGAGAATTACTATCGCTTGAAATGATGAAGGATCTTCATATTAACAACACAAAAAAAATTCATCTCCTACAAGAAGAAAATAATTATAATCAAATAACTACATATTCCTTCATTTCCATTCTTGGATTTCTGTTCATAATATTGTTCCTATGGAAAATCTTGACAAAACGTCACAACACGAAAATCGTTATAAAGCCGCCAACACCAGAAACCAATGAGCCAGTAGCAATTGTGAATAAATTTCCTATGCTTGAAATGAACTCTATCCAAAATCTAAACAAGCCTAAGTTCAATAACCTGCCATACTTCTGACGACCGACGACGATCGTTTCTAAGAGGGGAAGAGTTAACACAAACGGATCAGCATCTTCCAGATGCAGATCCAGAACTCATCTGGATCTGGGTCAATTCAACAGAAAAACAACCAGGTACTGTGGGAATGCAAGTGTTAACGAATATTGCAAAGTTGCATTTATTCATTTAAATAGTAAGCAACAATAAATTGTAAATTTATTCTTAAGTTTAGTTGTAGAATACAATCCGACAAATAAAGGTCAGAGCAATCTGCTCTCCAAAAAAAATATTTTTTTAATAAATTAAATTGGTGTTTGATTAACTTATATATGCCTTCGACAATGTTAAGGCAATGTTATTTTATTTAAATTATGTGTTGCAATTTAAATAAGCGAAAGTAAAATAATTCAAATCAAAGTTGTTTACTTTTGGTATGTGACGACGAAAATTCAATCAACCAAAAAAGCTTTCCTTCAGTGCATTGATCATGCAGCAAGATCTCCCGCGACGACGACGAAAGCAAGCTCCTATGAGCTTTGAGCGAATGATGTGTGGGCGAAATGAGGATATATGCACTGAAATCAATTACCCTGGTTACAAGAGGAGATCGAGGAATCGAATCGAATCGAATTGAGATCTCGATCCAGGTATATGGTGGCACTGAATCGAGGAATCGAATTCAAATGGAATCGAAATGACATTTGGGTTGTATTTGTGTGCGTACTGCTACGTGAATAATTTTCAAATTTTAAAACAATGCTCTCAACACAAAGACGAGCGCCAAATTAAATTCAGCTTATAACCAAAAATACTTCATTTAAATGGAGTATTTTTGCTTAGAACAAACAAGATAGAAAAAACTTATCGCACGCACACAAGCAAGACCTCACACACCATTAACTCGATTCCCCGATTCAGGTTTACAAACAAATTTTCGATTCGATTCACCTCTTTCAGTGGGATCGGATCGAGTAATCCTATTTCGATCCGATCCAGGTCTATACGGCGCTAAATCCTGATTCAATTCGGATTCAATTCTCCTTGTAAACGCGGTAAATGTGTATTGATTTTGATTTGAATTTTAGGTATTCTGCAACCAAATGCAAGAAGCGAGCGAGAGTACGAGTAAACGAGCAGAATGAGGCGAAAAACGACGAACTAAGCAATGGTGTGGTGGTGGCGGGGCGGCAAAAAGTAGTTTAAAGCGAAAGCTTCTAATTATTTTAACTATTGTGCGTGGGTGTGTATATTGGACACACAAGTGGATCGTAAGTATACTCTTTGTGGATTGTATATGATTTTTTCCAGCGAAAACATAGCATAGCGGAAGATCGATAGACAATTTGTATGAAGAGTATTTTTGGTATAAATTCGTAGGTTTAAATTTATTTAAATTTTAGTGTTTTATTTAATTTAAACGGAAAAATCGAAATATGTTGTTCAATTATATAAATATATTATTTATGAGCAGTATATTTAATTTATAGGGTCTGTTTTATATCCAAGGTGCGTTTTAAATTGAATTTAATTTATTATTGCATTTTTTTTTAAATTTAAATTGGAAAAGCAACACACAATAGAGTAAAACTTAGACCACACATACCTTGGTGAGAGATATACTTATCTCCCACAATTTTTCTCTGATGATCTGTAGGTTGGTTCCAATTCCTCTTGGATGGGCGGTTGGTATTTTCGGGATTCAACTGGGTTCTCTCCTGGTGTTGTCTTTCCTTCCTCTGCACTATTATATTTTTTTTGCACAATTTTGGCGAATCGTTCTAATGATTTTAATGATTTTACTATAGGTTTTTATTTTAATAACCACTTTTTGCACGTTGGTTGGGCGCAAATTTAAAAACTTTTATATAGTTTAACACGAGGAGTAATAAACGAAATCTTTTATACCGTGTTTTAGACGAAAAGTTAACCACTTTTAACCACGTTAGTCAACAAAACTGACCTTTTTTATACTATTGTTTACGTTGGGCGCCAAAAAATGAACGATCAAAAGACTTGACCGTCAACCCGGAGATCTCTATTAAACCCTTTTTCAAAAGGATAGGTAGATCCTGGTTGATGCGTTGATCGAATTTTCAACGGTAGCGAAAGAACAACGAGGACTTTGAATGGCTTTCGAACAAAGACCATCAAAGCGAGCGAAAATAAACGACGAGATCTGTTAAAGAAAAAAAAAACAAGCGATTTCCCCTAAGGGTTGTACAATAGTCCAAAAGATTTTATTTCGTTAGAAAGTATTTATACAAAAATGTATGTAATTTCGAAAGAGAGATTACGTTACATTTTCAGTTAAACTTTAAGGCGAATTTATAAATATCCAAAAAAGATGGCGATTGGTATAATATAATTTACAGATTTAAATTCAAAAACAAAATTTTGTCAGTTACAGAATTGGAATTTAAATCCAATATTTAAGAATTATTTACAAGTTTTAAAAATAAAAGTTTATGATGATCAGTATTGTTATTTTCTGCTTCAACACAAATTGTTTTCCATTGTCGGAATGGATGATATTGGGTACTCCCAACATATTAAAGACGTCTTCTTTTAAAAATTTAATGAAGCTTGAAATACTTGCTTTTTGAAACGCTTTCAATAAAACAAATTTAGACAAATGATCTAAGACAACAAACACATACATTTCCTAATTTTGACCTCGGATATGGTCCTAAAAAGTCAATGTATATGTTTTCAAACGGACGATTACTTCAATATGACGTAACAATAGGAGGACTAGATACTTGATTCGAAGCTTTACTTTGTTTACACACGCTACAATTGGAGACGTATTCACGAACATGCACGGTCATATTAGGCCAGTAGAAATAATTTATAAGTCTAGCTAGGGTTTTTGCTATGCCACCAAGTGCGGATTTAGGAGGATCATGAACCTTCCTTGTAATTTCCTCGGTTAAACCCGATGGTACCCAAAGAAGCCAAGAATGTTCCCACATTTCTTCCTCGCATAATTTTTTAAAAACTGTTTTATAAACATATCCGTCTTCGTATTTCAAGTCGGGAAGCTCGTCTTTATGGTTGTAAACCGTCCCGATTAGGTCTAAATATTCAACGGAAAGGAATTCCGCTGACTTCAAGTCAATCAACGGGGAAACGTAATCGATAGTCAGAAAATTCCGCATGTACCCGAGAAATAGTATCCGGTACAACGTGTTGACTTCCTTTTCGGTGTTGTATGTTGAAGGTATAGGACTGTAACGAAAGACTCCACCTGGCGAGATTGCCACTAAGTTAATTAATGCTCATCAGCCATTTAGGTCTGGAATGGTCAGTTATAATACCCTCAACATACGGCCTGAATTTCCTCACAGCCATCACCGCGGCCATACACTCCTTCTCGATGACACTGTAGTTTCTCTGACTTTTATTAAATTTTTGAGAGAAAAACGTGATTGGGACCTCTTCTCCTTCCTCGTCCAACTGAACCAGTACAGCACCGATCCCAGCGTCAGAAGCATCACATTGGATGTACAATTTTTTTGTGAACTCCGGGCGCGAAAGAACCGACGCTGAGATCAACGCTTCCTTCTGATTCTCGAAAGCCATCAGCGCTTCATCCGTCATGAAGAACTTCTGGCTTCTCTTCTTCAGCAGGTCAGTCAAAGGAGCAGTCAAGATTGAAAAATCCTTTATGAATTTCTGATACCAGCCGGGAAATCCACTATCGCCTCTACTTTCGCCCGATCGGTTTTAAATTTCCCACCACCAACTATGAAGCCCAAGTATTTTAACTCTTTGAAGCAAAACCTTGATTTCTTCATGTTGATGGTGAGATTGGCTTTACGTAAGCATTCGGCTACTTTGCTTAGTAGGCTGATATGGGTATCGAAATCAGGTGCCATGATAAGCAAGTCATCTAGGTACACAATCCGCGCTCCCTAAGTCGTGCAGGAATCACCCTGTCCACCAACTGGCTCAACCATTGAGCTGCATTGCACAACCCAAACGGCATCACTGTGAACTGGTACAAGGGTCTTCCCGGTACCGCAAAGGCAGTCCTTTCTCTACTCTGCTTCTCCAGCGGAATTTGCCAAAATGTCTCTTTAAGATCGATGCTACTGATGTATATCAAGTCGGGAAATCGGCTGGTGAGTCTTTCAATGTGAGGAAGTGGATTGGCATTTTTCTTCGTCAGTGCGTTCACCTTACGGGAATCCAAACAGAGCCGGTTTTTGCCGTTAGAGAACCACTGGCGAACACCACGGGCTTTCACTCTCCTCAATTACACCGAGTTTCAGCATCCAATCAAACTCATCGTACAACACTGTTAGTATCGCTGGAGAGACAGGGTTGTGACGTTGTTTCACAGGGAGAGCATCTCCTGTATCGATGACAAGCTCTTTCATGGTAGTCTTTTCAAGACCATCGCGCTCGAAACATAAAAATGTATCCTTGACTGTATTCAGCCTGGCCTGTTGATCAGAGGTTAACTGGTGAGCATTTGGAGAATCCGATTGTTCGGATTCTAACTGCAACACTGCTAACTGGAACACTCTCCAAAAGTCAACTCCAAGATAGATCTCCTGGTCCAAGCTGGAAACGATGAAGAAGGTCAACATCTCTTCTTTATCCTTATACGTAACGCTAATGAAAATTTTGCCTTCATTTGATTGTCTTTTTCCGTCAGTGGTCCTAACTCCTGAACTAAAGGGTGTAATAGGACTACCAAGTTGTTCAATCAACTGCAATTTTTTCCCAATATGCTTACACTAGCACCGCTGTCTAGTAAGCCTAAAAAGTCTCTAGAACCTATTTTAATTTTGGCATAAGGCCGAGGATCGGATACTTACTTACTTACTTACTTAAGGTGACGCTACAGTCTAGGGCCTCACCTAACAAACTTCTCCATCTAGCTCGGTCCCTAGCTAGATGTCTCCAGTTTCACGCTCCAAGTTGGGTGAGGTCACCTTCCACTTGTGCGCGCCACCTGATCCACGGTCTTCCTCTACTGCGCTGTCCTGTGGGTGCGGATTCTAAGACTTTCCGGGCTGGAGCATTGGTTTCCATGCGCTCTACGTGACCCAGCTATCTTAGTCGTTGGACTTTTACCCTTCTGGCTAAGTCTACGTCGCTGTACAGCCCGCACAGCTCGTCGTTCCATCTTCTCCTCCACTCCCCTTCAATATATAAGGGACTGTAGATCACACGAAGAACTTTTCTATCGAAGCGACCCAAGGTGCTTTCATCCGTTTTTTTCATAGTCCATGCTTCTGCACCGTATAGCAGGACGGGGATGATAAGGGTCTTATATAGCAACACTTTGGTTTCTCGAGAGAGGAATTTACCACTCAATTGCTTTCTTAGTCCAAAGAAACAGCGGTTAGCAAAAGTTATTCTGCTTTTGATCTCAGCGCTGGTGTTGTTTTCTGCGTTTACAGCGGAGCAAAGGTAGACGAAGTCCTTCAAAGTTACATCTGTCGATTGCGACGTTTTGACCAAGAGGTCGGTGTTGTATGTCCTTTCTAGACGACAGCATGTACTTTGTTTTGCCCTCATTAACCGTTAAACCCATTTTTGCCGCCTCTGCCTCAATACTCACAAAAGCCCCATTGACATCACACTGAGTTCTTCCGATTATGTCAATGTCATCAGCATATGCCAGTTATTGGAAGATAGTGCCTCTAGTATTGACGTGTGAGCTCTGCACTCTTCGTTAGAGCACGATGTTAAAAAAATCGCATGAAAGCGAATCACCTTGTCTAAAACTTTTTTTGACATCGAAAGGTTCTGTTAAGTTGTTTCCAACCTTTATGGAGCAGCGTGAATTCTCCATGGTCATCCTGCAAAAACGGACTAGTCTGGCAGGGATGCCAAAACTAGACATGGCTCTGTACAGCTCGTGCCTGTAGATGCTGTCATATGCGGCCTTGAAGTCGATGAAAAGATGGTGGGTGTTGGTTTGGTGTTCTTGGGTCAACTGTGGACTTTTCTGGTCTAAAACCACACTGATAAGGACCTATCAGGTTGTTGACGATGGGTTTTAGACGTTCACATATTACGGCAGAGAAAATTTTATAGGCGATGTTAAGTAGACTGATTCCTCTATAGTTGGTGGGTCTCCTTTTTTCAGGATCGGGCAAACAATACTGAGGTTCCATTCATCGGGCATGCTTTCCTCCGACCATATCTTATAGATAAGTTGGTGCATGCTCCTAACCAACTTATCTCCAGCTGCTTTAAAGAACTTGGCATTCAAGCCATCCGTTTTTAGTTTAGTTTCAACTTTCGAACTTCATTCCTGCTTTTTAACCTCTCAACATCTTCGACTGCACGCTTCTCATGCCCTCTCTTTTTCCTTCTGAGAAGTCGGTGTTCCTCTCGCCTCTTCTGCTTAAAGAGTTCATGAGCAGCTCTCGTTTTTTTATGCAGCTTTGCGTGCCTGTTGTTTGGCTGCATTTGCCTGTCGACATTCCTCATCAAACCAGGGGTTCCTTGTTGGTGGCTGTTTGAAACCCAGCACATCAGAGGCGGCTTCTCTGATTGCATCTTGGCACTGTTGCCACTGGTTTTCGATACATTGTGTTGGCGGCAGAGAACTTCGAGAGAGGTTACTTGTAACTCGGTCGGAAAAGGATTTGGCGATCTCTGGCGATTGTAGCCGTTCGACGTTGTACCTTCTCCCAGCACCTCCCTGTTTTGCCTTGGGTATGGAAATCCGAAGTGCTACCTTGGCTACAACGAGGTAGTGGTCCGATTCGATGTTATCTCCTCGGAAAGTTCATACATCCATAATGCTGGAAGCGTGTCTGGCGTCGATCGCAATATGGTCAATCTGGTTGACGGTAGATTGATTTGGAGAAGTCCAAGTTCCTTTGTGGATGTTGAGGTGTGGAACGCGTACTAGCTACCATGACGTTTCGCCCCGCATCAAAATCTATAACTTGAATCCATTGTGGGAAGTGTTGTCGTGCATGCTGTTCTTCCGGATTATTCCACCAAAGATGTCTTCCCTTCCTACCTTGGCATTTAAATCGCCCAGGACTATTTTAATATCGTAGCTAGGGCAGTGCTCATATGTTTTGTCTAGGAGCTCGAAAAACATATCTTTGGTGTTGTCCTCCGTATCTGAGGCTTGTTGGTGCTTCACAACTATGAAAGCTTTTACGGGGCCAGGAAGTCACCCCGACGGCACAACCCCCAACCTGGAGAGCCAGATCCTAAGTATAACTGCAAGGATGGGGAGCCAGATAAAACCGCTCCTTATAGGCCTGGGCTCCGAATAAGTCGAAGAAGCCCTATAAGGTGTTCACTAAGTAGTTCAACCTTACTGGAACTGTAGACGCCACCGTTGATTCCATCTCGCGAATTCATCCGCTGCCGTCTGGATAAGGAGTGATGCCTTAGTGGAAACACCTCTCCCCACCTCTCTCGTTTGCTGCCCCAAACAACTCTCCACTGGGTTAGGAACCCAATCTCCAGTTGAGGTACTAGGCACCCGATGTTCACCACGGGGAGGTGAGAGTAGGAGTTGATAGACAGAGGTTGGTTGTCTACCATTTGAACATCCCGAGCATCGGATTCTAAATTTTAAAACGTGGAAGATATCTTCTTCGAAGTATCTTTACGTTCTTTGAATCTAGCCTTTACTTAAAATATTTTTCGATGGTGTGCTAATTGCACCGTTAAAAATTCTTGTCCGAGCTTTCTCATATTCCTGAAGACGGACATGTAGCGGTTTAATTCCATACAACTTTCTTTCTCTCACTTCATTTTTTATAATTTCTCGCTTTAAAATTTGCATTTTTATCTTACCCTCTTGCAAGAGAGGGGTTTCCATAACTCCATCATCGGAGGTGGAATTTTTAAAACCTATAAAATGAATAAAACCAACAACAAAAATAAAAAACAATTCAGACCTGTATCTCTTCAGGACCACAGAGAAGGGTTAGATGAAGTTTGGCCAGGTGCGAAGCTCGAGGTTGTCGCTGTGAAAGACATTCCTAGCAGATCTAAAGCCCGCATTTGGATACCCATCGAACCTGCTGGTATCGAGGACATTCTCGAGAAAAAGTCAAAAGTCGTAGACAGTCGATCCTGAATCGAGACTGAGGACGACATTAACATGATCCTTTTGAGCGACGACTATAAAAAATGGCCCAGGAACAAGTTAAGTATCGATTTAAAGTTTTAAATAAAAAACACGACAACCTTTACTTATAAGAATTATTAATCAATTTAATTTTTAGAATTCATTTTACATTCTTATATAGAGTTAATTTTAAGGTTAACGAAAGTCAAAATAAAAACAATATTCAATATTTAATTTCTTCTTTCAATAAACATCGAAAATTATTAAAATGAACGAAGGATTAAATTTAAAGGTGCAAACAAAAGAATGTACTTAATATTTTTCAACATCCTCCGCCGCCGAGTTAATTAAGAACTTATTTCCAAAGGATATAAAAGTTGAACTGGTCTTCGAAGAACTGAACCATTAGCCAATCGTACTTCACATGCACGAACTTTTCCGTCTCGCCCTGGAAATGTTTTTTGGATGATCGCTAATCGCCAGAGTATCCTAGGCAAAGATGGATCTTCTATTAGTACCACTTCTCCAGCTGCAAGGTAGGTCGATGTTGCTTGTCTCTCATGATGTAATGAGCGTAACTGTTGAAGATATTCTCTAAACCAACGGCGTTTAAATATTGAAATATTTTGTAAACGTTGTGCCCACTCTGATCTCAGCGTATTTTGATTGATGGGTTGAAAATTCTGTTTGGGTGTAGAATCACCAGATATTCCTTGAACACCAAGAAAATGGGCAGGTGTAAGGGGAGCACAATCCGAAGAATCATCACTGCAGTACGTAAGAGGTCGCGAATTGACTACAGTTTCAACTTCAGTAAGAAGAGTCGTAAATTGGTCGATAGACAAAGTTGCTTTCAGCACTGCAGCCTTCAATGAGGATTTCACAACTCTTACTAGACGCTCCCAGAATCCACCCCACCAAGGTGCACGTTCGACGATAAATTTCCAGGTAATACGTTGATCAGTTAAGAAGCATTGAAAATCGGGATTTGATTTAAATTTAAGTTTATGACTTAGTTCTGTAGATGCCTTTTTGAAAGTCTTGGCATTATCGGAATATATAATCCGAGGTACACCTCTTCGCGCAATAAAACGCCTCAATGCCAAAAGACAACTTTCGGCTGTCAGATCCAAAACCACCTCTAAGTGCACTGCTCTTACTGCTGCACAAGTAAGCAGCATTATGTAGACCTTCCTCGATTGTTTGGTTCTATCGATCACATAAAGCGGACCAGCAAAATCCACACCAGTGATCTCGAAAGGCCTTGTATGCAGTATTCGCTCTCTAGGAAGTGGAGCGAAGGGTTGTGATGCTGATTTAGCTTGAAGGAGCTTGCAAACAAAACAATTTTTAATAATATTTTTAACAAGTTGTCTTACTTTAAGTATCCAGAATCTTGAGCGAAGCTTTGAAAGGACTGAATTCGTTCCGGCATGAAATAGCTTCTCGTGGGTGTCTCTTACAATCAGCTTCGTAATGTGCGATGATTTGGGCAAAATATACGGATGAGTTTCTTCTGGACTTAATCCTGCAAACTGAAGACGCCCTCCAACTCGTAATAGTTCATCAGTGTCATCTAAAAATGGATTAAGAGTTGCCAGATCAGAACTTGATGGAATACATTTTTTATTAAAAAGTAAAGTTAATTCATCTTTAAAATGTTGCCTCTGGACATACTTTATCCAGCATTTTTCAGCAGATATAATTTCATCGGCCGTAAGAAAAGTTGGAAACTTCTTTTTTGTCTTAAAGAAATTATATGCACGAAAAAAGTAAGCGGTCGTTCGGAGCAGATGTCTCCAAGTGCTAAAATCGATTGGATTTATAGGTGGAGTAATAATATTTTTTAACTCAACTAAAGCGGAGTGAGCTTCAATTTCTTCAGTCACATGTAAAGATGTAATCAAGGTTGTAATACTGATATCGTTTTGTGGCCATGTTGATTGATTTTCTTTTAACCAATCCGGTCCAGACATCCACAAAGATGAATTTATAAGAGCGTTAGCGTTAATACCTCTTGTGACTAGGTCTGCTGGGTTTTCTAGGCCTGGACAGTGTCTCCACTTTGAAACATCGCAAATAGATCTTATTTCGCGGACCCTGTTTTCAATATATGGTTTCCAACGTTTACTGGAACCAGTAATCCAAAACCATGAAATTTTCGAATCCGTCCATAGATAAGCATCATTAAATTCAACACGCAAGTTTTTCTGCATGTAATCTAATAAACGAGCTGCAACGAGAGCAGCAGTTAATTCAAGCTTTGGAATGGTAAGTTCGTTCTGATTTTTGTTGTTTAGAGGTGCCACTCTATTTTTAGCACATAAGAAACGCACAAAAATATTTCCAATATCGTCACGCGTTCTTGCATAGGCTACGGCTCCGAAAGCATATTGGCTCGCATCTGCAAAAATATGTATTTCAACGTTTCTCTTACCAACAATCACATGACGTGGAAAGGCTATTTTCCGAAGATCGCTCACTTCATGGCAGCATGTCATCCAAATTTTCATCATATCTTCAGGTAAGAGCTCGTCCCACTCTAGATGTTTACGCCAGATTGATTGAAAAAGGATTTTAAGACGAACTATCCAAGGACCTAGAAAACCAAGAGGGTCAAATATTTTTGCCATTACCTTAAGAACATTCCGCTTTGTGCCTTTTGGCTTCTCTGACTCTAAAAGATTCAGAAGTCCATCAACATTTACAGCCAATTCATCTGTGGCAACTAACCAACACAGACCAAGTACCTTTTGAAGTTTGTGAATATCTTGGTCTATTGGAATCTTACGACGAACGGTAGAGTTGTTGGAATTCCATTTGCATAAATTCATAGATGCACTTTTAAGAATGATGTTGGCTTCTTTTTGAATTTTCACGGCATCTATTTCTTCATCGACACTGCACACAAGATCGTCTACATAAAAACTCTTGAGGAGAAGAGCGCACGTTCGGGGGTATGTTTGTTCAGCTTCTTTAATCGCCGTTATAATTGTGACAGCCAAAAGGCCAGGGCTGCAAGTGACGCCAAATGTCACACGAGTCATTCGAAATACCTTTATGTCAGGAAGATTGTCAACGTTATTTAATTTATCCGAAAACCAAATAAATCTGTGACTATCGCGGTCTTTCGGGTGCAGCATTATCTGTAAAAAAGCCTTTTCTATATCTGCTGTTAATGCAATCTTACCAATTCTGAAATTTAATAGAATCGTTATAATATCAGGTAACAGATTATTGCCCACTTCAAGATGTTGGTTAAGCGAATATTGATTAGAGGCATGAGCTGACGCGTCAAAAACGATACGCAATTTCGTTGTTTCTTTGTCTTCCCTGTAGACTGGACGGTGAGGCATGTAATACACACGTTCGCCTTCGATTGGGTACGGTGCTGGTTCGGCTATTCCACTTGAGAGCATGTCATTAAACGCATTGTCATATTCCAGAAGTTTTTTATTCACGCAAAGTTTTCTGACGAGGGCCTTGAATCGTTGTAGGGCTCCTGGATAGTTGTCATCAAGTAAACCCATCTCTTTCCACGGGAGCAATGCTTCAAAGCGATGATCTAACCTGCGAACATTAAGAGATAAATCTGTATTGACATTTTCATTAGATGTTAAAGCAATTCCCAGAACTTCGAGTTGCCAAAATTTACGAGCTTCTTCGCAGACACATATACCTAGAGACGTGATGCTAGTTTTGGAAACTTCAGTTTGTGGCAATGGTCCTTGAATTGTCCAGCCAAATACAGTTTCTATTGCTGTTAGTTTATCGGTTATTCGCTTATATTTATCCGTAGCAAATTGCCAGTAGTAATCAGCACCAATTAGGAGACTTATGCCCTCTTCTGGTATATTTCCTAAAGTACGAGAATCTTCTAATGGTAAACCATGCAATGATGTTTCCAGCAATTGACTCGGGGGCGCAGCGAGAGCATCAACACAAATTTCGGGTACTTCAATCGCTTCAACAACGAATGTACGATTATTATATTGGCTGCGTAAGATTATTTTTACCTTATTACATAACCGGTTTGGCTTAGGCTTATCACTTCCAAATGAGATTATACTCAAGTTGTGAGAACCAGTCGGTGACAAATTAATGCAGCGAGCAACAGATGATTTCACAAAAGACATTTGGCTCCCACCATCCATGACAAATCGAATAAACAACTCTCTGTTAGAAATTCCGTTTCCAGCAAATGCACAAGCAGTCTGTAATAAAACACTACATGACTGTCCAAGTGTTTGAGCAGTGTACAAATTAAAAGTATTTTGACTCGATGATGGCATACTTAACTGTTTCGATAATTGTGACGTAGGCTCAGCTGAGCCACCAATTCTACCAATACCTTGCTTTGCTTCGTTAATTCTGGCTATGAACAGAGGATCGCACATGCTTGTTGCGTGTCGGCCATTACAAGAACTGCAAGTAATTCGTTTTACCTTGCAGGTTTTAGAATTGTGTCCCTTCGTACAGCAACGAAAACACCTACCATCAGTGCGAAGTAATTCTTTTTTTTTAGATAAGTTCGGTAAACAATTACATTCAGTGGTTGCGTGATCTTTACTTTTACAAAAGAAGCACGTATGTTCATGCTCTCCTGCCGTAAACAGCCCCACAGCGGTTTTGACTTGTCGAGAACTCGTACCTGGTTGATGTTGAACACGAGCAGAGTTACCTTTTGCCTCATTCGCCTTTTCTAGAGCTTCGACCTCTCGTTTGAGAAATGTAAGTAGAGAATTTACCTGTTTATCGCCGATTGACTTTGTAGAAGTGATTTCAGATGCCGATGTTGAAGCTAAGTCGTCCATGTTTTCGTCTGAGTTTTCGACCTGATGATTGCCAGATTGACTGTGGTAAAAACGATGGAAATCCACACGAAGATCATTCGGAATGCATCGGAGAAGCACACCCTTGAGCATCACAAAATATTGTAACGAGGGAACACCCAAAGACGTCAGAGATCGAGTTGCGGTTAGAACCGACGTATACAATCGTCTCAGCCCAACAGAATCTGTCTTAGAACTTACTGGTGGTGTTGATAAAAGCTGTTGCATTGTATGGTCGATAATTTTTTCTTGATCTCCGTACTCCTCTTTGAGCAACTCAATTGCAGAATTATAGTTGGCTTCTGTAGGCGTTAGGCCAGCTAATGTTTCTGCAGCTCTTCCATACAGTGACGTTTCTAAATAATTAAACTTATCGATGGTCGTTAGTGATGAATTTTCATGAATTAAAGTACGATATTGCTCCCAAAATGGAACCCAGTCTTTATAATCACCTGAGAATCTTTTAGGAAATAATTTTTTTAACTTTACCGCATGTTGCATCGCATTAGGAACAACTGTAGAAGTCTCGTGAACACGTGATGCTTCTGGAAGTGGACCCGTTTGCAGCAGCCGAATTTTTGACAATCTATGCTTCAACCGCGTGATTACCCCTATCGCCTTATCGTTATAGTCAGCCACAGCTTCTGATTCCTTTACGAAATCTTCAGGTTTAATCAAAGACTTGACCTCGTCGTTTGCTTTAAGTAAACTTTCATGCGAGGAGAGCAGACGATCCAGAAATACCTCAAGCTCCTCCTCGATTTTATCAAGATTTTCTGCGTTGGATTTAATTTCAGATTCTTCAGAAATTAAATATTCGTTTGCTGCCTTCACAAGCTTGGTCACTTGACCACGGTAGGATGAACGGCTTGCTAAATCCATCTTTTGATAAACGTTATTTGATAAATGTTATTTTATAAATTTATTTATAAATGGAGAAATATAGCTCGATAGTTTTGTAGCGTTTCTTTAAATTAATTTAACTGTTAAGATCCCGGGTTTCGGCACCAAAATATAAAAAATGGCCCAGGAACAAGTTAAGTATCGATTTAAAGTTTTAAATAAAAAACACGACAACCTTTACTTATAAGAATTATTAATCAATTTAATTTTTAGAATTCATTTTACATTCTTATATAGAGTTAATTTTAAGGTTAACGAAAGTCAAAATAAAAACAATATTCAATATTTAATTTCTTCTTTCAATAAACATCGAAAATTATTAAAATGAACGAAGGATTAAATTTAAAGGTGCAAACAAAAGAATGTACTTAATATTTTTCAACAACGACAAACTCTTGGGTTCATCCTCAGACTCAGAGGATCAGAACAAAACCGTGGTGGATATTAATCTGCCTAATTGTAGTTAAAATGCTGCAGTTAGTAAAGTTTAATCTCCAATACTCCATAAAGGCCTCGGCTTCACTTCTTCTCCGTCTGGCTAGTTACGGGGAAGACATTGTCCTGATCCAAGGCCATGGATTGTGGGATCCGTTGTTTGAAGACTCAGGACTCCTGGGTACTACACACTTTGTGTGACAGATGAAGGTGAACCTAGATCTTGCATACTAGTGAAACGTCGCATTAATTTATTTTTACTCCATCGTTTCAGTGACAAAGATACCACCGTAGCTAGGCTGGAAACAGCCAAAAGAAGTTTCTGGCTAGTGTCGGCGTATCTTGGCCATGACCACCTTGGCCCTCTTCCTGGAAAAACCCTGGAGAAAGTCGTCGCTGAAGCGGAATGGCAAAGGATCCGCCTAATTATTGGGAGCGATGCTAACGCTCATCCTACTGTATAGGGCAGTACGAATATCAACGCCAGAAGTGAGTCTCTTTTTGATTATATTCTTAGTATATCTCTTAGTAAGTAATGTTGGAAATGCACCAACCTTCATAACTAAAACTCGACAAGAAGTCTAAGACAAAACTCTTGTCTCCGATACTATACACTAAATGTACTTCTATCTGTGGCACGTTAGAAGAAACTTCTGAAGCCTCTAGGTTACGGAAAATTCTTTCAACTAGTCCAGCTATGCCAAGCTGCTTGAAAAATGCAGACGGCTCGTGAACAAATTCAAGTAATAAATCGCTGAATTTACTATGGGACACTCACTTTCCTAGTAGTTCTCTTACCGAGACTTGCAACAGTTATATACGTTCAAGTTCAAATACAACATACCCACAAGGTCTGATCACAAGGGATAAGCTACAATGGGCTCTCAACAGTTTCAAACCATTTAAATCTGCAGGACCAGATGGAATAATACCAGCCGAATTACAAAAGACTTCTGATATAATTGCACCAATCCTTGAGGCAATTTTAACGAGCTGTCGTTACCTGGTCCATGTTCCCTCGGCATAGAGAGAAGTAAAAGTTGTTTTTATACCTAAAGCAATTAAATGCTCCCAAGTCAATCCTTAAGAGCTACGACCTATAAGTCTATCTTCATTCCTTCTTATGACCTTGGAAAGATTGATTGATATCCATTTAAGGGCACGTATCGAAACAGGACTTCTGTCTTCGTCTCAACATGCCTACTGTAAAGGTTAATCGGTGGAAACAGCGTTACACACTTTATTACGCACCATCGAATATTCCTTCCATCATAAAGAGTTCACTATGATTGACATCGAAGGTGCCTTTAACAACGTTGACACATCTGAAATCACATCTGCACTAACATCTCTAAATGTAGAGAGTTCGCTTCGGGAGTTAATTCATTTGATGCTTACTAGCAGAATAATTAACTCAAAACTGTTAAACTCTTCTAGTAGACGATTCGTTATTCGTTAGTAGAGGGACACCGCAAGGTGGTGTTCTATCCCCTCTCCTTTTGTACCTAGTGGTAAATGAAATCCTAACTGGTCTGGATGCGGAGGGTTTCAGAGTAATATCATATGCGGACGACGTTTTGCTATAGCAGTTTCAGGAAAGCATCTTAACATCCTAAAAGAACTCTTACAAAATGCCTAGGACAGACTAATACTTTGGGCTGATCGGTGTGGACTGGGTATTAACCCACATAAAACTGATCTGGTCTTATTTTCGAGGAGATACAAAATTCCATTTGTCAACCCTCCCTATATTAAAGGAGGCTTAATACCTGGATCTTCTGTTCGACAAAAAACTAAATTGGAAACGCAACGTACAGGAAAGAGTCAAAAAAGCTACTGTAGCTCTCTTTTCTTGCAAAAAAGCTATTGGTAATAATGGGGGTTAACAACCCAGAATCGCACATAAGCTATACACATCGGTAATCAGACCGATTTTAACGTACGGTGTGCCAGTATGGTGGACTGCTTTATAGAAAGGTATAAACAGGGATAAGCTAAATAAAGTCCAACGCTCAGCCTGCCTATGTATACGCGGATCGCTTCGCACGACCCTGTCTGCGGCACTGGACACCTTGCTCTTACTTACACCTCTTGACATATTTAGCAAACAAATAGCTGCAAGCTCTGCTATTCGCCTCAATGCTTCGTCGCAGTGGACTAACAACAACATTGGCCACTCCGTAATTCTAAGGTACTTAGAATCAATTCCAAAGCATACAGACTACACCATCCCCGAACTACAATTCGACAGAAATTTCCAGATTTCTATACCTACCAGATCTTTTTGGGAGGATATGACGTTCTTGGAGGATGAGTCAATCCATTTTTACACAGATGGGTCAAAAACAAAAGAAGGGGTTGGTGGAGGTGTGTACTAAGAACGACTGAAATTAAGTCTCTCATTCCGACTTCTCAATCATTGAACCGTGTTCCAGGCGGAACTTTTGGCGATAAAAGAAGTCTTGTCTTGGCTCAAAGAAAACGTTATTGATATCCGTATTTTCTCTGGACTCTATCTCTACAAACTCTATAACAGTCCATAGCTGTGGATCATCTCTAATAGAGATGGCGCAACAGTTTAATATTCACCTTTGCTGGGTGCCGGGCCATAGAGACATTACATTTAACTGTAAGGCAGATGAACTCGCCAGGAAAGGTACAGTACAGCCCATCCTACCACGTTTGGCAAGTACTAGCAAACTGGTGCTAATTCAAGACGCTATGAGGAGGGCAGGCACCAGGTGGAACAACATCACCACGTGTCAAGTCACAAAAAAACTTCTGGCTAACACTGGATTTAAAACGTTCAAGGTGCTTGCTCTCTCTAAGCAGATCGCATATAAGCTCGATAAAAGGTGTCATAACCGGACTCTGTCTAATAGGAAAGCACGCCGCGAGGACCGCTAAACAGCCCAAAGGACCGCTAAACATTCCTTTTCGGTCGTAGAGTAGTTCCTTTCATTCCTATTCAATGACCGACTTAAATAACAAATGGCTTTTTCGCCATCCTCAAACTCCTGAGATAATACGGCCCCGATGCCATAGTCCGACGTATCTGTTTGTACAACAAACGGCCTTGAAAAATCCGGACATGTCAGAATCGGTGCCGTAACCAAACACTCTTTGGCTTTCCTAAAACTCTCCTCACATTCTTTTGTCCACTCAAATTTCTTACCTTTCTTTAAGAGATCGGTAAGAGGCCTAACCAAAATTGCAAAATTTGGTACAAACCTACGGTACCACGAAATTTTCCCTACAAAACTCCTAATTTCCTTCACGTTTTTCGGTGCAGGAATCCTAATCATGCTTTCCACTTTTTCCGGGTCAACATGAAGCCCGTTCCTATCAATTACATACCCTAGAAATTTTAAAGAAGGCCTACAAAAATTACACTTTTCCCTACCTACTTTTAAACCTGCTTCTCCTAACCTTTTAAAAACTTCTTTTAAAATTTCTAGGTGCCTATCAAAAGAATCGGTGACGATGATAATGTCATCCAAGTACACAAAGACGAACGGTTCTAAGTCAGGACCTAAAACGTCGTCAATAAACCTCTGCCAAGTTGCCGGGGAATTGTGCAAACCGAAAGGCATCCTCAAAATTGATACAGGCCACGCCCTGGCACGGTAAAGGCTGTGTACTTGCGCGATTCTTTCTCCATTGGGATCTGCCAATAAGCAGATTTAATATCTAAAAAAGACAAGTACTTCGCGTATCGAAGCTTGTCTAAAATCGCTGAAATAAATGGTAGTGGATAAGCATCCCTATCAGTAACCTCATTCAATTTCCTATAGTCAACGCAGAACCGATAACTGCCATCTTTCTTTTTAACTAGAAGAATCGGCGATGCTCAAGGACTCTTCGACTTCTCGATCACTTCAGCCTCCAACATCTCCTGGAGTTCCTGATCGATATGTCTCTGAATCACTGGCGAAACAGGATAATATCTTTGCTTTATCGGTTCCGCAGACGTCCTTATCTTGTGCTCAACTAAGTTGGTGCACCCTAAACCTTCGGTCATTGATTTAACAAGTTCTTCTAACACTAATTCTAACTCCCTATTTTCAGAATCGTTCAAATCCGATTTTTCCCTAATCGCTACCATGTCTGTCATCGAAGCCAATCTCTCTTGGCTCGAAAAATTCCACACACCTGATCTCAAATCCGGGATTATGCCCGATAGTGCCCAAAAATCGGCACCCAAGATCAACTGGTGTGGAAGATTCGGAATGACCAGACATTCTATCAAAAAGGATTTGTTCTCAACCTCCACTGGTAGAGAAACAGATCCAGCTACACCTACACCTGCTCCATCTGCTAACGCTACTGACCCAACACTACTCTTTCCTAACCTAAGCCCTAACTCTTTAAAAATTTTCCACCCGTCACCACCCACAATGGTACGGGAGGCTCCTGAATCAAGAAGTCCTAAAAACTTGATTCCATAAACCCTAACTCCTAAATATGGTCTAGTGTCCCTACCATTTGCCGCTAACGTGAAACTCAAATGAACTCCTACCCGCTGATCGTCAGCAGACGACCTTCCTAACGTCGACGAACTCCTTGTCCTGCTGACACAAGGGCCCGATTCCCATTTCCCGAACACCTACAATCTCTTCGAAACACTCCTACAGCTCCACAACCGAAGCAACGTTTCTGAAAATTACAAGCCAATGAAATTTAAATCAAACAAAGAAAATAACTCACAAAAGAAAATGGGTTCTTAATACCGGACGCGTCTCAAAAATAAATATATCTCTACTAAAAGAACAAATAAACAACAGAAACGAACTACTTATCTCTTGTTTCTATGTATCCTCTTATTCCCGATCCTCACACCTCGAATCTCAATTTCCTTCCTTTTTTTTTTTAAATCCTCGAACTTTAAATTTGTCTCCTTAACGATTTTTGTTTCTATGATTCCTCGACCTTTTTCCTTCTCTCAACTTGTCGCTTGCAAGGCTCTATCTAGAGTGCCTTCCAAGCTAATTTAAAAACTTATTCTTCCTCCCTCGACCATTCCAGACACACACACATTCATACAACACAAGCATCCGTTTTCGTGATTGTCGGTCACGGTATCGCGGCTTCCTGGAAGCTTTACGCTCATCAGGAAAGCCACCGTTGTTGACTCTCAGCGAAACTTTACTTCCACACACACAATCACGGTTTCAACAAGTTGTTGGATGAGTTTCCAAAACTTGCCGAAACATAATGGCGAGTTCAGACCCCTTCCCAACTATTCTTATTTCTCGAGAAAGTTCAAAGAAAAACAAAAATCGAGAAGAAGTCTAAACTAGGCATTTTCCTATTACAATTAATATTACACGCGAGATTCGAGGTGTGAGTTTTGTACCAAAAATGAAATTAAGCGACTTTAAAAACGCGGCGTTAAAAACCTATTTCTTTTTACAAAATATTAAATGTTAATTATTGATTCTACGTTAAGAATTGTAAATGTTAAATTAAAATGTTGTTGTTATTGTTGTCTAAGTAAGGGTCCGCCTGACCTCACACTTCTTCGGCTCATCCGCCGGCATTTTCGACCTTGTCGAAAGAACTCGTTCTCGAATCCGATCACCTGCTTTTGTTGCTTTTGCAAAATAACGGCAAGGTACACCTGTGGCTGATGAGACCATGGTTGCCCTCAACTTTGCCGATATTTTGCAGCCACAACGGGAAAAAGAAAACAGCCTAAGGCTGCTTTTTGTTGCGGTAAAATTTAACGTATCACTTTCTTAGTCCAAAGAAACAGCGGTTAGCAAAAGTTATTCTGCTTTTGATCTCAGCGCTGGTGTTGTTTTCTGCGTTTACAGCGGAGCAAAGGTAGACGAAGTCCTTCAAAGTTACATCTGTCGATTGCGACGTTTTGACCAAGAGGTCGGTGTTGTATGTCCTTTCTAGACGACAGCATGTACTTTGTTTTGCCCTCATTAACCGTTAAACCCATTTTTGCCGCCTCTGCCTCAATACTCACAAAAGCCCCATTGACATCACACTGAGTTCTTCCGATTATGTCAATGTCATCAGCATATGCCAGTTATTGGAAGATAGTGCCTCTAGTATTGACGTGTGAGCTCTGCACTCTTCGTTAGAGCACGATGTTAAAAAAATCGCATGAAAGCGCATCACCTTGTCTAAAACTTTTTTTGACATCGAAAGGTTCTGTTAAGTTGTTTCCAACCTTTATGGAGCAGCGTGAATTCTCCATGGTCATCCTGCAAAAACGGACTAGTCTGGCAGGGATGCCAAAACTAGACATGGCTCTGTACAGCTCGTGCCTGTAGATGCTGTCATATGCGGCCTTGAAGTCGATGAAAAGATGGTGGGTGTTGGTTTGGTGTTCTTGGGTCAACTGTGGACTTTTCTGGTCTAAAACCACACTGATAAGGACCTATCAGGTTGTTGACGATGGGTTTTAGACGTTCACATATTACGGCAGAGAAAATTTTATAGGCGATGTTAAGTAGACTGATTCCTCTATAGTTGGTGGGTCTCCTTTTTTCAGGATCGGGCAAACAATACTGAGGTTCCATTCATCGGGCATGCTTTCCTCCGACCATATCTTATAGATAAGTTGGTGCATGCTCTTAACCAACTTATCTCCAGCTGCTTTAAAGAACTTGGCATTCAAGCCATCCGTTTTTAGTTTAGTTTCAACTTTCGAACTTCATTCCTGCTTTTTAACCTCTCAACATCTTCGACTGCACGCTTCTCATGCCCTCTCTTTTTCCTTCTGAGAAGTCGGTGTTCCTCTCGATTCTTCTGCTTAAAGAGTTAATGAGCAGCTCTTGTTTTTTTATGCAGCTTTGCGTGTCTGTTGTTTGGCTGCATTTGCCTGTCGACATTCCTCATCAAACCAGGGGTTCCTTGTTGGTGGCTGTTTGAAACCCAGCACATCAGAGGCGGCTTCTTTGATTGCATCTTGGCACTGTTGCCACTGGTTTTCGATACATTGTGTTGGCGGCAGAGAACTTCGAGAGAGGTTACTTGTAACTCGGTCGGAAAAGGATTTGGCGATCTCTGGCGATTGTAGCCGTTCGACGTTGTACCTTCTCCCAGCACCTCCCTGTTTTGCCTTGGGTATGGAAATCCGAAATGCTACCTTGGCTACAACGAGGTAGTGGTCCGATTCGATGTTATCTCCTCGGAAAGTTCATACATCCATAATGCTGGAAGCGTGTCTGGCGTCGATCGCAATATGGTCAATCTGGTTGACGGTAGATTGATTTGGAGAACTCCAAGTTCCTTTGTGGATGTTGAGGTGTGGAACGCGTACTAGCTACCATGACGTTTCGCCCCGCATCAAAATCTATAACTTGAATCCATTGTGGGAAGTGTTGTCGTGCATGCTGTTCTTCCGGATTATTCCACCAAAGATGTCTTCCCTTCCTACCTTGGCATTTAAATCGCCCAGGACTATTTTAATATCGTAGCTAGGGCAGTGCTCATATGTTTTGTCTAGGAGCTCGAAAAACATATCTTTGGTGTTGTCCTCCGTATCTGAGGCTTGTTGGTGCTTCACAACTATGAAAGCTTTTACGGGGCCAGGAAGTCACCCCGACGGCACAACCCCCAACCTGGAGAGCCAGATCCTAAGTATAACTGCAAGGATGGGGAGCCAGATAAAACCGCTCCTTATAGGCCTGGGCTCCGAATAAGTCGAAGAAGCCCTATAAGGTGTTCACTAAGTAGTTCAACCTTACTGGAACTGTAGACGCCACCGTTGATTCCATCTCGCGAATTCCTCCGCTGCCGTCTGGATAAGGAGTGATGCCTTAGTGGAAACACCTCTCCCCACCTCTCTCGTTTGCTGCCCCAAACAACTCTCCACTGGGTTAGGAACCCAATCTCCAGTTGAGGTACTAGGCACCCGATGTTCACCACGGGGAGGTGAGAGTAGGAGTTGATAGACAGAGGTTGGTTGTCTACCATTTGAACATCCCGAGCATCGGATTCTAAATTTTAAAACGTGGAAGATATCTTCTTCGAAGTATCTTTACGTTCTTTGAATCTAGCCTTTACTTAAAATATTTTTCGATGGTGTGCTAATTGCACCGTTAAAAATTCTTGTCCGAGCTTTCTCATATTCCTGAAGACGGACATGTAGCGGTTTAATTCCATACAACTTTCTTTCTCTCACTTCATTTTTTATAATTTCTCGCTTTAAAATTTGCATTTTTATCTTACCCTCTTGCAAGAGAGGGGTTTCCATAACTCCATCATCGGAGGTGGAATTTTTAAAACCTATAAAATGAATAAAACCAACAACAAAAATAAAAAACAATTCAGACCTGTATCTCTTCAGGACCACAGAGAAGGGTTAGATGAAGTTTGGCCAGGTGCGAAGCTCGAGGTTGTCGCTGTGAAAGACATTCCTAGCAGATCTAAAGCCCGCATTTGGATACCTATCGAACCTGCTGGTATCGAGGACATTCTCGAGAAAAAGTCAAAAGTCGTAGACAGTCGATCCTGAATCGAGACTGAGGACGACATTAACATGATCCTTTTGAGCGACGACAAACTCTTGGGTTCATCCTCAGACTCAGAGGATCAGAACAAAACCGTGGTGGATATTAATCTGCCTAATTGTAGTTAAAATGCTGCAGTTAGTAAAGTTTAATCTCCAATACTCCATAAAGGCCTCGGCTTCACTTCTTCTCCGTCTGGCTAGTTACGGGGAAGACATTGTCCTGATCCAAGGCCATGGATTGTGGGATCCGTTGTTTGAAGACTCAGGACTCCTGGGTACTACACACTTTGTGTGACAGATGAAGGTGAACCTAGATCTTGCATACTAGTGAAACGTAGCATTAATTTATTTTTACTCCATCGTTTCAGTGACAAAGATACCACCGTAGCTAGGCTGGAAACAGCCAAAAGAAGTTTCTGGCTAGTGTCGGCGTATCTTGGCCATGACCACCTTGGCCCTCTTCCTGGAAAAACCCTGGAGAAAGTCGTCGCTGAAGCGGAATGGCAAAGGATCCGCCTAATTATTGGGAGCGATGCTAACGCTCATCCTACTGTATAGGGCAGTACGAATATCAACGCCAGAAGTGAGTCTCTTTTTGATTATATTCTTAGTATATCTCTTAGTAAGTAATGTTGGAAATGCACCAACCTTCATAACTAAAACTCGACAAGAAGTCTAAGACAAAACTCTTGTCTCCGATACTATACACTAAATGTACTTCTATCTGTGGCACGTTAGAAGAAACTTCTGAAGCCTCTAGGT
Organism: Eupeodes corollae; assembly: GCF_945859685.1. Lineage (NCBI taxonomy): Eukaryota > Metazoa > Arthropoda > Insecta > Diptera > Syrphidae > Eupeodes > Eupeodes corollae. Next base: position 82,516,177 of record NC_079148.1, read on the forward strand.
TACGGAAAATTCTTTCAACTAGTCCAGCTATGCCAAGCTGCTTGAAAAATGCAGACGGCTCGTGAACAAATTGAAGTAATAAATCGCTGAATTTACTATGGGACACTCACTTTCCTAGTAGTTCTCTTACCGAGACTTGCAACAGTTATATACGTTCAAGTTCAAATACAACATACCCACAAGGTCTGATCACAAGGGATAAGCTACAATGGGCTCTCAACAGTTTCAAACCATTTAAATCTGCAGGACCAGATGGAATAATACCAGCCGAATTACAAAAGACTTCTGATATAGTTGCACCAATCCTTGAGGCAATTTTTACGAGCTGTCGTTACCTGGTCCATGTTCCCTCGGCATAGAGAGAAGTAAAAGTTGTTTTTATACCTAAAGCAATTAAATGCTCCCAAGTCAATCCTTAAGAGCTACGACCTATAAGTCTATCATCATTCCTTCTTATGACCTTGGAAAGATTGATTGATATCCATTTAAGGGCACGTATCGAAACAGGACTTCTGTCTTCGTCTCAACATGCCTACTGTAAAGGTTAATCGGTGGAAACAGCGTTACACACTTTATTACGCACCATCGAATATTCCTTCCATCATAAAGAGTTCACTATGATTGACATCGAAGGTGCCTTTAACAACGTTGACACATCTGAAATCACATCTGCACTAACATCTCTAAATGTAGAGAGTTCGCTTCGGGAGTTAATTCATTTGATGCTTACTAGCAGAATAATTAACTCAAAACTGTTAAACTCTTCTAGTAGACGATTCGTTATTCGTTAGTAGAGGGACACCGCAAGGTGGTGTTCTATCCCCTCTCCTTTTGTACCTAGTGGTAAATGAAATCCTAACTGGTCTGGATGCGGAGGGTTTCAGAGTAATATCATATGCGGACGACGTTTTGCTATAGCAGTTTCAGGAAAGCATCTTAACATCCTAAAAGAACTCTTACAAAATGCCTAGGACAGACTAATACTTTGGGCTGATCGGTGTGGACTGGGTATTAACCCACATAAAACTGATCTGGTCTTATTTTCGAGGAGATACAAAATTCCATTTGTCAACCCTCCCTATATTAAAGGAGGCTTAATACCTGGATCTTCTGTTAGACAAAAAACTAAATTGGAAACGCAACGTACAGGAAAGAGTCAAAAAAGCTACTGTAGCTCTCTTTTCTTGCAAAAAAGCTATTGGTAATAATGGGGGTTAACAACCCAGAATCGCACATAAGCTATACACATCGGTAATCAGACCGATTTTAACGTACGGTGTGCCAGTATGGTGGACTGCTTTAGAGAAAGGTATAAACAGGGATAAGCTAAATAAAGTCCAACGCTCAGCCTGCCTATGTATACGCGGATCGCTTCGCACGACCCTGTCTGCGGCACTGGACACCTTGCTCTTACTTACACCTCTTGACATATTTAGCAAACAAATAGCTGCAAGCTCTGCTATTCGCCTCAATGCTTCGTCGCAGTGGACTAACAACAACATTGGCCACTCCGTAATTCTAAGGTACTTAGAATCAATTCCAAAGCATACAGACTACACCATCCCCGAACTACAATTCGACAGAAATTTCCAGATTTCTATACCTATACCTAGGATGAGTCAATCCATTTTTACACAGATGGGTCAAAAACAAAAGAAGAGGTTGGTGGAGGTGTGTACTCAGAACGACTGAAATTAAGTCTATCATTCCGCCTTCCCAATCATTGAACCGTGTTTCAGGCGAAACTTTTGGCGATAAAAGAAGTCTTGTCTTAGCTCAAAGAAAACGTGATATCCACATCTGATATCCGTATTTTCTCTGATAGCCAGGCCGCTATCAAATCTCTGGACTCTGTCTCTACAAATTCTATAACAGTCCATAGCTGTGGATCATCTCTAATAGAGATGGCGCAACAGTTTAATATTCACCTTTGCTGGGTGCCGGGTCATAGACATTCCATTTAACTGTAACGCAGATGAACTCGCCAGGAAAGGTACAGTACAGCCCATCCTACCACGTTTGGCAAGTACTAGCAAACTGGTGTTAATGCAAGACGCTATGAGGAGGGCAGGCACCAGGTGGAACAACATCACCACGTGTCAAGTCACAAAAAAACTTCTGGCTAACACTGGATTTAAAACGTTCAAGGTGCTTGCTCTCTCTAAGCAGATCGCATATAAGCTCGATAATAGGTGTCATAACCGGACTCTGTCTAATAGGAAAGCACGCCGCGAGACTAGGCGCATTCTCAAATGACTTTTGCAGAAGCTGTATGGACGAGGAAGAGGAAGAAACGGTTGTTCATCTTCTCTGCACATGCCCTGCTCTAGCTCGAATACGCAAGAATTACCTCGGAGAATTCTTCTTTAACGATCTAAATGATCTAAATAATATTGTTATAATCAGCCTCTCACGTTTCGTAAGGGACTCAAGCTGGTTCCATTGAGCTTAGGAGAAAGCCTTAAGATTCATGTGGTATCACAATGGGCCATTAAACTGGCCTAAGTGTGTCCGTTTCCACCTTGGACAGCCACTTTAACATTAAATTACCTTACCTCTGTCCATGCACATCTATGCTTGTTCCGCTTGATCTCAACCCGAAGAACAAAATCCTCAGCGGTCATAGTCGTTGGTTGGCCATCGTACTTGAAGCCCCATCTATCCAATCTTATTGGATGTTGGGGTCTCGGATGCTGAGTTGGGCCGTAGTACTCCGGTTGGTAGCCGTATGGGTTAGGAATTCGCATGGGGGAAAAACATAGAGATCTGACGGGATTTCATCATGCATAGCGGGAAGATTACCTCTATCTTGATGTCTTCTCGTCGAGTCAGGTATTCGGCGACTTGGTTGATTAACAGGGACAAACGTGCTTCCACCTGGATCAACTGGAGGATACCGCTGCGGTGGTGGCTGGGTCGTCGGCACGGGTCTAGGCATCTGATCGGTAGAACTTGTCGGGTAGTAGACAATCCTTCTACCATGGCTAAGTTAATGTAAGCTTTTATGTCTTCTGGTAATAATCTTTTTTCCTTTGATTTTGTTACAGAAGGAGGTGGTCTTTGAGCTATGCTCTCAAAGATGTCTCTGGAATTACCAGAGCCAACTGCCTGGACTGATACTGGTCTATTACTAGTATCAGGCACAAAACCTATCGCTGGTTGCACAGTTTCGTTTATCGATCCGATTCTTTCCCTACTATGCACATTCTCCTCTCCCATCCCACTAAGATGACTTAACTGGGGAGGAAAAATTGAATCGACTGTGCTAAACGTTTTATAGCGAGCCAGATGTATACTTGCCCTAGCTGGTTGGTTTGATTCAGCTCGGATTTTCATATCAGAAATAAGAGGAGAATACATCATCTGCTGTCTAGAGGTATGGTCTAACCCTTGACTTGCCGACCTGGTTAATCTTGGTTGATTTATTTCAGCATTCCTTATAAGGCGGCTTATGCGATTTTCCTCTTCTTTATTGGAATAAGCCATCGTTACTCTGTTCAACAATCAGCGAGACCAATATAGCAAAACGAAAACAACAAAACCAAAAGTGGTGAGTTTGCAAAAAAAATATTATTATTTAAGCTAGTAAATCTTATTCCCTCACTAGTACAAACAAAATTCAACTATTTACGAAAACACCTATTTGTAATAAAAATGTATACAACTAACCTTACGAAAACAAAAATGTCAAAAAAATAAATAAATAATGTAACGCTGAAAAAAATGTAAACTTAACGTAACGGAATAAGAAAAAATGAAACAAATAATGTATACAACTAACCTTACGAAAATATCAAAAAAAAATAAATAAATAATGTATCGATGAAAAAATGTAAACTTAACGTAACTGAAATAGAAAAAATGAAAAAGATAAATTGAAAAAAAAATAAATTAAGAAAAATAAATTAATCAAAAAAAAAGAAGATATAAAAACTGTTAACTGTAAACTTGAACCAAACAAACCTATCATTGGAACAAAAAGATATATAAATAACAAAAAGTTTAATAAATAACCACAAAAAAAGTAATAAATAACTAAGAAATGTTTAATAAATAACGAAAACTAGTAAATAAATAATGTAAACGAAAAAAGCAAAGAAAAATGTTGTAAATAAATATTGAATTTCTCAAAAACCGTACTTACACTTACAAAAAAACTGTAACTATATCACTGTAAATATATAAATAACTTAAATTACAACTTGTAAATTATATTACTAACGAAAAATACTAAGAAACAATTAGAGAGAATAATAATAATAATAATAATAATAATAATAGAAAAATGAAAAACGAAAAACTAAAAACAATAGATAGCCTTTCAACAAATGTAACTCTAAAAAAAATTATTTAGGAAAAACTTTGTAATGGTATCTTGAAATTTTATTATCTAACCAAAATTAAATTAGTTTTCTATAATGAGGTCCTATGAGGTTTAAAAATCAACAGCAAGTTTGGTTAAGACAATACAACATAGAAAAAAAATAAAACTAGTACAACATAACTAATTTGCCAAAAAAAAATGTCCAACTGGTTGGAATACCCTTTAATAACGTTAGGCGCCAGTTTGTTGCGAGGCAAGAGGAGGTGTGGAGGAATGAGAAAAGGTACGGAAACATAAACGGACCGACAAAACGAACTATAGGCACATCAGGGCACTGCGGATGTTGTGCAGTGAGGCCATTACCCACCCTACCTTTACGTATCCGCGGTCAGTGTGGATACCCCCAAAATTGTTGTTCGACGTTCGGTTTCAGGTCATCGTTGTTTCACGTACACTCTGCACCCCTGAAAAGAATCTTAAGCTCTCATTGTTTCGCTTCGGCGAAACATAAAAAACTTTTTTTTTTCTATAGAAGTACCTTCTTTTTTATTAAGCTAATACGATTAACGAGCCCTAATTCCCTACCCCTAAAGAGCTTTCAGGAGGTATCTCTTAGGACCCTATACAACAAAAAACTTACGGGACCGGACACGAAACTTACACCAACCATTTCTTTACGCACCTCACAATCAAACATTAAGAAAAAAAGATTATGGAAATAAACAAAAAACAACTTCCACGCCGATGAATTAATGAACGAACTAATTTGTTAAATTTCAAAAAAAAAAAACAAACTTAAATATAGGACAATCACAAACACAAAAAGATCCACAGGGTATGTATGGTGATATATACATATAATATGTGGATGTTCGTATCGGCTGTGGGTAGCTATTTCCGCTCAAATTTTCTTTATTTCATACTCCTTTTTATTTTTCTTTAATTTTAAATTTAATTTTTTTATTCAATTTTGTTTATTTTTTAAATTTCCTTTTCGTTCAAGTTTTTTTAATTTCATTTAATTTCAAATCTGTCTTCTTTATTATTTTTTCAATTTTCAAATTTTAGTTGAATTTCGATTTTTATTTTTTCTAAATTTCCTTTAATTTCAATTTTTAAATTCTCTTTAACTTAAATTTTTTGTTCCTTAGATTTTTTCTTTCAATTTTAAAATTTTATTTAATTTAAATGTTTTTAGGTGGCGGCCCCGCTCTCCATAATATAATTCGGGTCGCCGGGAATCAAACTATTGAAAAAAATACCACTTAGTAAATCCCTATACTTCAATAATTTAATGTTATTTGCTTGGTTTTATCCCGTTAAATTTTTCACCAATTGAAATTCCACTTAGTTTCCACTATATTAAACGCCTTTTTTTCCTATAAGGAATTAATTTTTATATTTGTGTTTAAAACAAATTAATTAAAAAAACTAACTATATCAGAAATATAAGTTTGCTGGTCCAATTGTTTCTTGTATTTGAATTTATATCACTCTACCACTCTACTCCACTCCACTGTGTGGTACCTGTTCAAACGAGGGAGTGCTGAAATTATCATCTCACCCACACCGGCAAAACAAATATTCGGATGATGTATTCTATCTCTATAAGGGACACATCATCCGATTAACCTATCCACACAGTGTATAGCCCAACCAACATCCTCACACTCAAATAGTGGGAAACCACGTAGGTATCAGCGTCCCAAGAACCAAGGGTGCGTTCCAAAATTACGAGTGAAATAAACAACAACGAAAACAACACAGGACTAAAACACTAAAAAAATCCATACAAATAATTACCAAAACCTATAAATAAAAATAATCTACCCACCGCAATGACATGTATCAACAGAAAGTACTGAAAACTAAACACGGACATAAAACAAAGTTTCATTCACATGCAACTTTACAATGCAACCAACTTAAACGTCAATACACAAAACCCAATTCTCCTCCGGAACGAACTCATTGCTTTCCCATGTAATTTCTCTCCACTGAGGTATTGAGAATTTCCATGGAGACCAACAACGAGGCAATTGACAACTGTCACTCGGAATTGAAAAACAAACAACATAACATACAACCACATTTGGGTAAATAGGAAATTTAGTTTCTCTTATTTTGATTAATCTTTTATTTTCATTCCTATTTAGGATTATAGATATGGTTCCTGACCAGGCGTCCACAACACTCTTTAAAAACAGCTAATCTCTTTGTTAGGCAGTTCGCCGCCAATTCAACGCTGTCATTGTCTGTTATGACTCCACTTGTCAGTGATTCTATGGGGTCAATCTTTTTTCGTAATCGTACTGTGGTGAGAGTTCTAAAAGAATCTTAACCTACACAAATCCGCTGGTCAAGATGGTATCCAAGCTATTGTTTTGAAGAGGTGGTCTTCAACGCTGGCAAAACCACCACGGTGTAAGCTTTTTCATCTGTCCTACTCTTCAGGTCTCGTTTCGAGCGGATGTAAAACCGCATGTGTCCATCCTATGCCCAAAAAAGATGAACCTTCCGCAACTTCAGAATACGGAACGATTGCACTTACGTACCTTCTTTCCAAGTTCATGGAAACACTGATGAATCATTAGTTCAAGAAATTGATATTTCAAAAGCTTTTGATAGGGTTTCGCATCAGGCTCTCTTATCGAAAATGCGTGCTTTCGGTTTTCATGAATCCCTTCTTCGTTAGATTAGTAAGTACGTTTCTAACCATTCAATACAAGTTGTATTGGATAGATTCAAGCCTGAAAACTACAAAATAAATGCTAATGTGCCCAGGGCTCTGTTCTATCTCCAACATTCTTTCTCATTTTTATTATTGATCTCCTGCCTACAACTTCTAATCCAAAACATTATTTCTCTGACGATCTTACTCTTAGCTTTTCATATTCGGATGTGCGATGCAAGACGTTTTTCTCCCCCTCTGATCTGGCTGTTATCAACAAGACTTTTGTACGTTCAAAGCTTGAGTATAACTCCCATATCTGGACTGATGCTCCTGCAACTTATTTAAGCCTCTTGGACAGTGTTGAACGTAAGGCATTAAGATTGATTGGTGATATTACCACCATAAGATCATGTACGTCGCTTGAACATCGTCGAACATCAGTGTCTTGTCTCCCCCTTCTTTACCGTTATTTTAACGGTTTATGCTCTAGAGAAATAGCCAGTTGCATTCCTCCCCTTAAACAATTTAACCAAAATACTCGCTCCTCTAAGAATGCTCATCAATATACCTGTCGTACTGTCAAGTACATAAATTCGTTCTTTAACTGTACTACGTGAATGTGAAATGCTTTTGCACACTCTGTCTTTCCCAGCCATTAAGTGCATTTTTTGGAATTCTAAATATAGTACAGAGAGAACTTGCCAACAAAACCATCAGCAGTAGCCATATCTGTCAGAAAAATAATAAAAAAAACTCACACAAATAAAAGAAAGTATTGTGAAATCAAAAGTAAAAATTAATTTAGCAAAAAAACTAACTAGAACTAGGGTAAGGTTAGGTTATAGTGGCTGTCCAAGATGGAAACGGACACACTTAGGCCAGTTTAATGGCCCATTGTGATACCACATGAATCTTGAGACTTATTCCTAAGCTCAATGGAACCAGCTTGAGTCCCTTACGAAACGTGAGAGGCTGATTATAACAATATTATTTAGATCATTTAGATCGTTAAAGAAGAATTCTCTTAGGTAATTTTTGCGTATTCGAGCAAGAGCAGGGCTTGTGCAGAGAAGATGAAGATGAAGAACCGTTACCTCCACTTCCTCGTTCATACAGCTTCTGCAAAAATAATTTCTCGCGGCGTGCTTTCCTATTAGACAGAGTCCGGTAATGACACCTATTATCGAGCTTATATGCGATCTGCTTAGAGAGAGCAAGCACCTTGAACGTTTTAAATCCAGTGTTGGTAAGATGTTTTTTGTAAATTGACACGTGGTGATGTTGCCTGCCCTCCTCACAGCGTCTTGCATTAGTAGCAGTTTACAAGTAACGATTGGTATGACAGTATTTGCCAAACGTGGTAGGATGGGCTGTACTGTTCCGTTCTTGGCGAGTTCATCGGCCTTACAGTTACCTGGAATGTCTCTATGGCCCGGCACCCAGCGTGAATATGAAACTGTTGCGACATCTCCATTAGAATTGATCGACAGTTATGGACTGTTATAGAGTTTGTAGAGACAGAGTCCAGAGATTTGATAGCGGCCTGGCTATCAGAGAAAATACGGATATCAGATGTGGATATCACGTTTTCTTTGAGCTAAGACAAGACTTCTTTTATCGCCAAAAGTTTCGCCTGAAACACGGTTCAATGATTGGGAAGGCGGAATGATAGACTTAATTTCAGTCGTTCTGAGTACACACCTCCACCAACCCCTTCTTTTGTTTTTGACCCATCTGTGTAAAAATGGATTGACTCATCCTAGGTATAGGTATAGAAATCTGGAAATTTCTGTCAAATTGTAGTTCGGGGATGGTATAGTCTGTATGCTTTGGAATTGATTCTAAGTACCTTAGAATTACGGAGTGGCCAATGTTGTTGTTAGTCCACTGCGACGAAGCATTAAGGCGAATAGCAGAGCTTGCAGCTATTTGTTTGCTAAATATGTCAAGAGGTGTAACGTAGAGCAAGATTCCAGTGCCACAGACGGGGTCGTGCGAAGCGATCCGCGTATACATAGGCAGGCTGAACGTTGGACTTTATTTAGCTTATCCCTGTTTATACCTTTCTCTAAAGCAGTCCACCATACTGGCACACCGTACGTTAAAATAGATATGATTACCGATGTGTATAGCTAATGCGCGATTCTGGGCTGTTAACCTTATTTATTACCTATAGCTTTTTTGCAAGAAAAGAGAGCTACAATAGCTTTTTTGACTCTTTCCTGTACGTTGCGTTTCCAATTTAGTTTTTTGTCTAACACAAGATTCAGGTATTAAACCTCCTTTAATATAGGGAGGGTTGACAAATGGAATTTTGTATCTCCTCGAAAATAAGACCACATCGGTTTTATGTGGGTTAATACCCAGTCCACACCGATCAGCCCAAAGTATTAGTCTGTCCTAGGCATTTTGTAAGAGTTCTTTTAGGATTTTAAGATGCTTTCCTGAAACTGCTATAGCAAAACGTCGTCCGCATATGATATTACTCTGAAACCCTCCGCATCCAGACCAGTTAGGATTTCATTCACCACTAGGTACAAAAGGAGAGGGGATAGAACACCACCTTGCGGTGTCCCTCTACTAACGAATAACGAATCGTCTACTAGAAGAGTTCAACAGTTTTGAGTTAATTATTCTGCTAGTAAGCATTAAATGAATTAACTCCCGAAGCGAACTCTCTACATTTAGAGATGTTAGTGCAGATGTGATTTCAGATGTGTCAACGTTGTTAAAGGCACCTTCGATGTCAATCATAGTGAACTCTTTATGATGGAAGGAATATTCGATGGTGCGTAATAAAGTGTGTAACGCTGTTTCCACCGATTAACCTTTACAGTAGGCATGTTGAGAGGAAGACAGAAGTCCTGTTTCGATACGTGCCCTTAAATGGATATCAATCAATCTTTCCAAGGTCTTAAGAAGGAAAGATGATAGGCTTATAGGTCATAGATCTTTAGGAATGACATGGTAGCATTCTGCTTTAGGTATAAAAACAACTTTAACTTATCTCCATGCCGAGGGAACATGGACCAGGTAAAGACAGCTGGTAAAGATTGCCTTAAGGATTGGTGCAATTATATCAGAAGTCTTTTGTAATTCGGCTGGTATTATTCCATCTGGTCCTGCAGATTTAAATGGTTTGAAACTGTTGAGAGCCCATTGTAGCTTATCCCTTGTGATCAGACCTTGTGGATATGTTGTATTTGAACTTAAACGTATATAACTGTTGCAAGTTTCGGTAAGAGAACTACCATTAAAGTGAGTGTCCAATAGTAAGTTTAGCGATTCATTACTTGAATTTGTCCAGCAGCCGTCTGTAGAGGCTTCAAAAATTTCATCTATCGTGCCACAGAAGGATCGCCAAGAAGATCGCTTGGATTTCCTTAGTGCCGTTTTGTAGATTCTTAGGGATTCTTTGTAGGAGTCCCAATGAGAGGCTAGTCTTGCAGCTTTGGACCGCTTGAAAAGTTTCCTGCATTCCTTCCTGAGCGAGTCAAGCTCTGAGGCCCACCATTGTGGTTTCCTCTTTCCTTTTATGTGTTTAAGTGGACAAGCAATTTCTAGCGATCTGTTCATAGCTGAGGTAAGGTCATTGACTTTGTTGTTAAGTTCATTAGCGTTAGAGGAAGGACTAGATAATCCAGGTTCTCTGTAATGAGTTCCTGTATGAAGCCCAGTCAGTTTTCCGATAGTTTCGAAAAGTCAATGGACTCGGGTTATCACCCACATTTATATTGAACTGGATATATCTATGATCAGAGAACGAGTGTTCTTTGGATACTTTCCAGTCCAAGATCATATGGTGTATACTATCTGAGACAAGAGTTATGTCTAAGACTTCTTGTCGAGTTTTAGTTATGAAGGTTGGTTCATTTCCTACATTACTTACTAAGAGGTTAGTAACAAGAATATAATCAAAAAGATTTACCTCTGTCGTTGATATTCGTACTGCCCCATACAGTATGATGAGCGTTAGCATTGGTCCCAATAATTAGGCGGATCCTTTGACTTTCCGCTTCAGCGACGACTTTCTATAGGGTTTTCCAGGAAGAGAGCCAGGGTGATAATGCGCAAGATACGCCGAAACCAGCCAGAAACTTTCTTTGGTTGTTTCCAGCCTAGCTACGGTGGTATCTTTATCACTGAAACGATATAGTAAAAATACATTAATGCTACGTTTCACTAGTATGCAAAATCTAGGTTCACCTTTATCTGTCACACAAAGTGTGTAGTACCCAGGAGTCCTGAGTCCGCGAACAAAGGATCCCATAATCCATGGCCTTAGATCAGGACCATGGTTTCCCCGTAACTAGCCACATGGAGAAGAAGTGAGGCTGAGGCCTTTATGGAGTGAACTAGAACTAATTAAATAGGCAATTTTTAAGAAAAAATCTTAAGAAAACGTCTGGAAATTGAGATTCTATAAAAAAAATCATTTAACGATTGCTTCAAGGAGGGGATTTGTTCGTAGACTACTACAATAACATGTGGTGTTGAAGCGAGCTTGAAGATCGCCTCTATTCTTTATATACCTGAATCGAGTTGAAATGAGCTTGATTCGATCGGGGATCGGAGTCGAGTCAAAATTTGTGAGTAAAAACCTGTGTGGTTTTATAGATAATGCATAATGGTCTGTTTATTTGCATGTTTGTGTGCAAAAAATATAGTTTTGTTTTAATAAAATTAAAAAAAAATGGACATGCTGAATTTATCAGGTCTTAATTGTTTAACACGAATCAAACTATCTCATTTGCACTTCACACATCGAAACACCATTTGCATTTTAGGAAGTGCTGTCATTTTTAAATCTTCTTGTGTGGTGGAAAGATATATTTAATCTTAACTGAGATAAACCTTTGGTGGAAACATAGCAAAACTTAATTATATTTTCTATCGTTTTCTCTTGCAAAATAAGCCCAGTTAGTCCATTTTCATTAACAAAACTAAATAATATCAGTAACAGATTGATTTTTTTCCCCAATGGAAAACACATGTACATAACTTTTTTATTATCTTATACAATTTGTCTAAATTAATTTATTTGTTTTTATATTTTACATTGTTTTGTTGGTTTTGTTTTTTAAATCTTGTTTTTATTTCGTTTGAAAAAGGAAAATGAAAGAAAAATATTTAAACTATTTAATAAATTAACATTAAAAACAAGAGACTAATAAATTAAAAAGACAAACATAAATTATCACAGTGTAGCTCAGGTATTTATTTTATTGCTAATGCGTAGCTTACAATGGTGTTGTATCGATCTTCTTGAGTGTTCATCGTTCTTCTTATTTTTTGTTGTATGCGCAAGCTTTCAAGATTATACCTCGTCGTCATTCTCTTCTCTTTGTCGAGTACTCTTACATCATCGAAATTTGGTATGTGGCCGCTATCAATTATATGTTGTGATAGCCCTGTTGATGGTTTCTTCTTTTTTATGTCCGCTTTGTGTTCCGTCATTCTTATATCCAGTTGTCTTTTTGTTGTTCCGATGTAAGCCAAATTGCGCTACTCCCCTTCAGTCCCCCCGCAGCAAACCTCATAGACAACGTTGTGTTGTTGGTTCTTTTCAATCGGAGCTTTGGTGGGTTCGTGAAAATGTTCCTGAGTGTGGCATTACTACTGATTAGTGATTACCTGATTATGCTGTTGTTGTTTTATTTATCGGGGTTGTTGTTTGATTTATTTTCTTTTGGATTAGGTTGTTTATTATAAAATTTGTATAGTTATTCATTTTGAGAATGTATTTGATTTTGTTTATGTTGTCATCTTTGAATTGAACGTCGCTTATATCAAGTATTTTGTTTATAAAATTTGTTGGTGTGTTAATTTTTTGTGAATTAGGTTGTGTTGATAAGTAATTTATCATCCTTCTTGACGATGTAGGTTTTGGATACCAATTAAATATGATTCTATTGTTATTTCGGTGTATTTTAACGTCTAAGTAGGGTTGGCTATTGTTTTGTTCCATTTATATTGGAAATTGTATTTTTGTGTGATAATTGTTGAGTGTATTTAGTGTTGTTTTTTTATCTCTTTCTTTTGATATCGCAAATATATTGTCTACATACTTTGAAATGTGTCTAATATTTGTGTTTTTTTCTCTTAATTTTTGTTTTTCATTGTCAAGAAGGTCGTCGAGTATTATATCTGCTACTGTAGGAGATAAAAGATTCCCCATAGGCATACCAAATGTTTGATTAAAAAGTTTGTTTTCCTATTGGAAATAGTTATTTTCTTTTAAGCAGAACTTTATCATTCTTAATAACTTTTTTTTGGGATGTTTGTAAATTTTTCTATTGTTGTCCAGTTTTTCATTTTTATTTTTATGGCAAGGTAGGTGGGTATGTTGGTGAATAATGAGATGACATCAAATGAAACGAGTTTATCGTCTTCTTCTAAAATTATATTTGACGTTGTATTTGTCGGAAAAAATGTTTTTCAATATATCACCCATATATTTTGACATTTGGTAACACGGTACATTTGAAGAGGAAGAAATTGATCTAAGTGGCAGATTGGTTTTATGTATTTTTGGTAGTCCATATAATCTTGGTGGTATTGCTGCAGATGAATATAATTTGTTTTGTTGCCATTGGTCTATGTGATTACTTTTAAAAAGATCATTTACGATTTCATTATTAACTTTTTGTAGTTTTTGAGTTCTGTTCTTATTGTTTTGTAAGTGTTTCTGTCTTCTAAGAGATCATTTATTTTATTATTATAAACTTCCTTGTACTTTATTATTGTTTTACTTCCTTTGTCAGCTTTTGTTATTATTATGTGTTTTTGGTATACTTTTAGAATTAATTTGTCCACTGTAGTGTTTTTATGTTTCTCTTATATCAATGACTTTGTATGCTATTTTCTATTATTCTAATACTTTGTTCTACGTCTGCAATTATGTGTATGAGTGAAAAGTTTTCATTGTCATTCATTGAGAAGCCATTTAATCTCTGTTGGAAATTGAATATCAGTTTTGTTAACAAACCACTTGTTGTGACATTAACAGAAACAACGTTTAATTTACGAATTGTCGAATTTAACCCATCCTCTATAAATTAAATTAAATTACTGGTATGTTACTCAAACACGAGAAATAGATGGTGGTAAGAATTGTAACAGTATAAAAGAGAAGGAAGAAAAAGAGTGTTTCCTTTGACTGTAGCAAAGGGTGTTCGAAAAATAAAGGTATACCTATATCATTTTTTAAAGTAATTTTATTTAGGTCTTATGAATAATGTTTAACATATGTGTAACGCTTGTAACGCTTGTAAATATTTATGCTTATTGCTAGATTTAAAAAAAAAACTTTATAATAAAGTCCTTATTTTGGTTCTTACAGCAATTGTAATCAAATTCATTTTTAAAAATATCAAACATTTTAATTTCAAAATTATTACAAAAATATAAATTTGGAAAATTATTAATAAATGTTTGTTCGAGGCTCTCTTATGCATCAAAAAAATCTTGTTGTGGTCGTGTTAAATTTGCACCATCGAATTCTTTAAAATCTGTGAATATGGAAGACATATTAGGTTGCTGGCTCAGTTCCACTTCACACTTATGATTTTTGGCGGTATTTTTCAAAATATAACCTGCAAAATATGGTCTTCTGGATGGTTTTTCTTTAAATTGGGATGAGTTGAAAACATCAAATAATTTGTCAATTTTTTCAGCGGTTTTAATAGCTGTTGACGATGAAGCACCTATACTGGCAAGGGTATAAATATCAGCTGAAACGGTTGAACTTATTCACTGAGAAGCAAGTCTGACACTCATCTTGTGACAATGGTTTGGAAAAGTATGTTCATAAGTCAGCTTTGGAGCCATTTTAAATGCAGATTTTTTGTCTATTAAGTAAAAATCAATGACATCTTTCCAAGTTGCTTTCTTTTTACCAAGTGCAACAATGTCATATTGGATAAAATTACGCCAAAAAGATTTCAAAAGATGAGGGGTGTCAAACCAAACATGTAACACATTTTAGTATTTTCAACATAAAAGAAAGGTTTGTGCAAAGGAATGCCTAGAAGTCTTTTAGAAGTCTTGGTCTGAAATAACAAATTAACTTCAATCAATTCTTTAACACATTTGACTACGATTTCCTTCAATGTATTGGATGGACAAGAGGAATTGACAAAGTTATACCCAAGTAACTGATTATACCGATGAGTAAGGCCTCTTACCATTACAACAATGGTATAATTTACAGCTAAATGTGTTTTATTCTGTCCATCATCTTCCAATCCTATTATTGCCAGAATTAACTTTTTCTTCTCGACCGCATGCCAAACACTTTAGATAATGTTTACCCATAATAATTTGTATTTCAATCACCTTTAAGATACACAAGATACACCCTTTATTCAACTTACTGAAACGCTTCCGCACAAATGATTACAATTCAAACCAGATCGCCTTTAAAATGCTTTGTGAAAATATGTAAACAATTCCTATTCCACCCCCAATGACATTTTAGTGTTACCAACTAAAGTAACAAATATTTTTTCTTATACTTCGTTAAACATAGTATTTTTTTAATTTTTTAAAAGAACAAAACAAAGATGAAGTTGCAATTTTCATATTTCAGAAAGATACATTTATTTAAAAATTACATAAGAGGTATAACTTATAAAATAAAAAAATGACACATTAAATAAAAGAAGAGTAGAGGCTGGTCACATTCAATTAATGAAAAGCACAGCAAAACCACACACACACATGCGATCCCACTAGACGCAAACAAAGATCATTCACCGAAAGAACTAACGCTGTCGACATTTCCAAGAAAAATCATGCAGGTACAATGCAATGGGCGTTTTTCTTTTTTAGTTCAGAGCAGAGCTCGAACTGTGAAAAAAATAATTGTGTTTCTTTTTGAGCTCTGAGCGTTCAGAGCTTCAAATTCGTGTTTCTTTTTTAGTTCTGAACATGTTCAGAGCGCGAAGTCCTGTTTCGATACGTGCCCTTAAATGGATATCAATCAATCTTTCCAAGGTCTTAAGAAGGAAAGATGATAGGCTTATAGGTCATAGATCTTTAGGATTGACATGGGAGCATTCTGCTTTAGGTATAAAAACAACTTTAACTTATCTCCATGCCGAGGGAACATGGAGAAGGTAAAGACAGCTGGTAAAGATTGCCTTAAGGATTGGTGCAATTATATCAGAAGTCTTTTGTAATTCGGCTGGTATTATTCCATCTGGTCCTGCAGATTTAAATGGTTTGAAACTGTTGAGAGCCCATTGTAGCTTATCCCTTGTGATCAGACCTTGTGGATATGTTGTATTTGAACTTAAACGTATATAACTGTTGCAAGTTTCGGTAAGAGAACTACCATTAAAGTGAGTGTCCAATAGTAAGTTTAGCGATTCATTACTTGAATTTGTCCAGCAGCCGTCTGTAGTGGCTTCAAAAGTTTCATCTATCGTGCCACAGAAGGATCGCCAAGAAGATCGCTTGGATTTCCTTAGTGCCGTTTTGTAGATTCTTAGGGATTCTTTGTAGGAGTCCCAATGAGAGGCTAGTCTTGCAGCTTTGGACCGCTTGAAAAGTTTCCTGCATTCCTTCCTGAGCGAGTCAAGCTCTGAGGCCCACCATTGTGGTTTCCTCTTTCCTTTTATGTGTTTAAGTGGACAAGCAATTTCTAGCGATCTGTTCATAGCTGAGGTAAGGTCATTGACTTTGTTGTTAAGTTCATTAGCGTTAGAGGAAGGACTAGATAATCCAGGTTCTCTGTAATGAGTTCCTGTATGAAGCCCAGTCAGTTTTCCGATAGTTTCGAAAAGTCAATGGACTCGGGTTATCACCCACATTTATATTGAACTGGATATATCTATGATCAGAGAACGAGTGTTCTTTGGATACTTTCCAGTCCAAGATCATATGGTGTATACTATCTGAGACAAGAGTTATGTCTAAGACTTCTTGTCGAGTTTTAGTTATGAAGGTTGGTTCATTTCCTACATTACTTACTAAGAGGTTAGTAACAAGAATATAATCAAAAAGATTTACCTCTGTCGTTGATATTCGTACTGCCCCATACAGTATGATGAGCGTTAGCATTGATCCCAATAATTAGGCGGATCCTTTGACTTTCCGCTTCAGCGACGACTTTCTATAGGGTTTTCCAGGAAGAGAGCCAGGGTGATAATGCGCAAGATACGCCGAAACCAGCCAGAAACTTTCTTTGGTTGTTTCCAGCCTAGCTACGGTGGTATCTTTGTCACTGAAACGATATAGTAAAAATACATTAATGCTACGTTTCACTAGTATGCAAAATCTAGGTTCACCTTTATCTGTCACACAAAGTGTGTAGTACCCAGGAGTCCTGAGTCCGCGAACAAAGGATCCCATAATCCATGGCCTTAGATCAGGACCATGGTTTCCCCGTAACTAGCCACATGGAGAAGAAGTGAGGCTGAGGCCTTTATGGAGTGAACTAGAACTAATTAAATAGGCAATTTTTAAGAAAAAATCTTAAGAAAACGTCTGGAAATTGAGATTCTATAAAAAAAATCATTTAACGATTGCTTCAAGGAGGGGATTTGTTCGTAGACTACTACAATAACATGTGGTGTTGAAGCGAGCTTGAAGATCGCCTCTATTCTTTATATACCTGAATCGAGTTGAAATGAGCTTGATTCGATCGGGGATCGGAGTCGAGTCAAAATTTGTGAGTAAAAACCTGTGTGGTTTTATAGATAATGCATAATGGTCTGTTTATTTGCATGTTTGTGTGCAAAAAATATAGTTTTGTTTTAATAAAATTAAAAAAAAATGGACATGCTGAATTTATCAGGTCTTCATTGTTTAACACGAATCAAACTATCTCATTTGCACTTCACACATCGAAACACCATTTGCATTTTAGGAAGTGCTGTCATTTTTAAATCTTCTTGTGTGGTGGAAAGATATATTTAATCTTAACTGAGATAAACCTTTGGTGGAAACATAGCAAAACTTAATTATATTTTCTATCGTTTTCTCTTGCAAAATAAGCCCAGTTAGTCCATTTTCATTAACAAAACTAAATAATATCAGTAACAGATTGATTTTTTTCCCCAATGGAAAACACATGTACATAACTTTTTTATTATCTTATACAATTTGTCTAAATTAATTTATTTGTTTTTATATTTTACATTGTTTTGTTGGTTTTGTTTTTTAAATCTTGTTTTTATTTCGTTTGAAAAAGGAAAATGAAAGAAAAATATTTAAACTATTTAATAAATTAACATTAAAAACAAGAGACTAATAAATTAAAAAGACAAACATAAATTATCACAGTGTAGCTCAGGTATTTATTTTATTGCTAATGCGTAGCTTACAATGGTGTTGTATCGATCTTCTTGAGTGTTCATCGTTCTTCTTATTTTTTGTTGTATGCGCAAGCTTTCAAGATTATACCTCGTCGTCATTCTCTTCTCTTTGTCGAGTACTCTTACATCATCGAAATTTGGTATGTGGCCGCTATCAATTATATGTTGTGATAGCCCTGTTGATGGTTTCTTCTTTTTTATGTCCGCTTTGTGTTCCGTCATTCTTATATCCAGTTGTCTTTTTGTTGTTCCGATGTAAGCCAAATTGCGCTACTCCCCTTCAGTCCCCCCGCAGCAAACCTCATAGACAACGTTGTGTTGTTGGTTCTTTTCAATCGGAGCTTTGGTGGGTTCGTGAAAATGTTCCTGAGTGTGGCATTACTACTGATTAGTGATTACCTGATTATGCTGTTGTTGTTTTATTTATCGGGGTTGTTGTTTGATTTATTTTCTTTTGGATTAGGTTGTTTATTATAAAATTTGTATAGTTATTCATTTTGAGAATGTATTTGATTTTGTTTATGTTGTCATCTTTGAATTGAACGTCGCTTATATCAAGTATTTTGTTTATAAAATTTGTTGGTGTGTTAATTTTTTGTGAAATAGGTTGTGTTGATAAGTAATTTATCATCCTTCTTGACGATGTAGGTTTTGGATACCAATTAAATATGATTCTATCGGTGTATTTTAACGTCTAAGTAGGGTTGGCTATTGTTTTGTTCCATTTATATTGGAAATTGTATTTTTGTGTGATAATTGTTGAGTGTATTTAGTGTTGTTTTTTTATCTCTTTCTTTTGATATCGCAAATATATTGTCTACATACTTTGAAATGTGTCTAATATTTGTGTTTTTTTCTCTTAATTTTTGTTTTTCATTGTCAAGAAGGTCGTCGAGTATTATATCTGCTACTGTAGGAGATAAAAGATTCCCCATAGGCATACCAAATGTTTGATTAAAAAGTTTGTTTTCCTATTGGAAATAGTTATTTTCTTTTAAGCAGAACTTTATCATTCTTAATAACTTTTTTTTGGGATGTTTGTAAATTTTTCTATTGTTGTCCAGTTTTTCATTTTTATTTTTATGGCAAGGTAGGTGGGTATGTTGGTGAATAATGAGATGACATCAAATGAAACGAGTTTATCGTCTTCTTCTAAAATTATATTTGACGTTGTATTTGTCGGAAAAAATGTTTTTCAATATATCACCCATATATTTTGACATTTGGTAACACGGTACATTTGAAGAGGAAGAAATTGATCTAAGTGGCAGATTGGTTTTATGTATTTTTGGTAGTCCATATAATCTTGGTGGTATTGCTGCAGATGAATATAATTTGTTTTGTTGCCATTGGTCTATGTGATTACTTTTAAAAAGATCATTTACGATTTCATTATTAACTTTTTGTAGTTTTTGAGTTCTGTTCTTATTGTTTTGTAAGTGTTTCTGTCTTCTAAGAGATCATTTATTTTATTATTATAAACTTCCTTGTACTTTATTATTGTTTTACTTCCTTTGTCAGCTTTTGTTATTATTATGTGTTTTTGGTATACTTTTAGAATTAATTTGTCCACTGTAGTGTTTTTATGTTTCTCTTATATCAATGACTTTGTATGCTATTTTCTATTATTCTAATACTTTGTTCTACGTCTGCAATTATGTGTATGAGTGAAAAGTTTTCATTGTCATTCATTGAGAAGCCATTTAATCTCTGTTGGAAATTGAATATCAGTTTTGTTAACAAACCACTTGTTGTGACATTAACAGAAACAACGTTTAATTTACGAATTGTCGAATTTAACCCATCCTCTATAAATTAAATTAAATTACTGGTATGTTACTCAAACACGAGAAATAGATGGTGGTAAGAATTGTAACAGTATAAAAGAGAAGGAAGAAAAAGAGTGTTTCCTTTGACTGTAGCAAAGGGTGTTCGAAAAATAAAGGTATACCTATATCATTTTTTAAAGTAATTTTATTTAGGTCTTATGAATAATGTTTAACATATGTGTAACGCTTGTAACGCTTGTAAATATTTATGCTTATTGCTAGATTTAAAAAAAAAACTTTATAATAAAGTCCTTATTTTGGTTCTTACAGCAATTGTAATCAAATTCATTTTTAAAAATATCAAACATTTTAATTTCAAAATTATTACAAAAATATAAATTTGGAAAATTATTAATAAATGTTTGTTCGAGGCTCTCTTATGCATCAAAAAAATCTTGTTGTGGTCGTGTTAAATTTGCACCATCGAATTCTTTAAAATCTGTGAATATGGAAGACATATTAGGTTGCTGGCTCAGTTCCACTTCACACTTATGATTTTTGGCGGTATTTTTCAAAATATAACCTGCAAAATATGGTCTTCTGGATGGTTTTTCTTTAAATTGGGATGAGTTGAAAACATCAAATAATTTGTCAATTTTTTCAGCGGTTTTAATAGCTGTTGACGATGAAGCACCTATACTGGCAAGGGTATAAATATCAGCTGAAACGGTTGAACTTATTCACTGAGAAGCAAGTCTGACACTCATCTTGTGACAATGGTTTGGAAAAGTATGTTCATAAGTCAGCTTTGGAGCCATTTTAAATGCAGATTTTTTGTCTATTAAGTAAAAATCAATGACATCTTTCCAAGTTGCTTTCTTTTTACCAAGTGCAACAATGTCATATTGGATAAAATTACGCCAAAAAGATTTCAAAAGATGAGGGGTGTCAAACCAAACATGTAACACATTTTAGTATTTTCAACATAAAAGAAAGGTTTGTGCAAAGGAATGCCTAGAAGTCTTTTAGAAGTCTTGGTCTGAAATAACAAATTAACTTCAATCAATTCTTTAACACATTTGACTACGATTTCCTTCAATGTATTGGATGGACAAGAGGAATTGACAAAGTTATACCCAAGTAACTGATTATACCGATGAGTAAGGCCTCTTACCATTACAACAATGGTATAATTTACAGCTAAATGTGTTTTATTCTGTCCATCATCTTCCAATCCTATTATTGCCAGAATTAACTTTTTCTTCTCGACCGCATGCCAAACACTTTAGATAATGTTTACCCATAATAATTTGTATTTCAATCACCTTTAAGATACACAAGATACACCCTTTATTCAACTTACTGAAACGCTTCCGCACAAATGATTACAATTCAAACCAGATCGCCTTTAAAATGCTTTGTGAAAATATGTAAACAATTCCTATTCCACCCCCAATGACATTTTAGTGTTACCAACTAAAGTAACAAATATTTTTTCTTATACTTCGTTAAACATAGTATTTTTTTAATTTTTTAAAAGAACAAAACAAAGATGAAGTTGCAATTTTCATATTTCAGAAAGATACATTTATTTAAAAATTACATAAGAGGTATAACTTATAAAATAAAAAAATGACACATTAAATAAAAGAAGAGTAGAGGCTGGTCACATTCAATTAATGAAAAGCACAGCAAAACCACACACACACATGCGATCCCACTAGACGCAAACAAAGATCATTCACCGAAAGAACTAACGCTGTCGACATTTCCAAGAAAAATCATGCAGGTACAATGCAATGGGCGTTTTTCTTTTTTAGTTCAGAGCAGAGCTCGAACTGTGAAAAAAATAATTGTGTTTCTTTTTGAGCTCTGAGCGTTCAGAGCTTCAAATTCGTGTTTCTTTTTTAGTTCTGAACATGTTCAGAGCGCGAAGTCCTGTTTCGATACGTGCCCTTAAATGGATATCAATCAATCTTTCCAAGGTCTTAAGAAGGAAAGATGATAGGCTTATAGGTCATAGATCTTTAGGATTGACATGGGAGCATTCTGCTTTAGGTATAAAAACAACTTTAACTTATCTCCATGCCGAGGGAACATGGACCAGGTAACGACAGCTGGTAAAGATTGCCTTAAGGATTGGTGCAATTATATCAGAAGTCTTTTGTAATTCGGCTGGTATTATTCCATCTGGTCCTGCAGATTTAAATGGTTTGAAACTGTTGAGAGCCCATTGTAGCTTATCCCTTGTGATCAGACCTTGTGGATATGTTGTATTTGAACTTAAACGTATATAACTGTTGCAAGTTTCGGTAAGAGAACTACCATTAAAGTGAGTGTCCAATAGTAAGTTTAGCGATTCATTACTTGAATTTGTCCAGCAGCCGTCTGTAGTGGCTTCAAAAGTTTCATCTATCGTGCCACAGAAGGATCGCCAAGAAGATCGCTTGGATTTCCTTAGTGCCGTTTTGTAGATTCTTAGGGATTCTTTGTAGGAGTCCCAATGAGAGGCTAGTCTTGCAGCTTTGGACCGCTTGAAAAGTTTCCTGCATTCCTTCCTGAGCGAGTCAAGCTCTGAGGCCCACCATTGTGGTTTCCTCTTTCCTTTTATGTGTTTAAGTGGACAAGCAATTTCTAGCGATCTGTTCATAGCTGAGGTAAGGTCATTGACTTTGTTGTTAAGTTCATTAGCGTTAGAGGAAGGACTAGATAATCCAGGTTCTCTGTAATGAGTTCCTGTATGAAGCCCAGTCAGTTTTCCGATAGTTTCGAAAAGTCAATGGACTCGGGTTATCACCCACATTTATATTGAACTGGATATATCTATGATCAGAGAACGAGTGTTCTTTGGATACTTTCCAGTCCAAGATCATATGGTGTATACTATCTGAGACAAGAGTTATGTCTAAGACTTCTTGTCGAGTTTTAGTTATGAAGGTTGGTTCATTTCCTACATTACTTACTAAGAGGTTAGTAACAAGAATATAATCAAAAAGATTTACCTCTGTCGTTGATATTCGTACTGCCCCATACAGTATGATGAGCGTTAGCATTGGTCCCAATAATTAGGCGGATCCTTTGACTTTCCGCTTCAGCGACGACTTTCTATAGGGTTTTCCAGGAAGAGAGCCAGGGTGATAATGCGCAAGATACGCCGAAACCAGCCAGAAACTTTCTTTGGTTGTTTCCAGCCTAGCTACGGTGGTATCTTTGTCACTGAAACGATATAGTAAAAATACATTAATGCTACGTTTCACTAGTATGCAAAATCTAGGTTCACCTTTATCTGTCACACAAAGTGTGTAGTACCCAGGAGTCCTGAGTCCGCGAACAAAGGATCCCATAATCCATGGCCTTAGATCAGGACCATGGTTTCCCCGTAACTAGCCACATGGAGAAGAAGTGAGGCTGAGGCCTTTATGGAGTGAACTAGAACTAATTAAATAGGCAATTTTTAAGAAAAAATCTTAAGAAAACGTCTGGAAATTGAGATTCTATAAAAAAAATCATTTAACGATTGCTTCAAGGAGGGGATTTGTTCGTAGACTACTACAATAACATGTGGTGTTGAAGCGAGCTTGAAGATCGCCTCTATTCTTTATATACCTGAATCGAGTTGAAATGAGCTTGATTCGATCGGGGATCGGAGTCGAGTCAAAATTTGTGAGTAAAAACCTGTGTGGTTTTATAGATAATGCATAATGGTCTGTTTATTTGCATGTTTGTGTGCAAAAAATATAGTTTTGTTTTAATAAAATTAAAAAAAAATGGACATGCTGAATTTATCAGGTCTTCATTGTTTAACACGAATCAAACTATCTCATTTGCACTTCACACATCGAAACACCATTTGCATTTTAGGAAGTGCTGTCATTTTTAAATCTTCTTGTGTGGTGGAAAGATATATTTAATCTTAACTGAGATAAACCTTTGGTGGAAACATAGCAAAACTTAATTATATTTTCTATCGTTTTCTCTTGCAAAATAAGCCCAGTTAGTCCATTTTCATTAACAAAACTAAATAATATCAGTAACAGATTGATTTTTTTCCCCAATGGAAAACACATGTACATAACTTTTTTATTATCTTATACAATTTGTCTAAATTAATTTATTTGTTTTTATATTTTACATTGTTTTGTTGGTTTTGTTTTTTAAATCTTGTTTTTATTTCGTTTGAAAAAGGAAAATGAAAGAAAAATATTTAAACTATTTAATAAATTAACATTAAAAACAAGAGACTAATAAATTAAAAAGACAAACATAAATTATCACAGTGTAGCTCAGGTATTTATTTTATTGCTAATGCGTAGCTTACAATGGTGTTGTATCGATCTTCTTGAGTGTTCATCGTTCTTCTTATTTTTTGTTGTATGCGCAAGCTTTCAAGATTATACCTCGTCGTCATTCTCTTCTCTTTGTCGAGTACTCTTACATCATCGAAATTTGGTATGTGGCCGCTATCAATTATATGTTGTGATAGCCCTGTTGATGGTTTCTTCTTTTTTATGTCCGCTTTGTGTTCCGTCATTCTTATATCCAGTTGTCTTTTTGTTGTTCCGATGTAAGCCAAATTGCGCTACTCCCCTTCAGTCCCCCCGCAGCAAACCTCATAGACAACGTTGTGTTGTTGGTTCTTTTCAATCGGAGCTTTGGTGGGTTCGTGAAAATGTTCCTGAGTGTGGCATTACTACTGATTAGTGATTACCTGATTATGCTGTTGTTGTTATTAGCTGTTGTTGTTTTGTTTATCGGGGTTGTTGTTTGATTTATTTTCTTTTGGATTAGGTTGTTTATTATAAAATTTGGATAGTTATTCATTTTGAGAATGTATTTGATTTTGTTTATGTTGTCATCTTTGAATTGAACGTCGCTTATATCAAGTATTTTGTTTATAAAATTTGTTGGTGTGTTAATTTTTTGTGAATTAGGTTGTGTTGATAAGTAATTTATTTTCCTTCTTGACGATGTAGGTTTTGGATACCAATTAAATATGATTCTATTGTTATTTCGGTGCATTTTAACGTCTAAGTAGGGTTGGCTATTGTTTTGTTCCATTTATATTGGAAATTGTATTTTTGTGTGATAATTGTTGAGTGTATTTAGTGTTGTTTTTTTATCTCTTTCTTTTGATATCGCAAATATATTGTCTACATACTTTGAAATGTGTCTAATATTTGTGTTTTTTTCTCTTAATTTTTGTTTTTCATTGTCAAGAAGGTCGTCGAGTATTATATCTGCTACTGTAGGAGATAAAAGATTCCCCATAGGCATACCAAATGTTTGATTAAAAAGTTTGTTTTCCTATTGGAAATAGTTATTTTCTTTTAAACAGAACTTTATCATTCTTAATAACTTTTTTTTGGGATGTTTGTAAATTTTTCTATTGTTGTCCAGTTTTTCATTTTTATTTTTATGGCAAGGTAGGTGGGTATGTTGGTGAATAATGAGATGACATCAAATGAAACGAGTTTATCGTCTTCTTCTAAAATTATATTTGACGTTGTATTTGTCGGAAAAAATGTTTTTCAATATATCACCCATATATTTTGACATTTGGTAACACGGTACATTTGAAGAGGAAGAAATTGATCTAAGTGGCAGATTGGTTTTATGTACTTTTGTGTAGTCCATATAATCTTGGTGGTATTGCTGCAGATGAATATAATTTGTTTTGTTGCCATTGGTCTATGTGATTACTTTTAAAAAGATCATTTACGATTTCATTATTAACTTTTTGTAGTTTTTGAGTTCTGTTCTTATTGTTTTGTAAGTGTTTCTGTCTTCTAAGAGTTCATTTATTTTATTATTATAAACTTCCTTGTACTTTATTATTGTTTTACTTCCTTTGTCAGCTTTTGTTATTATTATGTGTTTTTGGTATACTTTTAGAATTAATTTGTCCACTGTAGTGTTTTTATGTTTCTCTTATATCAATGACTTTGTATGCTATTTTCTATTATTCTAATACTTTGTTCTACGTCTGCAATTATGTGTATGAGTGAAAAGTTTTCATTGTCATTCATTGAGAAGCCATTTAATCTCTGTTGGAAATTGAATATCAGTTTTGTTAACAAACCACTTGTTGTGACATTAACAGAAACAACGTTTAATTTACGAATTGTCGAATTTAACCCATCCTCTATAAATTAAATTAAATTACTGGTATGTTACTCAAACACGAGAAATAGATGGTGGTAAGAATTGTTACAGTATAAAAGAGAAGGAAGAAAAAGAGTGTTTCCTTTGACTGTAGCAAAGGGTGTTCGAAAAATAAAGGTATACCTATATCATTTTTTAAAGTAATTTTATTTAGGTCTTATAAATAATGTTTAACATATGTGTAACGCTTGTAACGCTTGTAAATATTTATGCTTATTGCTAGATTTAAAAAAAAAAACTTTATAATAAAGTCCTTATTTTGGTTCTTACAGCAATTGTAATCAAATTCATTTTTAAAAATATCAAACATTTTCATTTCAAAATTATTACAAAAATATAAATTTGGAAAACTATTAATAAATGTTTGTTCGAGGCTCTCTTATGCATCAAAAAAATCTTGTTGTGGTCGTGTTAAATTTGCACCATCAAATTCTTTAAAATCTGTGAATATGGAAGACATATTAGGTTGCTGGCTCAGTTCCACTTCACACTTATGATTTTTGGCGGTATTTTTCAAAATATAACCTGCAAAATATGGTCTTCTGGATGGTTTTTCTTTAAATTGGGATGAGTTGAAAACATCAAATAATTTGTCAATTTTTTCAGCGGTTTTAATAGCTGTTGACGATGAAGCACCTATACTGGCAAGGGTATAAATATCAGCTGAAACGGTTGAACTTATTCACTGAGAAGCAAGTCTGACACTCATCTTGTGGCAATGGTTTGGAAAAGTATGTTCATAAGTCAGCTTTGGAGCCATTTTAAATGCAGATTTTTTGTCTATTAAGTAAAAATCAATGACATCTTTCCAAGTTGCTTTCTTTTTACCAAGTGCAACAATGCCATATTGGATAAAATTACGCCAAAAAGATTTCAAAAGATGAGGGGTGTCAAACCAAACATGTAACACATTTTAGTATTTTCAACATAAAAGAAAGGTTTGTGCAAAGGAATGCCTAGAAGTCTTTTAGAAGTCTTGGTCTGAAATAACAAATTAACTTCAATCAATTCTTTAACACATTTGACTACGATTTCCTTCAATGTATTGGATGGACAAGAGGAATTGACAAAGTTATACCCAAGTAACTGATTATACCGATGAGTAAGGCCTCTTACCATTACAACAATGGTATAATTTACAGCTAAATGTGTTTTATTCTGTCCATCATCTTCCAATCCTATTATTGCCAGAATTAACTTTTTCTTCTCGACCGCATGCCAAACACTTTAGATAATGTTTACCCATAATAATTTGTATTTCAATCACCTTTAAGATACACAAGATACACCCTTTATTCAACTTACTGAAACGCTTCCGCACAAATGATTACAATTCAAACCAGATCGCCTTTAAAATGCTTTGTGAAAATATGTAAACAATTCCTATTCCACCCCCAATGACATTTTAGTGTTACCAACTAAAGTAACAAATATTTTTTCTTATACTACGTTAAACATAGTATTTTTTTAATTTTTTAAAAGAACAAAACAAAGATGAAGTTGCAATTTTCATATTTCAGAAAGATACATTTATTTAAAAATTACATAAGAGGTATAACTTATAAAATAAAAAAATGACACATTAAATAAAAGAAGAGTAGAGGCTGGTCACATTCAATTAATGAAAAGCACAGCAAAACCACACACACACATGCGATCCCACTAGACGCAAACAAAGATCATTCACCGAAAGAACTAACGCTGTCGACATTTCCAAGAAAAATCATGCAGGTGCAATGCAATGGGCGTTTTTCTTTTTTAGTTCAGAGCAGAGCTCGAACTGTGAAAAAAATAATTGTGTTTCTTTTTGAGCTCTGAGCGTTCAGAGCTTCAAATTCGTGTTTCTTTTTTAGTTCTGAACATGTTCAGAGCGCGCTCTGTGAGTTCAGAATAAAATAACAGAGTAAACGGAGTAAAATGCTGAGCACAAACAATTTGATATCTGAAAGCCGGGAAATAAAAAAAAAATCATCATCAAAACAATAAAAATGGCGGAAGAGGCTGGTTGCTCTGGTGTAGAAGGTAAGATAATTTTGGAAAAACTAATTGCATATAGCATTTTTATGAATCAAATTTATTTCAGGCGTCAAATGGACCAACGATATGACTGTTTTTCTGATTAATTTGATTAAGGAGAATTTTGAACGCCTTCAAACTAACATAAAAAAAACTATATACCAAAAAATAAAATAATATATAATTAGAATATATAAAAATATAAAAATATAAAAATAACATTTGAGCAGGTCGACTCCAAATGGAAAGGCCTAAAGCGGCAGTGTACAAAAATAAAAGAAGAAAACGACACAACAGGAAACATGAGGAAGTATTGGGTGCATTTTGATTTAATGCACGACATACTTTTTCGAGCACCCGAAATCCATCCGCCGGCTGTAATTTGTTCCGAAGATTCTGACGTTCAAGTGGCAGAACACTTTGTAATAGAAGACCCAGAAACTTCCAGGACTAATTATAGCATCAGGAAGAGGAAGAATAATAAAGTCGAGGATATGATAGAAAAACGGCATCGAGAGAGGATGGAAGTCTCGAATAGGTTTTTAGACTTATTTGAAAAAATGATTGATAAAATGTAGCAGTTTTTTGCTTACTTTTTTATCCTTTTCTTAACATGTCATGAAGTATTTTATTTATTTTTTATTTTTTTAAATGTAGCAGTTCCTTTTTCGTTATTTATGAAGTGTTTTTTTTTTTTCTTTTTCTAATGAAGCTCCAATGTGATAAACTTTTTAAATGAAGTTTACTTAAGTACAAAAATAAATAAAGTGATATTTTTCTTTGTATACAAATATAATTCTTGTTTTATTTTATCATATTATATAGATCCATATGAAAAGATAAGATTTTTTTTCGAAATATCCAATGGAATTGAAAAAAATACTTTTTTGTTATCATATAGCTTTAAAATAATATATTCATCAAACTTTCTCTTTTTGTTTGAGCTGTTTGCGATAGAGTCCGCTTCACGGTCATTGTCAATATTTTCGTCGTCTTCAAGAATGATGAAGTCTTCTGCCGTATCGTTGTATGCTATACATATATTATGTAAAATACATGAGGCCATAATTTTTCACAATTGATATAGGCTTCAGTGAATTTATACTGAACAGTCTCCTCCACCTGCCTTTCAGCAATCCGAATGCGCGTTCAATTGAAACACGACATTTGGAATGAACCCTATTAAATATTTTGTGTTCATCCCTCAAACGCCCATTATCCTTGTATGGAGTTACCAGCCACTGCTTCAGAGGATACGCTGAATCTCCCAATAGATGCTGCTCTTCATGTATGTAGAATTGACCTTCAATAAATTTCATTTAATTAACTTAATATGTTGAAATAAATAAACTTAATTTAGCAAGACAACCTGAGTTGATTTTATCTATTATTTTTGATCTCCTCAATAAGAGCGCGTCATGAATTGAACCTGCTTCGCCAGTATAGCAGTACGTAAACTCCAGTCTGGTTGCAAACTCCTTGCAGTAGAACCGAATGGAATCCTTTCCGATTTATATAGGAGTTGGGGGATATAGTCGGTGCTCTAATTGCTATATGGCAACCATCTATGGATCCAATTACTCCTGGAAATATTTAATTTCAAAATAAATAATTATATTAAATAATATTAAACAAATTGTGATTCTTACCTGGTAAACGGGTTTTCCGCAAATAATGCGCAGACGTTCTGGCAGCCTCATCTGAATTAGGCCATTTTATAAACCTCTTCGTCCTATTTAATTGAATGAGATTATCACAAATGCTGGTGATAATTCGGAATACGTTTGCAGTGCAAACGCCGAATCTATCTGCAATCGATCTATAATCATACCTTTAGTTAAAAGTATATTGTAATAATACATTAATACAAACCTCATGCATTCGGGATTGCCTAAGTACCATAAAGTTATCATAATTTTTTTTTCAATATCGGTAGATTCCCTACCAGGTCCATAATTATGTTGTTCCATAGCAAGAAGTTCTTGGCACAACATATCAAATACATTCGGATTCACTCGAAAATGTTGTTTGAAAGTCTTGTCAGAGAATCTCGACACCACTTCTTCGGCATACTTCTCATTTTTTATAATTCGCCTTGAATTAATTTCCACAGTATTGTATTCATCTTCTTCATCTTCATCATCAAAAAACAAACTAAATGCTTCCCTTAAAATAATAGCTTTATCCATTTTTGTTGAACAATAAACTAGTTTTACTCTTCTGGATTAACAAATATTTACGTTTGATAGTCTGACATTTAGAGTTGGTTAAACATCGATAGTTTCCACTTTTGATAGTATCGATAGTTTTGGGAAAACACTATCGATACTATCGATGGTTTTACTAAATATCTTAAAAAGCATTTAAAAAGTCTTTTCTATTAGGTACACATCTTTTGAATAATAAAAAATGTCTGTAGTGATTGAACAGAAAAAAAATAGCCTTGTGGTAAAATAATTTGAAAGTATTGAAACTATCGATAGTGTGTTCGATAGTTTTTAGAAACTATCGATGTACGCGATAGTTTTTTACTATCGATAGACTATCTATGTTTAACCCACACTACTGACATTTGACATTTCAAATCATGACAGTTTAGTGCTCAAGTTGTTTCATAATTAAATCAGAGAGCTCTGAACATACTCTGCTCAGAACTCTACTCTACTCTACTCTGTTCGCTCAGAGTATGCTCAGAGCTCAGCTCTGAACTAAAAAAGAAAAACGCCCAATAATGGAAAAGAGAACATTCAACAAATCTCACGATTCATTATTTTTAAGAGAATAAATGTAAATTAGTTTAAGTTCTAACTTTGCTCAAATAAAGATGTGTTTTTTAACTCCAATAAATATAAACAAATTTAATTGGCGCAAAACCGGTGTGGCTCGAGACAATATTAAAGCAAGCAAAAGTCGACGTTAAAACCTCGCCGCGTGTGTTAAGTAACAAAAGAATAAGATGACGTAAAGCACCTCGCCTCGTTTGTGAAAAATAATACTAATAAAGTGTAAGCCGACGCAGATCTGCCTCGCCGTGGTGTGTGTTAGTGTGTGAAAAAACTCTCAGCCAAAACGCGAACCCGTCACCAGGTTCATACAAACAGGAGTCGGTTGACAAATTGTAGCCCACGAAGGAGTGTGTGACAAATAGTAGTAGCTGCAAAAGCGAAGAGGAGCAATGTTGATCATACCAGCGAGGGAGAAAGTACTCATGGTGTTTTTACTGTAAGACATATTTTATAAAAATTTTAAATCAATATTAGTAACTTAGTAAATTATTAAATTAAATCAATTACAAATTCAAACAATACATATTTTTCAAAAAAATAATAATTTTTAATTTACGGTGTTAAGAAAAGAAATTTTACGAAATAATAATAATTTCTAATAGAAATCAACATATTTAACAAAAATATATATATTTATAGGAAAAATTAATACAAATTACCGTTAAGCTAGAACTCAGTTATCCTTTTACAATTTAATTTTCACAACCATTGAAATCTAGTGATTATTTTCCACACTTTCTTATCAAATTTAAATAGAGTCATGGCAAACCCAAATAACCTTAATATAAACCCTATAAACCCTAATCCTCCTAACCCTCAATTAGATAATCTGGCTGGAAACCCAGCACTTACAAATCTTATTTTTTCTATAGTAAGCCAAACCCTTCGAACGGAAGGAAGAAACTTAGTTTATTCAATCTTAAATCCTAACGCTGATCAATTCGCTGGAATTGACCAGGCTTGTAACCCCGACCAAAGAGGAAATGTTAATGACCTCGATAAAATACCAGACGTGGTAAGAAGCTTAAGGGAAGGGAATGATAGGATACGTAAGATTTATGAACACTTAAGAGGATCTGCAAAATATTACGGAATTATTAACGTAATAAGAAATAAGATCGTTGGTCATGCAGACCACGTCTTAGAATCATATAATATACCATTAAATTGGGAAAAGATCTCCAGATGTTTAACCTCTGCGTAATGCAGGATAAGCGGGATTTAGGTACCTTAGAGTACCACTAACATCCCTTTTCCAAGGCTACTCCTCCATTCAAGACTTCTTGAAGTCTATTCACATCTTTCACTGATGCTTAACAAAATATCTTCAATGGATGTCAGTCAGGAAGCCTTAAATCTATTAATGCACGCATATAGGGAAAATGCCTCAGACACATTTGTCAGATGATTAAAGGGTGATATGCCTAGACTCCTATGCATACGAGAGCCCTCAGATCTACCCCAAGCTTTACACTTTCGTCTGAAGCTCGAAAATCAACATTTTCGAACCCAATATGCAGTTGCAACTACCCCCAATTTCAACAACAGTTCTATCCACCATTAGGTCAACAACCTACAAATTGGGCTTACCCACAAGGCTTTAATAATTTTCAACCGCGACCGTTAGTACCACAAAGACCCCAACAACCTTCTTTCCGACTCAGTCGTCCACAGTTACAGAACAATCGTCTACAGATGCAATATGCACAAAGAACCCAACAACCTTATGCGAATCATAATCGCCAAAAATGCAGTATGTTTCAAAGCCTCAACCGACACCAGTACCGATGGACACAACAACAATAAGGACAAATAATATTAACTATATTAATTAAACCTTGCAAAATATTGGCCACCAGCAACTAAAAGAACAGTAGCAGACCCACCATCAAATCAAGTACACCCCAATAAAATGCAAAGGAATTTCCATTTGGAAACCATGAACGAAGTAGAACCTGAAAACAGTTACGAGCAGGACATCGAATATGAAGATCAACAATACGGCCAGACTCTTTAAGAATACACTGATTCACTTCCTCAAGAACATGAAAATTCCCTTCCACAATCAAATACAGATTTCTCAAACGAACAGTATGATATGGAATACAATGATATTCATTTTTTAGATTAAGCTGTTCCTCTCTTCCATACTTCTAATGCAGAACGAAGGGTGGAGCAATAATAAAAATCCTAATTGACTTGACACCGGGTCAAATTTTACATTCAACCTTGTCTCGTATCTAAACCACGTACAAACGAAAAACCATTTTACGCTAATTCTGTAGGAGGAAATATCAAAATTACACAACATACCTTTCTAAATCTTTTCGACCTCAATGACATACAAATTAAATTTTTCTTAATGCCTGAGTTAAGATCTTTTCATGCCATTCTAGGGAATGCCAGCCTTAAAGATATCTCGGCTATAATCCATATAAAAGACAACTTCATGATTATATATAATCAATCTCTCTCTCTTTCACATCTAAGCGTGAGAGAGAGAGAGAGAGAGAGAAGTGAAAGTCAAGTTTTTTAAGTGCTCTAGTTTATTTATTTTAAAATTTTGAATTTTGAGTAATAAAAATTAATATTAACTTAAAAAAATAATTTAAAAAATTTTAAGGTAAAATTCGCCCGCAAAAAGTGGAACCCTAATTATAGAGTCACCCAAAAGGTACGATTTAATTAAATCTTATACTTTTCACAAAAGGTAGCCATATTTTGTGTGTGTGTCTAACTTTATGCAATCGAAGAGAAAGTTGGGGGAAATATCTCCATATAAGTCCCCATAAAGCAAAAAATCTACACTTTTTAAACACTTTTTACTACATAATAAAACCAACATGCAAGCAATGACTTAAAATCCATTCTCGATATTTGCCTGGTTGAGCATCTAAAAAATATTGCCACTAAGTCCCACATATCTGCCATTTCCGCTGAAATACAGATGTTGCGGTCCCAAAACCAGCAGCTTACGGGATGTTTGCCCATTGTTGAGAACGATTGCGAAGCAATCGAAAGACAACTGGAAATTCTACACGAAAAATATAACGAAAATACTTTTGTATAGCATTTTCTAATTAGAGGATCGAAATTAAGAATAACCGATTATTTGTTTTCCCATGATTTGTTACGAGCGTTGAAAATAACAACAAGTCATGAACTGTCATTTATCAAAACAACTTTTAGTGAGGACTCAATGTGCTTTTCTGACAACATAAACGTCAGAGTTCATAAAAATAACGCCATTGCGTTGCAAGAGCCATCTGTGAGCCACTTTATGAACAATGAACATGGTTCGGCTCCGAGGTTGACCCAACATCATCATTCAACTTAGGATAGAATTGCCGTCTGCCATGAAACTAATTTTAATTTGTTTGATTTAAATATTTTTTGCTATAATGTTACTGGACTTAAAAACAAATTATTAATGTCAGAATTTTTTAAAATAGTTTTAAGCTATGACATATTTATATTATTGGAAACATTTGTGGAAGAGGGTAAAGAGTTACAATATCTTAAGTATCTTGAAGGTTTCAATCTTCGATGGTTGCCATCTATTAGAAATAATAGACTTGGTAGAGCTAGCGGTGGTATTCTATGCGGTATAATAAACAACTTTTTAAACAAAAATATCAATTTCAAAATTAGCGAAAACCTAATAATAATAGAATGTGTCATTGACACAAAACATTATTTAATAGTTCCTTTGTACCTGAATTTCAGTAATTGGAAAAGTGACTCTGAAAATTTGCAAGACTTTCTACTAAACGAAAATAATGGCAACATTTTAATAATTGGAGATTTAAACAGTCGGATAGGTGATTTCCAAAACTCTCCTTCTACAACAAGTCAAGTTTTCATTCAAAAGGGGATCTTTAGATGAATGTACAAATTTAAATGGAAAATGCCTGATAGATTTGATCGAGGATTTTGTTTTTTTTTTTTATCTGGAATGGGACCTCCATAAGTGATAATGCTGGCAATTTTACGTTTATTTCCAATCAAGGTTGCTCTATAATCGATTACTGCTTAGTCAAAGGGGATTGGCTTGACATTGTGAAAGATTTCAAGGTTTTTCTGGTTAATTATTCAACTCACCTCCCCATTTGTGTGTCGTGTGAATTCAAAACCCAAGAAATCAATATCCGACTTCAAAATGTAAATGGTTGCAACAGACTACGTTGGATTAGAAATAAATCGGATATTATTAAGAGAAACTTAAACCAGCATTCAATTATTATCACAAATCAAGCTACACACAATTGACGAAGCAACAGATTTGATATTAAGCACTATTAGAGAGTCAGCAGTTACCTATTCAATTAATAGAGGAAGCGTTTTTAAATCTAGTTGGTATGACGAGGAATGTAGGAGAAGTAGAGAAAAATCTTTCAAGTTTTTGAAACTTTTTAGGAAAACGAATAATTTGGCTTTTAAATCCTTGTATTTGCAGTCAAATAAAGCATTTAAAAATATATGCAGCCGTAAAAAACAACTTTCTCTCAACAACTCAACATTAAATCTTGTACAGAGCAGAGATTCTAGAGTGTTTTGGGCTAATGTGCGTATTTTAAGTGGGTGCAATAAGTCGCCTGTTATTTGCATTAGTGTCGATCAAATGGCATCGTATTTCGAAACACTTCTACTTACTACTTAGTTCACTGCGGAAGCTATTCACTCAAATTCTTTACTTAAGACTTGCTAGTTGGGCTAAAAGAAATAATAAAATAAGCTGTTTCCAGGCTGGGTTTCGTGCTAATCTCTCCACAGTGGACCAAATCTTTACTCTCACTAGTGTTGCTAGACGCTTTATAGAGAAGAAAACAAATCTTTATGAATTTTTCGTTGATTTTAAAGCAGCCTTTGATACCATCAACCGAAGCTCATTATTATTTAAACTTTCATGCATCGGTTTATCAACAAAATGTATACAAATGTATGAGCAAGTTCTCTCAAATACGACAGCTGTGGTTAAAAATGGCATGAGCACGTCGAAACAATTTAGGTCAGAAACAGGTGTCCCACTGGGTTGCATTTTGAGTCCCTTGGTTTTCTCGCTCTTTATAAATGACATTGAAGATAATTTACCAGGTGGTGTTGTTTTTGGTGATCTAGTTATCAAGGTGCTCCTTTATGCGGATCATTTATTTTAACTGATAATCCTGTGACGCTTCAACTCCAAATTTGAAACAATATTGTGATTTGTGGGACCTTCAAATACATACTGCGAAGTCTAAGATCATGATATTCAGACACAATAATTGCAGTGCATGTAATGACCGTTCTTGGAACTTGAGCGGTTCAAATATAGAAGTAGTTAAGGACTTCAAATATCTAGGTTTCACAATAGCACACAATCTGAACTTTCAAAGTCATATAAGAGATAAATTGACCTCAGCAAAAGCAACTATTAACTGTATGTGGTCAAAATTTTTTTCAATAATAAAAATATAGATCCGGCTTCGAAATTTAAAGTGTTCGATTCAACCGTTAAAAGTTGCCTTGGCTATGGAAATGAAGTTTATGGCTACATGCAATTAGACGAAATAGAAACTATCCAAAGATATTTCTTCAAGCGAATCTTAAGACTCAAATCTATTTCCCCCAATTATGCCATATCTAAAAGCGAATGCAGACTATATAATCAAAGTCATGCTAAGATCTAACAACAATTTGCAGAAAAGGATTCTCCTCACAGCGTTACGTTACAGATACACACCTTTTAAAGATTGGAGTGGGTTGGCCTCAGAATATAACTTTCCTTTGACGTTTTGTTTGGATAATCTAGATTCGTGAAGGAATGAACTTTACGATTGTGTTTCTGTTATAGATGACAGTATTTTTCAGACTTTTCTCAATCGGGCAAAGGAGTCCGAATCTAGATCATTATACAGTAAACTTAATTTCTCTTTGGGGGAAGCAAATTATTTTCTAACCGAGTTCCCTTTTGTTGAGATAAGTCTGATATTTAAGGTTCGCACGGAGATGCTTGAGCTTAACTATAGACTCTACAGAAATTATATAAATCCTAGCTGTACATTATGTAACCTTAATCAAATTGAAAATGTTTTCCACTTCCTAGCGTTATGTCCGATCTTACAAGAGATCCGGCGTTTTTACTTCAATAAGAGCTTCCTTTCGTTTGAGGACTGTCTTGGAGTTTTAAATGGTGAGGGTGGTTGAAAACTTCTTATTAGTTTTTTCTCTGAAGCTCAAGATATATGTTAGTAGTTTTTTTTGCTAAATTAAAGGTCTTTAACATTTGTTATTGTCAAATCAAAAATAACTTCTCTCTCAATGTTTAAAATTTAGGTATAACCGGCCTGTATTTTTGTGAAGAAAAAATAAAGATAACAATAATAATAATAATTATTATCTATGTATTATCTAAATAATTCGATTAAAGTTAAAATCAAACAACTAGTCGCACAATCAGTTAATACGATTAACATCAGAACTAATCACATGTCTATGAAACAAAAAACAGATGTCCAGAACTTAATAAACAAATACCCCACTTTATTCGATGACCCAAATAATAAACTTTCTTGCACCACTGGCGTAAGGGGAGAAATTAGAACTACCACAGATTCTCCTGTGTATTCTAAATTTTACCCATACCCAATGGCACTGAAAGAAGAGGTTGAAAACCAAATAGAAGAACTTCTTAAAGACGGTATTATTCGACGTTCAAGATCGCCTTACAATTCACCGGTGTGGATTGTACCAAAAAAGGCTGATGCTTCCGGGAAAAAAATACAGACTAGTAATAGAATATCAAAAATTGAATTCAATTACAATAGCTGACCGATACCCAATTCCAGAGATAAATGACGTTTTATCCAAAGAAAGAAAGAATAACTGGTTCACAGTTCTTGATTTAAAAAGCGGGTTTCACCGGATTCCCTTAAAGGAATCGGATATGGAAAAAAAATGCTTTTTGAATTAATCATGGTAAATACGAGTTCACTAGGTTGCCTTTTGGCCTAAAAAATGCACCCTCAATAATTCAGAGGGCTCTTGATGATATCTTACGTGACCACATTAGCAAAAAATGCTACGTGTACATTGATGGCATTGTTATCTTCAGTCAAGACGAGGCTACTCATCTTGAAAATATCCAAAAAGTCTTTAAAATCTTAAATGATGCTCATATGAAAGTACAGCTCTACAAGTGCGAGTTCTTTAAACAGGAAACAGAATTCCTTGGATTTATTATCTCTTCCAAAGGCATCAAAACAAATCCGGATAAAGTAATCGCCATAAAGAATTTTCCGCCTCCAACAACATTGAAGGAACTACGTTCTTTTCTTGGTCTGTTAGGCTACTACCGCTGCTTCATTCGAGACTACGCGAAGTTAGTTAAGCCCCTGACATCCCTTTTAAGAGGGGAGGATGGCCGTGTTTCAAAAAACACTTCAAATAAAAACCAATTCACCTCGACGAAAATGCAATCGAAGAACTCAATAAATTAAAAAAATCCTTGGTTTCCGATGATGTAATACTAATATATCCTTTTGAGTTTACAACAGATGTCTCGAATTACGCGATAGGTGCCGTGCTATCACAAAAGTAAAAGCCTATTAACTTTATTTCTAGGACATTAAGTAAAGCTGAGGAAAACTATGCCACTAACGAAAAAGAAATGCTTGCCATCGTATGGGCATTGGCCTCTCTCAGGAATTACCTATACGGTTCGGCAAAAATTCGTATCTTTACAGACCACCAACCGCTCACTGGTGCACTTAGCACAAATAATAACAACAGCAAACTCAAGAGATGGAAAGCATCTTTAGAAGAGTTCAACTATGAACTAAAATATAAACCAGGAAGAACAAACATAGTCGCGGATCCAGAACACCTCCAATAACACAAATCAACTCCCTAACACCTACGATTCATAGTGACGAATCACACAGGTCACACGGTTTAATTTATAGCGTAGAATCCCCAATAAACTGTTTCAAAAAACAAATTTTATTCCAAGAAGGTACACCACCTAGCCAAAATTTCCAAATTATATATTTGAACTATCATAGACACACTATAATCGAACATATTTATACCGAATCAAATCTAATACAAATTCTAAAAAAGTGCCTAAACCCATCATTAACAAATGGAATAAAAACAGGCGAACACATAATGGGTTCAATACAAAATATATATAGAGAACATTTTGTTTCTTACAAGATTTTATTTACTCAGATTCAAGTTCAGGACGTAGAAAACGAACAGGATCAAGAGCCTTTGGTTATGGATGAGCATAATGGCGCTCACAGAAACCAAAAAGAAAATAGGATTCAAATATTGGAAAAATACTTTTTCCCCTCCCTTAGTAAAAAATTAAAAAATTTACGAAGCTTTGTCTCATCTACTTTTTCCCTTCCCTTAGTAAAAAAATTAAAAAATTTACGAAGCTTTGTCTCATCTGTAAACAGAACAAATACGATAGGCATCAAAATAAAGTTCCAATACAATCTACCCCCATCATTTTTGTCAACGAGAAATCATTTAATTCAGCCTCTATTCTATTCATGCTTAAAAACGAATTCGGAATCAATATTTTTACTACACCTCCCTACACAAGCACATCTAATGGTCAAATAGAGAGATTCCATTCAACTCTCGCTGAAATTATGAGATGTCTTAAAGCTGAAAAAATTTATAAATCCTTTACGGAACTCTTAGAAGCAGCTGCTAATGCATATAACCTTTCTGTAAATTCTGTCACAAACAATAAGCCAATCGATTTATTTTTCAGCAGAAACACGAAAAATGCAGCACAAATCAAAGATGCACACTTAAAAAATATAGTTAAATTAAAGTCTAAACAAGAAGCTGATATAACATACCATAATAAGAAAAGGCTTGATTTAAAATAAGTCCACAACTGTTGTAACCCATTCAAGCAGAGTCATTCACAAATCCAATATTATAAACTAATTCCCATTTCCTATTTTTTCCTCTATCCAACAGATACCTGCTTAACCCTATCAAAGGATCCTTTAACATCTTAGACTATTCCAATTCCCCGATCATCATCCTAAATAATGGCCATGCAAAAATCTCAGAGAATAATATAAAACTCATACATACAATAGAACTTACTCCCTATGAAAACTGCGTCTCCGAAGCACATCCCCTTATCCTGAAACGAATTTCCAGAACCAATCCTTTCTTCCCAATAATCCAGCACGAAATACAACAAATCTTAGATATTATTAAGAGTTTAAAAATTAACAGATCAAAACGATACCTAGATTTCATAGGAACCGGATGGAAGTGGATTGCCAGTACACCGGACCACGATGATTTTAAATACTTAAAAATAAGATAAACAATTTAATTGAAAATAATAATGAACCAATAGTAATATGCGAAGAGTATACAAATCGGATCAATACACTTACTAATATAACAAATTAAACACGATTAAAAAAGATAGTATAATTGAATATCAATATAATGTTGTTTTATTATTAAAGATTAAACTCATAAGAGTAGAGCTAACAAATATTGTATATGCAATTGAATTTGCAAAAGAAAATGTCATTAATTTTAATATGTTATCAAGAAATGAAATAAAGTCAATCATAAGTAAAATAGACAAAGAAATGTTGCCTTACGCAAATTTTGAACAAGTAATAGAGTTTGCAAATGTAAAACTTGCCTCTGATTCTAAAAATTTACTTTATATTATAAGCATTCCTAAAACAGAAAAAGAAATGCACGAAAAATTAACACTTATACCAATTATAAAGAAAAATGGATTAATAAATAAAATAGCACATAGAAATATTTTAAGAAACGAAAAACATACCTATGGGTTGTTAAATAATTGTAAAGAAATAGAAGAAATATATCTTTGTAAGAAAATAGATTTATTAGATCTAAGTAACGATAATTGTATAATTGGATTATTAGAAACCAAAGTTGAGTCTTGTAATTCTACAAATAGCCAGCATATTGACAAGGTCAAAGAAATATCGTCAGGTCTAGTCGTCTTCAACCAATTTAATG
Organism: Eupeodes corollae; assembly: GCF_945859685.1. Lineage (NCBI taxonomy): Eukaryota > Metazoa > Arthropoda > Insecta > Diptera > Syrphidae > Eupeodes > Eupeodes corollae. Next base: position 82,557,255 of record NC_079148.1, read on the forward strand.
GAACAATAGAAGTCAAAAACATAACCCGAACGTTTAATGGAAACTATGTCATCAAATCCAGTAATGAAACGATATTCATCAATAACCAACAGTACACTTCCCAAGAAATCATAAATATCCAACCCCTACCACCAACATTGCACCCAACTTCAGAAGATTTAGCAGTCGAAGAGGTACTTTCACTCCAACTAATGAAAGAACTGAATACTAGAAATACGCATTATCTTACGAAGATTCAACTTGAAAAAGAAGTACACCAGATAACAACTTATAGTAGGGGAGCCCAAGAAGGATACCTAGTACCCCATTGAATACCTCCACCAAGTATTAGCCCCGTATATGTGGCCGCGCGTCAAGGATAAAGGATCAGATTAGTAAAAAAAAATGATCATCTGAAATTCTTGAGCGCGTAAAATTAAGGTAGGGTAAGTTAGTTATATGCTAAAAAGTGTATATTCCACTAATCTGACAATTTTCGTTTGACGATAAGAAGTAGGCGGGTTATAAACTTGTAAAAAAAACGTTATCTTGACTTTCTCGAGCGTGGTTCAATTTTTTTTTATTTTGAAGGTAATAATTCAACGTTCACAAATAATATATAATCTGACGATTTCCGTTAGCCGAAGTGAGGGTAGGGGCAATCAAAAAAAATAATTATTTAAAATGGAAAAAAATAATTAAAAAATAACGGTGATACTTACAATTAAGATGTATACATTTTTTAAAGCCAACATTCTGTTTTATTAGCCAGTTTTTAATTTAAGTCAGAACTATGCGTAGTTTTTGAAAAATTTAATTTTAAACTCAAAATTTAAGTAAAAAAAGTTAAAAAAAACGGTTTAAAGTGTAATTTTTGAATACTTCAAGATTATTTACCTTTGTTTTTATTTCAGAATTTATTGTTCTTAATTGTTTTTGATCAAAAACTGAAAAGTAGATGATTTCATGTCTTTTAGTTTTTGAAAAAATTGAAAATAACCACAACTACTTTTTTAAATTAATTCTTTTTTTTTTTGCTTGAGTGGTCTTATTTTGATAGTAATAATAGTAGGTCTGAATGTGGGTGTATGCAACAGTGGGGTGTGTGCGAGTTTGGGTGTCGCCACACCGAGGTGTGTATGGGGGCATGATGCCCCCTGCAACCCCTCTGCTTGGGCACACTATTGGATTTGGAGTGGGTCCAAGGTGCAGTATGTGCAAGGTGGGGAGGGTGAAAGGCGCGATGGTTGCAAGATGGGGTGCATGCAAAGTTTCTTTTGCATTTAAATAAGCTGGATTTAAGAAAAATTAATTTATCTCAAATACTTAAGCAAGGAAAAAAAAATAATAATAATAATAATAATACAACAAAAAAAATATTTCCATTGTCAGATTAGCCGAATCCCTCCAGATAATCGTCAGATTAAGAGGCAACACGTTTAGGGTATATAAATGAACCATGTAAATCAAAATCTGACGCGCTCGAGTATTTCAAAATGCAAGTTCTAATAATGGCCGCGAGTATGGGTCACATCCAAATCGTCAGATTATTACATAGGAGCGATCTTTTAGGTTCACTTAACATCCCCTTTGAAAATCTAACGGGATCGGTTAAATTTTGTTTTTTACCGTTTTCAACCCTTACGTACGACCACCCCCATCATGGAAATGGTCAGATGAACATACGTATATTTTCAAAAATACGTAGAACATGGATGCTATTAATATCTGACGCGCTCGAGTATGTCCATGCAACTTAGACCTGTGTCAATCGTGATTGATTCGGTCTTTATGAACCGTTCATAAAAACGATTGAGTGAATGCAATCGTAGTAAACCAAATCAATCGTTCTCAATGTCAATCGTTTCATCATGCTGTCTTTCGTTTTAAAGTGAAAGAAATATGTTTCGTTCATCCAACTTATTCTTATTTTCAAATGAAATGATATAAAATGGGGATTAAACATAGCTTTGAAACAATCAATCAATTATTTCAATACTAATCGTTTTAAAGACCGAAACTGAATGAAAATGAAGTACCTTAACCTTACCTACTATACTGCAAAAAGTTCCATATAGTTCCGCACGCTTATTTTCCATTCAAAACCAAAACGAAACAGAAACCTAAATGATTGAAAAAGTGAACGATTAGAATAGAATGAAATTTGCCCATTTTATTCGCATCCAAATGAAGCAGATACCAAAACGATTGAAAAATTGAACGATTGAAAAGAACGAATCATTGAACTGAACGACATATGAACGATTGAATCTTTTAAAATGAACGATTGACACACCTCTAATGCAACTGTTTTTTTTTTACATTTTTGAAAACTTATAGCCGCTCCCCCCACAGATGAAAGTGTATATATGATATAGCATTTTTTTGTTCTTATCACCTAAGCTTCGCATTCCAATAGGTCTCTTTGACGCTCGAGTAAATTCCGATTTAGCATCCTGGGCTCCCCTACTATTACGTGATAATTGCAGCCGTATATCTCATATTAATATTCACACAATATAAATCCAGAAAAGCAAACAATAACCCGAAAGTAACACCACCAATGATAGCGATAACAAATCAAGGTGAATTATATCATCCATCATCCTTACAGAAATATCCCAGCATCTTCAATATCATGTAATGCGTGGACATTATTTTAAGAAGGGAGGAGTTAACGCAAACAAAGTTCATTCACCGAAAGAACTAACGCTGTCAACATTTCCTAGAAAATTATAACATTAGCTATTTCAGGTAAGGATTAAAATTGATACATTTGACCTGTTTTCACTTATAATAATTTTTTGTTTTGTTTTATTGTTCATTTTTAATTGGATTAGTAGGTGCTGCATATGTGTAGAGAGTGTCCCTACTCATTATTAGATATACTCTGGCTATTGTCTACTCCAGATTTAGAATTTTTTTATGAAATTTATATTCAATATTTGTTAATCATTTATGTATTTGTTGAGATGTGAAATTATTTTTTATTTTTAATGTTGTATTTGTGATATGTTTTGGTTATTCCGTACTCTCTACATTTTATTAAAAATTTAAGTCTCTATTTTAGTTTGATTAGTCTTCTCTTCTGTTTGCTGTAATGTTTTAATGTAATGCATGTTTATATGTCGTATTTAATTTTAATGTGTTCCAAGAATTGTTTCATAATGTCAGTGATCTATAAAAGTTTTGTCAGCAGGCCCTCCAATAATATTTATATATGTATGTTTTATGTGACCAATTTTTTTTTGAATATTTGTAGATTTATGTTTGGTAATGCAAGCTGTTTTGGTCAATTGATTTTAAATGCAAATAAAAAACTTTATTTCATCTTTTACCTAACGTTTCGTCGCCGTTTCGTTTTTATTATGATCTTTATTTAACATTATGAAAAAAAAAATGTTTATTTAATATTTTATACAATTAAATTAAAAAAAGGAAACTTACATGTTGTTTAATTGTTGTTGTATTTCACATTGTTTTGTTGGTTTTGTTTTTTAAATCTTATTTTTATTTCGTTTGAAAAAGGAAAATGAAAGAAAAATATTTAAACTATATTATGAAATAACATTAAAAACAAGAGACTAATAAATTAAAAAGACAAACATAAATTATCAAAGTGTAGCTCAGGTACTTATTTTGTTGCTAATGCGTAGCTTATAATGGTGTTGTCTCGATCTTCTTGAGTGTTCATCGTTCTTCTTATTTTTTGTTGTATGCGCAAGCTTTCAAGATTATACCTCGTCGTCATTCTCTTCTCTTTGTCGAGTACTCTTACATCATCGAAATTTGGTATGTGGCCGCTATCAATTATATGTTGTGATAGCCATGTTGATGGTTTCTTCTTTTTTATGTCCGCTTTGTGTTCCGTCATTCTTATATCCAGTTGTCTTTTTGTTGTTCCGATGTAAGCCAAATTGCACTACTCCCCTTCAGTCCCCCCGCAGCAAACCTCATAGACAACGTTGTGTAGTTGGTTCTTTTCAATCGGAGCTTTGGTGGGTCGTGAAAATGTTCCTGAGTGTGGAATGATGCGCTTTCTTGTTTAATGATTGAATGTAAGCTTCTACCGTCTGTTAACTTTGTAATATAGCGCATGCTGAAGTCCCTGATTATGCTGTTGTTGTTTTATTTATCGGGTTTGTTGTTTGATTTATTTTCTTTTGGACTAGGTTGTTTATTATAAAATTTAGTTAGTTATTCATTTTGAGAATGGTTTTGATTTTGTTTATGTTGTCATCTTTGAATTGAACGTCGCTTATATCAAGTATTTTGCTTTTGAAATTTGTTGGTGTGTTAATTTTTTGTGAATTAAGTAGTGTTGATAAGTAGTTTATCATCCTACCTGACGATGTTTTATTTATTTATTCAGCTTAATACAAGCTATCATAGCCTAAAATAACTTAACACTAGCTTAACATGTTTTTTTTTTTGCATTTCTTGTTATCACTTTTAACATTAATTCATGTGGGCCCTAAGGCCCACATAAAAGCTCTTTAATGTACAAGAACTAACAATTTTGATTTCATTTGACTTAAAATTACAAGGGACGGGGAATTCGGACTCAAAAAGGGAAAAGGTAAAGGGCATCTTTCAGATGGGATTTGGAAATGTTGAAATCGAAGACTACCATAGCAAAGAAAAGGGAAACAGATCGCAGATTTCGAGGGTTAGTCTTAAGATGAATATCACTCAGGAGTGCCGGGAATCTATATTGCCCATTAACAATTGGTGAGCAAATAATATATCAGCGTTTTTGCGGCTAATATATAAGGGCTGCAAACCTATAAGTTTTAGTCGATCGGCATAAGAAGGCAAGTTGGATATATCATCCAAGTGGAGGCCACGTAAGGCAAATCGAACGAAACGTCTTTGAACATTTTCAATTCTGAGTGAATAGTTTTCATAAAAGGGAGACCATACTTGGCATGCATATTCAAGATGAGGACCGTCTAGGGAACTGTAAAACGCTTTAGTTACATAGGGGTTGGAAAATTCTTTTGACCATCTCTTAATAAAACCGAGAGATCTATAAGCTTGGTGTTTGTCACACATAATACTAAGATCTCTAATAGAATCGACTACGTTGACGGCGTCATTAAGGAAGTAGTATACTCTATGAGATGGGATTTGTTTGCGCGAAAAGGTCATTTGTTTACATTTACCTGAAATGAAATTATGAAAAAAAGATATTAAGATCATTTTGTAAAAGTAAGGAATCAGATGGAGTAGAGATAATCTTAAAATTTTTCTTATCATCCGCAAACATTAGGATGTCTGAATATTTTAATTTAAGGCAGACATCGTTAACAGATAAGACGAAGAGAAGGGGGCCAAGGTGACTACCTTGTGGGACTTCAGAAGTTGCATGTATAGGATTGGAGACTGAATTACGGAAAAGGACTCTATAAGTTCTATTCGCAAGATAGGAGCTTATCTAGTTTATAAATATATATGGAAAGCCTAGGGCTCTTAGTTTAAGATAAATTATCTTATGGGATATTTTATCAAAGGATTTGCTGTAATCAGTGTATACAACATCAACTTCTTTGCCATTCTCAAGGGCTGACAAAAATTTGGATATGAATTCAATTAAGTTAGTCGTAGTGGATCTACCTTTAAGAAAACCATGTTGAGCGGGGGAGAATTAAGGCTTGCAATGGAAATAAACGGAATCATAAACTAAGCTTTTAAAAAGTTTTGGAATGCATGAAAGTTTAGCAATAGGTCTATATATGTTAATTTCAGTTTTAGTGCCTTGTTTATGAATGGGAAATATAAATGAATCTTTCCATATATGAGGAAACACACCTTGGGAAAGAGAGAGTTCAAAGAGTGCAGTTAGAGGCTTTGACAGAGAATGCATACATTTATTTAGAATAACTGATGCGACGCCATCAGGATCAGGGCTAAAGTTTTCTTTTTGGCAAGTACCAATTCTTCAGTTATTGTAAACGATGAAAGGGTGGTTTGAGTGCAACCATCTTAATAACTAAAGTAGTGTGGATCAGGACCATGCAGATGTTTAGTATACGATTTGCTAAAGTAATTAGTAATTAGCAAATAGATTTGATATGGTTGTTGGATCAGAGGAGATTATTTTGCAGAAACTCATTGAAGGTGGAAATACATCATATTGACATTTATGAACTTGAAAAATTTCCTCGGATCAGAAAGAAGGTTATTTTCCATTTGGTTAAGGTATTGGTTATAAAGGGATTTCCTTAATTCAGAGAAAGAATTATAGGCGAGAAGATAGTTGTTGTGATCAGTATCAGATTTGCACTGTAAAACGATCTTCCAAAACTTGTTACGGGTAATTCTTAGGCTACGGAGCTCTCTGTTGTACTAAGGGGGAGTAGAGGTGAAATCTTTTCTACGAGAGAACGGTACTGATTCTTCAATACAGTACGAAAGAATCAAATAAAACCAATTTGTAAGGGACTCAACTTTTAAGTGGAGGGATCTTAATTCAAAGTCGGCTGAGCTAAGAAGATTGTTAAGTTTGGAAAAATCAGCCCTACGAAAATAATAAAGGTAATTTTCCATTTCAAAAAAGTTTTTTTTAATTTAATGGGGAAGGAGAAATTAAGGGGAGGATGATAGCGATCCAAGGTTGAGAGAAGGTGAGGGCTCGGGGAGACAACACAGTTATCGCAATCAGATGAAAATATGAAATCGAGGTGTCTCCCCATAAAGTTTGCTACTTCAGAAGAGATGTTAGTTGGAAAGAAGGTTGTATTATCATTTGAGGAGGACCAATTGAGATGGGGAAGATTAAAGTCTCCAAGAACGATGATTAAATCATTAGGTTGCACTAGTTTAAGCAGATAATCAATGGCAGTTATATTTGGAGGGAATCAGGAGCTTGAATCTTCTTCCAGACAATTGAAGACATTCGCAGATATTGACACAGAATTCTCGTTTAAAATAGGAGCAAATCCATGTAGCATCAGCATATCTGGGACAATTATCCTTCCGACCACAACAGGGGTGCTATAACACCCCAGTCATTTTTTTTTAATTGTAATTTTGATTTTGCTTCATTCTTTTTTCTACCGTTTTTCGTAAAAATATTTGTTTTTTATGAATTAAGTTTTTATATGTTTTTAACAAAGGATATTAATTGTATTGTTTGAATAAAAAATGTATGTTTTACTTTAAAGTATTTTGTTATATATATTTTCTTGGCTTGGGTGTTATGTCACCCCTGTTGTGGTGTATGTATATTTTAAAAGTGTTGTGATCGGAAGGTTATTAAGCACGAACTATGTATTATTAGCAGATTCAAGCATGCTTAGTCTCAAATTCCAGTCTTCCAGGAATGGCCACATTTGTTGATCATTTCGTCCTCCGCAATGGTATTCACTGAGGTGGTTTGTCACAGAGGATCAGCAGACAGGTTTGCTGCATGAATTTCATCACGAATGGATACGTTCGCGATATCACACGACGGTATGCCGGGGTGTTTAATAATGTCGTAGAGAAGAGATTCAATTTTTTGAGATTAACATTTAGGCTTTCAAGTTCGCGATACACACTCGTATATTTCTGTTCTTGATTGCTAATAGCGTAAGCAATAGATATAAGTGCCGTTGAAACCTGAGAAAGCATACAATTAAAGTTTTCAAATTTGTTGACGAGTCTAACGTTTGAAACTTAACTCCTTTGATTGGAGGAGGGGGAGAGCCGGGATGAAGAACTTTGCAAACAGCAATCAATATTTGATTTCAGTAGGTTTAACTGTCCTTAACACTATTACAGACGTGATCAAATTTCTTGGAGAGATCAGAAATTTGATCTTGACAAACGGAATGTTCGTTAGACAGGGATTCTTTTAGACATTTAATTGCAATCATAATATCCGACACAGATATTTTATTGCATTCATCGCAATAAAAGGCAAAATTGCGTTTGGTATGTGTAGGTATACACTTGCCTTTCTGGCCAAGCCAGCACAAGAGGGGTGTAAGTATTTCCCACAAAGGCCACTGCACTTCAATAGTTCCGCGTTTGAGTCAACGATGACACACATTTTATTGGCGCACGACATAATTAAGCAAAAAAGAAAAAATATGGTTTTTTGTTAAGGTTTTTTTTTTCAGTTGATTTTAATTTTTTCTATGCTTTTAGTGCACAAGAAGAGAAAAAAAAAGCTGGTGTAATGGGAAACGGCGAAGGGGAGTAAAGTAGGTCGGGTAAGAATATCACACGTGCTGCGAGTATATTGATAGTTTTTTTTAATTTGATTTGTAATTGTTTATTGGGTCATTAAAAAGGTGGCAAAGGGCAACTGAGGAGCGAAAAGAAAATGCAACTGCACTTGACGAAGGTAAATTTCAGAATGAAGGTTTTGAATACCAATTAAATATGACTCTATTGTTATTTCTGTGCATTTTATCGTCTAAGAAGGTCAACAACAATAGCACACAAAGTCATTGATTATAAGAAAAACATAAAAAACACTACAGTGGAAAAAATTCATTCTAAAAGACTACCAAAAAACACAAAAATTTCTACACGCACATAAAAATAAAATAATAATAACAAAAGCTGACAAAGGAAGTAAAACAGTAATAATGTACAAGGAAGATTATAATAATCAAATAAATGAACTCTTAGAGGATAGAAAAACTTACAAAATAATGAAATCGTAAGTGATCTTTTTAAAGGTAATCACATAGACCAATGGCAAAAAACAAATTATATTCATCTGCAGCAATAGAACCAAGATTATATGGACTACCAAACATCCACAAAACCATCTGCAACTTAGACCAATTTCTTCCTCCTTAAATGTACCGTGTTACCAAATGTCAAAATATGTGGGTGATATTTTGAAAAACATTATTTCCGACAAATACAACGTCAAAAATTGCTACGAACTTAAATACAAATTACATTACATAATTTTAGAAAAAGACGATAAGCTCGTTTCATTTGATGTCATCTCATTATTCACCAACATACACACCTACCTTGCCATAAAAATAAAAATGAAAAACTGGACAACAATAGAAAAATTTACAAACATCCCAAAAAAAAGTTCCTAAGAATGATAAAGTTCTGTCTGAAAGAAAATAACTATTTCCAATAGGAAAACAAACTTTTTAATCAAACATTTGGTATGCCTATGGGAAATCTTTTATCTCCTACAGTAGCAGATATAATACTCGACGACCTTCTTGACAATGCAAAACAAAAAATGAAAAAAACACAAATATTAGACACATTTCAAAGTATGTAGACGATATATTTGCGATATCAAAAGAAAGAGATAAAGAAACAACACTAAATACACTCAACAATTATCACACAAAAATACAATTTCCAATAGAAATGGAACAAAACAATAGCCAACCCTACTTAGACGTTAAAATACACCGAAATAACAATAGAATCATATTTAATTGGTATTCAAAACCTACATCGTCAGGATGATAAATTACTGATCAACACAACTTAATTCACAAAAAATTAACACAGCAACAAATTTCATAAACAAAATGCTTGATATAAACGACGTTGCTCTATGTGCCATCTCATGTTGATATGAGGAATTTAAGCATTAAGCGCTGTTTTTAAAACTTTAATAGAAAAACTGACCCACCTCGTACAAATTTCGGATATGCGGCAAATAAGCACGAACAGAACCGAAAATATGTGGTCCATGGAGCATAACTGGTTTCTGTAACTTTATTAATAATAGAGATAGAGCAATGGAAATAGCACCAAACGAAAGAGAACATGCGAATAAGTAACTGCATCTTTAACTCAGTTTCCCGAAAAAGTGGTCTTTGGGGCATTTAAACATTCAGCCGGTGAAATATTCAATAAAAAATTGGTCAGATAAGACATACATATATCTAGTATCTACTCTATGAGTTTGGATAACCTCGAAAAGCCTTATATGTATGTAAAGAAAATGTATTATCTTTAATATAATATTTTATCCGAATCCGAACCCTAGTTAAGAAATCAAAGCAACAGAACTCTCTTCTGTCAAATTTATTAAAATGTAAACAAAATCAAATAAGAGTTATCAAAGAAAACTAAAACGTGTTTTTGTAGAGAGGGAATATTAATAGTTAAATTAAATAAAAACTTTAAATGTCGTTTCTGTATTTACAGGTAAATACAAAATTGTAAATTAAAAAACAAGAACAATAAATAAACTCTGTATTTACAGCAACTTAATTAAGTTTTTATTAATTTTGAACAACATTCCCGGATAGTTTATTACAACATTATAAAACGACATTTTTGTTATTGGCAAACCTTTACAAAATGGAAAAATTAAAATTTGAGTTTATAGTCAAAAGTTCCGAAGATGGGAAAACAAATGTAATAACATTAAATTCTTTAACCACGACTGATGGAAGAATGTTCAAGATCCCAGAACAATTCCAGCCGGTCGGATGTCACACACTACTTAAAGAGACTGAAACTTACAAAAAAGTGAAAAATTCATTACAAAGAAGACATCAAAAAAGAATAGTCTGGATTTCTTTAACAAAGGAATTAAAAGAAGTCTATGTTGATGAAGATGATAATGTTCAATTTAACAATGTTTTCTTAGAGGAATTTCAAAATGAAGTCCCACCTGGTTCATCGGGAATCGGTACATTAGAAGAATCCTTGACAAATATTTTGGAAAAAATGTCTGTAATAAAGCTTCAAAAAACAAATGAAAATTCAATCGAGATACCAAAGCAAAACAATTTAAGAAAAATATCGGACAAATTTATGATCGAAAAATTCTCTGGAAAAAACTCGAATGTAATTCAATGGATGGAGATCTTTGAAACTGAATGTAGACGTTTCGATATACAAAAAGATGAAGAGAAAATTGAGATTTTTCGATTATTTTTGGAAAAATCCTGTGTAGATTGGTACAGTTCAATGTTGTTGAAGCATACACTGTCGTCGCAATGGATACAATGGAAAGATGAGTTTTGTGAAACTTATGCCGACGTAGGGTGGACTCCAATAAGATATGCAATGGAATTTAAATACAAAGTAGGTTCGTTGTTAGAATACGCTGTAAAAAAAGAAAAATTATTATTAGAAATTAATAAGACAATAGATAAACGAACTTTAATTGATCTCATTGCGGTAGGGCTACCAAGTTATATATCCGATAAAATTGATAGAAAAAATTTAAATGAAACCAAAGATATTTTTAATGAAATCAGAAGTCTTGAACATATGGTAAAAAATAAAACTTTCGATAAGAAAAAGCCAACAGATTATATAACTAAAACAAACGATAACAAGAAATCATGCAGGATTTGCGAAAAATTAAATAAAGGTGTTAGATTTCATGCTGAATCTTCATGTTGGTTCAAAATAAAACAAAATGATAAAAACGATAATATAAAATGTGTTAACAATTCTGAATTAGAGTTAGAGTTGAATGATGCAGATCAAAAAAACTAATAGTTACACCATTAATTAAAGTCAAACTTGTTTTAAATAACACTTTAGAGACATTCGGAATATATGATTCCGGTTCAAATGTCTCCTTAATTAACTCAAGGTTAATAAAATTGAAATCGCAAAAAAAAAACTAAAACTACGAAAGGTACAGATTTGATAACAATTAATGGTGTTAAAAAAACAAATGGAATGGTGAATATTAAAATTAAAATTTTTGAAATCACAAAAGAAGTTGATGTATTTGTAATTAACAAAGAAAATTTTAAATACGATTTTCTTATTGGACTAGACCTGATACAGAAATTTAAACTAACTCAAAATGAAAAATTAGAAATTAAACAAGAGTCACTTGAAAAAAACAAACATGCTGATATTGAAACCAAAATTTTAAACAGTGTTAATTTTAATGAACATTTGAATATACCTAATTTTGAAATTTATAATGTAGATTATAAACAGAAATCAGAAATATATGAATTAATCGAAAAATACAAATCAATTTTTGCTAAAGATAAATATGACGTAGGCCAAGTTAAAGATTATGAAGCTCGTATTGACTTAATAATTGACAAATTTTGCTGTAAGAGGCCTTACAGATGCACAATCGATGATAAGAAGGAGATAGAAGAACAAATTTCAAAGCTGTTAAAACAAAACTTGATCGAGGAGTCATACAGCCCGTTTGCTGCTCCAGTGACACTTGCCTATAAAAAAGAAGAAAATAAGAAATCAAGACTCTGTATAGACTTTCGGGACTTAAACAAAATTGTAATCCCGCAATCACAACCATTTCCTCTGATTGAGGACTTGATGGTGAAAACAAGAAATTGTAATTTTTTTTCAACATTGGACATAAATTCGGCATTTTGGTCAATTCCTCTGCGCATTGAAGATAGACGAAAGACTGCCTTTGTGACACAGGAAGGACATTTTCAGTGGACCTGTTTACCTTTTGGATTAAAGACATCACCAGCAATTTTCCAAAGAATTCTGAGTAATATAATACGAAAACATAAGCTTACAGATTTTACGGTAAACTATATTGATGACATTCTTATTTTTTCTAAATCTTTTCCTGAACATATATTACATTTAACACAATTATTGAATGCAATTATGAAAGAAGGATTCCGATTAAAACTATCTAAATGTACTTTTGCATCTGATTCTGTGAAAGATTTAGGGCATATATTAAAAAATAATTCAATATGTCCTGTTAAAGATAATTTAATATCAATAAGAAACTTTCCTGTTCCCAAAACACAAAAAAACGTTCGACAGTTTTTGGGAAAAATAAATTTTTATAATAAATATGTTCCTAATACTGCAATTACGTTAGATCCATTACATAACTTATTAAGAAAAGGTCAAACTTTCTCATGGACGAAAAAATGTCAAGAATCATTTGAAAAAATGAAGAATTTATTATGTTCACAACCTGTCTTAGCTATATTTGATCCAGAATTGCCAATAGTTATCTACACAGATGCAAGTTTAGAAGGCATAGGTGCCGTGTTAAAACAAACACAGCCAAATGCAGAAGAAAAACCGGTTGCTTACTTTTCGAAAAAATTAAATGAAGTCCAGAAGAGAAAAAAAGCAATATATTTAGAATGTTTGGCAACTAAAGAAGCAGTAAAGTATTGGCAGCACTGGCTCATTGGTCGAAAATTTACTGTGTTTTCTGATCACAAACCGCTTGAAAAGATGAATATTAAGGCAAGAACAGATGAAGAATTAGGCGACTTAACTTACTATCTATCGCAATACGATTTTGAAGTTATATATGCTCCAGGAAAATACAACCTAGAAGCTGACTGCCTTAGCAGAAACCCAGTGTTAGATTCAACTGAAAATGAAGAGGAACAATTGAAAATTCTAAATTTTGTAAGCCTTGAAAATATTCTGATGGATCAAGAAAAAAATGAAGATTTAAAAAACAAAAGAAACACACTAATACGGAAAAATAATGTATACTACAAGAAAGTTAAGAAAAAAGAAAAAATTTTACTGTCCGAAGACTTAAGTGTTGAGCTTATAAAAAAAATACATGAACATTACTGTCATATAGGAATACAACAAATGCAGAACAAAATAAACCCTTTTTATACAGCAAAGAATTTAACATTGAATATAAAGAAAATATGTAAAGAATGTGAGATTTGCATCAAAAATAAGTCAAGGGGACAGGATAAATTCGGTTTAATGCATCACTTCGGACCTGCGACTAAACCGTTCGAAATAGTTTCCATTGATACAATAGGTGGTTTCGGCGGATTGCGGTCCACTAAGAAGTACTTACACCTTTTGGTTGATCATTTTACGAGGTATGCATATATTTTGACATCGAAAAATCAAAATTCAAATGATTTTATAAGACTTATTAAGAAAGTAACCGACTACAACGAAATTGGCATGATTTTAACAGATCAATATCCAGGTATAAATTCAAAAGATTTTAAAAAGTTTCTGCAAGAGAAAAAAATACCAATTATATTTACTGCAGTAAATGCACCATTTTCGAATGGTATAAATGAACGACTAAACCAGACCTTAGTGAATAAAATAAGATGTAAAATAAATGAAAAAAAAGAAAAACATCAGCCTGGACTTCTATAGCCCATGAATGTACAAACATGTATAATGAAACTGAGCATACAGTAACTGGGTTTGCTCCAATATACTTATTAAAAGGTTTAGATGCTACAGTTCTGCCAAATGAATTAAAAAAGAACAACTATAATTATTTACCCCATGATAGAAAAATTGCACTGGAAAGGACAATTAAGTCTCATAATTACAACAAAAAGCAATTTGATAAAAACAGAAAAGATTATAAGTTCAACGTGGGAGACCTGGTTTACGTTGAAAATGGAAATAAATTAAATAGAAAGAAAATGGATGAACTTAAAATTGGACCATACAAAATCATAGAAAAAATATCAAATTCAATTTTTAGAATAGATACAGGACATACAAAATCTGAATCAAACTTGTTTCATATAACAAAGCTTATTCCGAGGTTAGAAAATTAGAATTTAATACGAAAAATAAAAGGAAACATGAAGAATAACTAAATAAAAAAAAAATTTAAATAAAAAAAAAACAATAGTTAATAATATAATTGTATAAAATTAATTGATCTTATGATTATTTTCTACCCTGGAGGGGGAGATGTAAAGAAAATGTATTATCTTTAATATAATATTTTATCCGAATCCGAACCCTAGTTAAGAAATCAAAGCAACAGAACTCTCTTCTGTCAAATTTATTAAAATGTAAACAAAATCAAATAAGAGTTATCAAAGAAAACTAAAACGTGTTTTTGTAGAGAGGGAATATTAATAGTTAAATTAAATAAAAACTTTAAATGTCGTTTCTGTATTTACAGGTAAATACAAAATTGTAAATTAAAAAACAAGAACAATAAATAAACTCTGTATTTACAGCAACTTAATTAAGTTTTTATTAATTTTGAACAACATTCCCGGATAGTTTATTACAACATTATATGTATTTTGTATCTAAGTTAACACAGAACATAACGGAAGTGCTGACGATTTATCTGGCTCGCTGAAACAAAATTCCATAGAAAAACAACCAGGTAACAAATACTGTGGGAATGCAAGCATTAACAAATATTGCAAAGTTGCATTTCTTCATTTTATAAGTAAGCAACAATAAAGTGAAAAATTATTCTTAAGTTCAGTTGTAGAATACAATTCAATAAATAAAGGTCAGAGCAATCTGCTCTGCAGAAAAAAATATTGTTTTAGAAAATAAAAATGGTGTTTGATTAACTGGCGCCCAACCTGTGTGGCTCCGAACTTTACGCGTTTAATTTGTGCAAAAAACAGTACGCGTCTAATCTGTGCTAACCATTGCCATTATTTTGCGTGTTATTTGTATCCTGTCCAGAAGAATACGTGTTTGAATTGTGCTAACCATTGCCGGCGTATTACTCTATGTCTGTGCAAAAAATCGCAACAATTCGTAAACGAGTAACTAAAGCAAATCCAAGAAAAGAAGCCCTCCAGTAACCCGATAAACATACGGAAAAAAAGGAGCAGTAGTCAACTGCAGCCGCTTGGAAAAGGAGTTGAACCACCAGAAAACTAAGAAATTTGTTAATCAACAAATATGAAGTAATACATTATACTTTTAATGTTAGTCTATTGAAATCACATTTATCAAATAAAAGAAAAATATATCTATTGAATATTATAAAAATCGAACCAAAAAAATTCAAGTGTTACAAAACAGTTAACCTAATGATGTACAAAAAAAATAAATGAATTAAAAATAACAGATAGATCGATATCTGACCAGTTAAAGAAATTAAAAATAAAGATAAATTGATAGTGAAAAATATATTGATATAAACTTATTAAAAGGTAAAACACATTTTATAAAAACGACTATTCCAAACAATTTAATAAGACCACCAATGCAAAATCAAGCTCCTCCTGCTCCCGCTCCCCCTGTTTAAGCAGGGCAAGCTTTTAGTATTAACCAAACTGAATTAGTACAGCCTATCACTAGACTATTGGACGACACCATACATATTCAAGGACGACAAATATTCAACTCAATTATGAATACCGCAGCAGACATCAATAAAGAGATAAACCAACCAATACATTTAGCTGACAATAACTTAAACGACCTAGACAAAATACCGGACGTTTTAAAAAGTCTCAGGGAATTCTCTAGTCCGACGCACTAATTTAATTCACAAGAGTTACATCATGAATATAGAGAGTAATATTAAAAAAGATTGTAACTCATTCTGGTCGTTTGTCAACACGAAAAGGAAATCAAATGGATTTCCCAAAAATATGTCCTATAAGGATACCGAAGGGTCGAATATTGATTCTATTCTTGAATTATTTGCAAACTTCTTCCAATCGGTATACTCAACTCCTGATATTATCAATCATTCTTGTTTTCCCAATATACCAAGTGAGGTTGATATTGGTGATTTAAAGCTAAGTAGTTCTGAAGTGCTATCAGGACTTAAAGCATTAAAACCAAAATTTGATTCTGGAGCTGATGGCATCCCTGCTATATTTCTCAAACGTTGTGCTTCAGCACTTTGTATTCCTCTTGTTTGTATTTTTAATAAGTCCCTTTCCGAAGGAGTCTTTCTCAACACATGGAAAACTTCATATCTAGTTCCAATTCATAAATCTGGATCTAAGAATATGATAGAAAATTATAGAGGTATCTCTAAGCTCTCAGCAATACCTAAATTGTTTGAAAGTATTGTAAAAAACAAAATTGAATTCTTAACCAAGGAATCTATATCTGAATTCCAACATGGTTTTATATCTGGGCGATCCACTACAACCAATATGGTACTATTTTCAAGATATATTATAAATTCCATTGAAGATAAGTATCAGGTAGATGCGATTTATACAGATTTTAGCAAAGCTTTTGATTCTGTGAATCATAACATTCTGGTGCAAAAACTGGAAATCTTTGGTTTCCATTCTAAGTTTTTAAGTTGGATTTCATCTTACCTAACGGGCAGGTCGCAAAAAGTTATCATTGATAGCTCTCTTTCAAAATCTATTTCATGCACTTCTGGCGTCCCTCAGGGTAGTCATTTGGGTCCTCTGCTCTTTAATATTTTTATTAATGACATTGCGTCAACTGTAAAATTCTCTAAGTGTCTTTTATATGCTGACGACTTGAAATTATTTTTGAAGATCAAATGTGTTGAAGATTGCCACCTCTTACAATCTGATATTAACCTAATTTCGAATTGGTGTACTGCTAACAGTTTAAATCTAAACATAAAAAAATGTAATGTGATCACATTCTTCAAATCTAAAACATCTATTCATTTCAATTATTTAATAGAGGCTAATACACTTTCTCGAGTGGTTAAAATCAAAGACCTTGGCATAATTCTAAGTTCAAATTTTTCTTTTAAAAGTCATATTGACTATATTGTCAGCAGAGCCAATTCACTTGTTGGCTTTATTAAGCGCAATTGTGTTGATTTTAGTGACCCTTTTGCTTTATTGTCGCTTTATACATCTCTTGTTAGGTCTGTATTAGAATATGCTGATGTTATATGGAACCCAACTTTTAGCACTTATTCTGATCGAATTGAAAAAGTCCAAAGGCGTTTTACAAAATTTATATTTTATAAAATGAATTGGAATTTTTCACCAGATTACAGAGCAAGATGTATTTTGTTGGGTATTAAGTCTCTTGAATCAAGACGAAAAATTCATGATGTAATGCTTGTGAGGGATGTGTTATGCTACCATGTAAGATGCCCTCAACTTCTTTCGATAATACCTATCTACGCGCCGCTAAGATCCTTTAGATCAGTAGATTTACTTTATGAACAGTTTCACAGAACAAACTATGGTTTTAATGAGCCGGTCTCTAGAGCTATCATTAATTTCAATAAAGTTTGCCATTATGTTGACTTAAGTAGTTCGAGAAATTGTTTTAAGGAAAGTGTTTTGCTTTTATTTATTTTTTAATACTGTATATAGATATCGTTAAAAAAATAACATCAATTATTGTCATTATTTTAAGAATTCTTTAGTCATAATCTGTTAGCTGTAAATTGCTTGTAGATGTAAATAAATAAATAAATAAATAAATAAATAAATTCTAGCAAAGCTCTAGATACCTTTGTCAGGGGCCTTAAAGGAGATTTACCACGGTTACTCAGTATAAGAGAACCAGTAGATCTTCTTCAGGTCTTACACTTATGCTTAAAGCTACAAGATGTAGACTTTAGAGCGCAACATGCTAATAATTTACAAAGTTTTACAGAAGAAGTTACCAACAAACACCTTCAGTTCATCCTAGACGAGAAAACTTTCAAAAACCAACACTAATACCGGCTCCCAGACGTGAATTTTATCCTCAATTACTTAATAACCCCAGGACTCCTCAACCACCACAATTTAATAGGGATGTGCAATACCAACCTAGGACCCATCAGCAACAACAGACAAGGGTTCCACCAAATCAACGACCCCTTCCACCAAAACCGATTTCGATTGATTACTCCTTAAGAACTCAAAAGGTGAACTACCAAAATTGGCCAAAAAACCAACAGTTCAATCAAAACCGTTAACATTCGAAGCAAACGCACCCTCCGCAAAAGATGCAACGAGTCTACCATACTCAATCAGATGATGAAAAACCTTTGGAAGAGTATGAAGCAGAGATCAAAAATGAAGACCAAAACTACGATGAATCGCTAGAAGAATATGTTGAATCGGAAGAAAATAATAACCTAGAGCAAGACCAATCAGAAGAATTAGACGACATTTATTTTTAAGATTGAAGTCCTCTTCGCTTCCCTTTTGAACACATTTCCAGAAGCGGAGAGATCCTGAAATTCCTTATCGATACTGGCTCGAATAAAAATTACATTCAGCCTCGATACATAAATAATCCTATTCTTAATGAACGTCATTTTTTTGCTTACTCTATTGCAGGTAGCATCAAAATAACACACCACTCACTTATTCAACTTTTTGCCCCCAGACCGATAAAATAAAATTCTTCATCCTCCCCAGTCTTATCTCATTCGATGGAATTATAGGACACGACACTCTTAAACAACTAAATGCAATCATCCATACAGAAAAGAATCATATGCCTCTTCACCCTAGTTCCACTCACCCAAGAATTTCAATTCCTCTGTGACAGCATATGTCACAATTTGTTAACAATATAAATATTAGAACCGATCACATGAATAAAAATCAATACACCCGACTTATTAATATCATTCGTAAATGTCCTAATCTATTTTCTACTATCCCATAGCACTCAAGAACGAAGTCGAAAAAGAGATTCAAAAATTATTAGAAGATGGTATTATAAGGTCATCAAAATCACCTTACAATTCTCCAGTTTGGGTAGTCCCCAAAAAAATAGACGCTTCAGGAGAAAAAAAATCAGAATGGTAATTGATTACCTCAAACTTAACACATTAGCTATAGCCGACAAATACTCGATTCCTGAAATTTATGAAATTCTGGCAAACCTTAGTAAAAACCATTAGTTCTCTATAGTAGACTTAAAAAGTGGCTTTCATCAGATCCTACTGAAAGAATCTGATATAGAAAAAACTGCCTTTTCGGTAAACAACGGCAAATTTGAATTCACCCGCCTTCCATTTGGTCTCAAAAACGCTCTATTTTTCAGAGAGCCTAAGACGACATCCTAAGAGATCTTATCGGAAAATGTTGTTATGTCTACATTGCTGACATTGTCATCTTTGGTAAAGACGAAGACGAGCATTCCACAAATCTTTAAAAAGTCTTTAACAACTTCACTGTCCAACGAATCATATGTGATTCATGAAATCCATTTTGTCCCGTGTTTCCTACGTCCATGAATCACATATGATTCAAAAGTTTTATTAATTATTCTACGTCCCCATACAAAGTGATCAAGCAACATCTCCACGTCCATATAATTTGTTTAGAAAATAAAACTTCAGTATCACGTCCAATGAATCACATGTGATACGTACATTTTTTTTGTACCGTGCTTACAGCGTCCATGAATCATATCATCTCAATGACATAATTTTGATGTAAATATGTTGGCTATATATAGCCCATAACATAGCTGCAAAAAAATTTGGAAAAATGTTTAAGAAAACGCATTTTTTCATCAATGAATCTTTATATTTTTTTGATCAAATAAATTGAAAAACAACAAGAAAGTAATACAACAATTGGATACAAATTAAACAAATAACAATAACAATTTACATTTTTAAAGTTTAGACACTAGTCCTCTAATGTTTAAAGTTAAAACATGTTAAGCACAATGCCTTATTGCATTGCTTGCACTCTGTATTTACCTGTTTTGCTTTCAAGGCAGCTATATGACCATCTCTCCTCAGGTTCTTATAGCACAAAGCGCAACGCTTTCGCATAATTTTACCATTTGAACGTGGAAGTTCCGTGAGAAAATGTTGGCTTGGATGTAATATTGTTGGAGGAATTCTTGAGATATTTGTTGCGGATGCACAAGAACCGAGCAATACTCTCAACTGCATTTCTTGAGCCTGCAACATGGAAATTGGACCTTCGTCTGCTAATTTGTTGTATATGCATCTAGCATTGATGACTGCAACTCGGAACAAAAGGTCTACAGCAACTTTTTTATACCACGTGAGGGTTTTTCGCAATGGCGAATGAAATGCAGCTAATTGATCTGCTATATCTATGCCTTTTTTAACGCCATTGTAATCTATTACGGCATTTGGTTTAATTTTTTCACCATTCCATAGACTTACTGCTGACGATTCATTTCCATAGCAAGTAGATAGCATAAGGGCATTCCTTGTATCATGCCATTTCAGCACCGT
Source organism: Eupeodes corollae (assembly GCF_945859685.1). Taxonomy (NCBI): domain Eukaryota; kingdom Metazoa; phylum Arthropoda; class Insecta; order Diptera; family Syrphidae; genus Eupeodes; species Eupeodes corollae. The sequence goes on from NC_079148.1 coordinate 82,578,043, forward strand.
GATGCATCCATCCTTTTGTTGAGCAATGCTTTCATTTCTTTTCAATTTGTGCTTAGTGACGTGTGGTGGAAGATCTGCCCGATTTTTTCGTATTGTTCCACATAAGTCCGTGTTGCGATTTTTTAAATACGTTGCTAATGGTAAACTGGTATAATAATTGTCGGTGACAATCATTCGTCCCTCACCTAAAAGGGGTTCACACAATCTGACAAGAACAGATCCCGGCTTGTCTAACCCTTCCATTGCTAAAGATGCTCTTGGATATATTTCGTACGACCACGTATAACTATCAACTGTGCACATTTTGTAGGCTCTTATGCCATACTTACTTTGAAGGGTTGTACGTTTAACGTCGACCGTGAAACTTGATTACCGATTCATCTACCACAAGTATTTCGCCAGGAGTATACAATGACCGGAAGTTTGATAGCAGTTTTTTTATTAGAGGATCAATTTTGTATGTTTTATGTGTCCTTTCTTGAAGCAAAGGAGAAGCAAAATGCCAGCAACGCAATATTAGTGAAAAACTTTTGTATGACATTTTTATCATATGCATAAGCGGATAATTGTATAATGGGTCCAGTTTCCAATAGTGCTCAATTTTCGGCAAGTTAACGACACCCATTAGCATAACAACACCAAAAAATTGCTTCATCACTTCAATCTCCACATCTTTCCATCGTCGTAATCGATTAAATGCAGACGTTCGTGATGATCTTAAGATGTGGGCATATGTATTGGTATGTTCAACCATTTCCATGACAATATCCGCTGTTAGCAATTTTTCAAAAATTTTTACAAAATCAATTTTTCCATTTTCATTTGTGATGGCATCAATTCGATGAATCCCAGAAATTCCAGTAAATTGCTCTCTGCCAATTGGTAAAACTTCTTCATGCCAAACGAGCTCAGTGGCATCGGGTGAGATTCCATTGCCTGATTTTTATATATATAAAAACGCATTGCTTAATCTGATGTCATAAGTTATTTGAAGCATACCACAAATTTGTTCTTCATCATCTTCATTTTCAGAAAGATCATACGACGTGTCAGTATCAATTTCTGTTGGTTGATAATCTGATTCACTTCCAGAACTGAAATCCTCAATTTCCATGTCCATTTTCAAATTATGTAGGTATATTATATGTACGTCCTGTGACTCCTTTATTACAAATATTTTTAATTTTCTTCATGTTTGTAAGGAAAAAACCTAAAGATGACCTGATAATTTCAATCTAATTTATGTGCAGTGTTTTTAAAACATGCTTTTAAAGTGTATAATCACGTCTAATGAAGAACTATAACGTAATAATCCCTTATAATAATTTTTTTTATGAATCATATATGATTCGTTTGACGTAGTGATATGCTATGAACACTTACTACGTCCATAAATTATATATGAACATAAAATTAAACTATTTTTTTAACAACAATATAAGAAAGCCAAAGGTAAAAAAACGATTTCACTATTCAAGTCAATCGTAATGCTTTCGACCAAAAAAAAGGCTGGACGTGGAGAATATTTTGAATCAATTTGTATAGGAACGTAGAACACTTTTCATATTTTTCTTATTTTGAATCATATATGATTCATGGACGCTGGAAACACGGTACAAAAAAAGTTCTATGTATCATATGTGATTCATGGGACGTGATGGTAATGTTTTTATTTCTGATAGGAAATAGTGAACGTAGAGATGGTTTTCAATCAGTTTGTATGGGGACAGTGAAGTTGTTAATGATTTTGAAGAAGACTTATCGACCGAAGATTTGACGGGTTGGAGTTGTCCTTTCCCTTTTTCGGGAGAGGATGAACCACAGCAGTCTTCCAATGCACTGGATAATATGCATTATTCAGTACATTATTGAAGAGTGTGGTGTAAATGTCAATTGCTTCCATCGGTAAATGTCTAAGTACAACGTTGGATATACCATCGACACCTGCTGACTTTTTATTTTTTATTGAGTTGAAGATGAGTTGAAACTCAACCTTCGTCACTAACAAGGGACTTGGTCCCGTTTGCTCGGCGATTATGGCATTTGCCAAGGAATCGTCATTGAACCGCATGAAACCGCGGTTCTCAGATCGCCAATGTGTCATATCATTACGGAGGTAAAAGTTGTTAAGTAGGGCTCTGTTTTCCAGGTCGTGGTTGGGGCGAATGCTAACATTCACCTTGTACACTTGCTGGAAAGCAGCTTCCACCGCCTCCACTTTTTCCTTCGGATCTTCAATTATGTAAAAGTCATCGTCAAAGATGGCTTCCTCTGGATCTATTTGCGCTGTCCTGAGTACGTCTCTGTTCTCTTCAGTTCTTTGGAGTTTAAGACACGGAAGGTCATTATCGTTTTTTTTTCTGAATATCTTGTTGATTTTGGGGAACATACTAGGGTCACTCGATTTAACTGACCGGATCTTGCTGTCCCAGTACTTGTTAATTGATAACCTGTAGTTCTCCTTAATCAACAGATTGACATTTTTTTATTGACGACTTCAGTGTCCTAACCTCCAAGTCGTGTGGGTCTGTAAGTCGTCTGTACAAGTTTTTGAGTCTTGTCAGTAAGCCACTCTTGTGCCTACGTAGTCCGTCAATAGTCGCGTTTCTGTATGCGTCCATTTGGTCCCGTTCTTTGTACTTTGGAATTGTCCTTTCCATTGTTCGTTTTATTGCTTTGTCCATCTGTTGTAAATGTTGGTCAATTTCTGTATTTGTCAGGTTTCTGTTGTTTGGTGGGGCTATGTCACTCGAACGAAGTTCTCTAGCTAAGGCGTTGTTGAAACGAGGCCAACGCATCTTACTGTAATTATAAGAATGCGTTGCAACGTATTCCTCCAACTCCACGCGTTCGTTTGGAATCTGCATTACAGCAGCCAGTCCGCAGTGATCACTGTCGTACTCGACTGTCTGTAAGCAGTTTCGAGGGTGATTACCCACTTTGTCTGTAATTGTCAGTCTGGTGTCGTACAGCACAAGATCCAGAAAGGAGCCGCTTCTTGGAAACGATGGCCTTTCAGTAGCCAGCAGGTCGACGCCATATTCAACACTGTGAAGATTCATCAAATTAAAAAGATGATTACCTCTGGGATTACTATGTTGATTTCCCCAATCTTCATGTTTTGCGTTCAAATCACCGGCCAAGATGAAATAGTTTTCTTCCAATCTCAGTTTAAGTTCCCTAAAAACAATCTCAAGTTCTGATGCAAAGTACGTGACCTGCGGAGCTACAGCCGCATAAGCCGCAATCATATACATCCGCTTCCCTTGAGAGAGAGAGATGCATACAACGCAAACTTCTAGCGTCTTGAGCTTTCGCAATTCATTGTTGTATATGACTTTATAATTAATGCCTTTTCGTATAAAGAGAGCCACACCGCCCCCTTGAGTGGAGTCGGGCCGGTCTCTTCTTACGATATTGTAATTTTTATGAGTCAATTTGTGTTTGTGGTTTAGCTTAGTTTCGCTAGCCATAAACACATCGGGACTGTAGTCTGTCAACAATTGGAACATATTGGCTCTTCGTTCAATCCTAATCAGTGAATTTACATTCACAGCTAGGACTTTATGGCGCGTCTCCGGCAGCGCGCCCATTATGGTCTAAATTGCGCCAGGCCAGGCAACAAAGAGTAGACATGATCTACCCTTTTGACTTGCTCCTTTATCTGACTTTGCAGTCCTGTTAGTTGACCTTGAATGCTCAACAACAAGGCTACAATGTCAGGCTGCACCTCTGGTGCCTTGGGCACAGGGGCCTTTGGGGCAATCGTTTGTGGAGCCTGTCCCGTGTTCCCATTCCCTGACACCAGTTGGGCGTAGGAAAATTTGGGATCTGCAAATTTTTGTATCGGAGCCTGTCGAACTGTTCGACTTCTTTCGGCTTTTTGGCTGGCCTGTTTTCATTTCTTGGACCTTAGGGCAACCCCTATAGTTAGCCGGGTGACCTTGGTTTCCACAAAGGACACACTTGAGCAGGGTCAAATCCTCAACCCGCTCATTCCCCAGTTTGCATTCTCCTTCTTTGTGGGTTTCTCCGCACCTCACACAACGCAACTGCATATTGCAATTGGCATTGGCATGGCCAAACCTCTGGCACTTCGTACATTGTAAAATGTCGTCGTGCCTTTTTAATGTCTCCTAGTGTACAGTTTGATTGTCGAGAGATTCGATACTCTTGACACTCTCAAAACTGCTTTGGGGCCCTCGTCTGGACTTCACCGTAGTGAAAGGCTTGACCCCGATAAAATCGAGATCGTCAATGGCTTTTTGGCGGAGCTCAGCTAAGAGCTCCTCCGGTTCCGTGCAGGAACTTATGCCCTTCAGAAGGACCGTCTTAAATTTCTCACATTTAGGTGTGTAGCTGAAGGCTGTGGCCTCTTTTAGCAACCCTTTTACTAACTTGTATTCGGCCAGTGAGAAGCACTGGACCGAATAATTCTTTTCTTTTTCGCTTAAGAGTTTAATTAAAAAATTGCCCTTAGTGGCCGACTTACATACCTGTTTTATGTCGTCCAGGTCAACTCTATGGGTCCTAATTGGTGGTATTTTTTCTTTCTTTGCCTGTTATTTTTTCTTTCTTTGCCTGTGGTTGTTTCTGTTAATGCTGCTGCTGTTGCTGTTTCTGTTGCTGCTTCTGTTGCTGTTGTTGAATTTGCTGCTGCTGCTGCTGCTTCTGCTGTACTTGTTGCCTTGTTTGTAGCTGTTGTCTGGCCTTAGCCGAAGTCGATTGGCATTCGGACATTGGGCTTGTCACTGCAGATGACCTTTTTTTAGTTTGCTCCGCTCCTGTGTTTTTGGGAGCGGGCTTGGCTTGTGGCTGTTTTTGCTGCTGTAGTTGTTGTTGCCGTTGTTTTTGCTGCTGTTGTATTATTTGCTGCTGTTGTTTTTGGGCTACCTCTTGCTTTCGGCGCGCCTCTTGTTTCAGCTTTAGCTGACTGAGGAGGGGCTCAATTTCCTCCTTGAGCTTATTTAGGCTTTGCTCGAACTGGCTGATGGCTGCCTGTTTGTCTTGCAGGGCCTGCACCAGTTTTCTTTCATCTTGGAGGTCCGCCGCTACCTCCAAAGCCTTGTTTGTCTACTGGCTCTGGCTCCGATAGGATTAAATCCCTATTCGGAGACCTGAAGAGCCCCTCTCCACCTTCGGACATGTACTCTGTTTTCTCAGACTCAGCGTAGTCTGAGAACTCACTTTCAGTGGTAATTCCTCCCTTACCCCTGTCCATGTCTTTTCGCATATCCCGCCGCTTAGCGGAGTTGGCCCTCTCCACCTTATTTGGGCTATGCTTTTTTAACCTCCTCTTTTGGTTAGTTGTTGTCGCCTGGTCAGATGTTGTTGCTTTTGCTTGTGGTACTGTTATAGGCACCACCGTAACATCGCCTGATGCGTTGGCAGAGGTATCTTTCGATACCCCCGCTTTCTTCTCCTTTACCATTTGCTTTTCTTCCCAATCGATGAAATCAATAATTTCTCGATTGTGAAAAAAGCAATAATGTTCCTCGTTGATTCTGCCTGGGACTCGAACCCACGACCCTTCGCTTTGTCTGCAGACGCCACTTTTTTTTCTTTTTTTTTTCAAATTCATTTTTATTTATTCAATCTTAAACCTATCTTAAACTAGACAAAAATTCATAAAACTAGCCTAATTATCCAGAACTTACAACTAACTTAATGGTCCCATACGGACACTCTAAGTTAAACTATAACACTTAAAACAAATGCCTTTCGGCCCTAAGATCTATTTTACTTCATTTAAATTTCATTTCATTTTTGTATGTATTTATTAGAAAATTTGAACAAAAAACTAATATCAATATCCTTTTTTTATTTATTTTTACTTACAAACTACTTAAAATAAGGTCTTTTAATACATAAAAAGAGGAATGCCTCTGGTGGAATGAAGCCGCTCAAGCGTGCACTTTCAAAATACTCGTCGTTCGGATAGAACGCCCCGAAAATTAAATTGTTGGTCGAAGACATACCTCTTGGAATGTGACCTCGAACGAGTTTTATCACGAAATTGTCAATTCATATAATGCACATAAGAAGACTCGGCTGTTCGATATAAGCCGGTACAGCGTCGTAAACACTGCCGCTCGAACACCCGAAACTTCTCCATCTGGGAAGGGGCAACGTTGAAACACACAGGACAACCATACACGATCATTGGCCGTATGAGGGCCATGTAGCAAATTACCTTTACTCTGGGGTCAAGCCGACTGCTAAAAAACAGCCGTTTCGTCAGAGCGAAGGCTCCTCTGGCCCTAGTCAGAGCAGCATTTATATGTCTGTCGAAATATAAATACTGATCTAACCAGATACCGAGGTACTTCACTACACTTTTGCTCGCTAATGGCTGCCGGTGAAGATCAACGATGACCATCTTGCGTAAATTTTTACTCGTATCCCTCGTGGCCCTAGCCAACGGAGTCCGGAACAGAATTGTCTCTGACTTCTGGACATTTATTTTCAGTTTCCAGTCGTCGCAATATCGCTGAATCTTGTCGAAATCACGCTGCAAGAGAATTCTAATAACCTAAACCTTTCGGGCCGTTCTGTACGCAATTAGATCGTCGGCGTACGCAATTGCCTTTGTAAGACTACGGAATTGCTTCCGTGGGTAAATGTCTTAGTACAACGTTGGATATACCATCGACACCTGCTGACTTTTTATTTTTTATTGAATTGAAGATGAGTGGAAGCTCAACCTTCATCACTAACAAGGGACTTGGTCCCGTTTGCTCGGCGATTATGGCATTTGCCAAGGAATCGTAGTGAACCGCATGAAACCGCGGTTCTCAGATCGCCAATGTGTCATATCATTACGGAGGTAAAAGTGATTAAGTAGGGCTCTGTTTTCCAGGTCGTGGTTGGGGCGAATGCTAACATTCACCTTGTACACTTGCTGGAAAGCAGCTTCCACCGCCTCTACTTTTTCCTTCGGATCTTCAATTATGTAAAAGTCATCGTCAAAGATGGCTTCCTCTGGATCTATTTGCGCTGTCCTGAGTAAGTCTCTGTTCTCTTCAGTTCTTTGGAGTTTAAGACACGGAAGGTCATTATGGTTTTTTTTTTTCTGAATATCTTGTTGATTTTGGGGAACATACTAGGGTCACTCGATTTAACTGACCGGATCTTGCTGTCCCAGTACTTGTTAATTGATAACCTGTAGTTCTCCTTAATCAACAGATTGACATTTTTTATTGACGACTTCAGTGTCCTAACCTCCAAGTCGTCTGTACAAGTTTTTGAGTCTTGTGCCTACGTAGTGCGTCAATTGTCGCGTTTCTGAAAGCGTCCAATTGGTCCCGTTCTTTGTACTTTGGAATTGTCCTTTCCATTGTTCGTTTTATTGTTTCGTCCATCTATTGTAAGTGTTGGTCAATTTCTGTATTTGTCAGGTTTCTGTTGTTTGGTGGGGCTATTTCACTCGAACGAAGATCTCTACCTAAGGCGTTGGTGAAACGAGGCCAACGCATCTTACTATAATTATAAGAGTGCGTTGCAACGTATTCCTCCAACTCCACGCGTTCGTTTGGAATCTGCATTACAGCAGCCAGTCCGCAGTGATCACTGTCGTACTCGACTGTCTGTAAGCAGTTTCGAGGGTGATTACCCACTTTGTCTGTTACTGTCAGTCTAGTGTCGTACAGCAAAAGATCCAGAAAGGAGCCGCTTCTTGGATACAATGGCTTTTCGGTAGCCAGCAGGTCGACGCCATATTCAGCGCTGTAAAGATTCATCAAATTAAAAAGATGATTACCTCTGAGATTACTATGTTGATTTCCCCAATCTTCATGGTTTGCGTTCAAATCACCGGCCAAGATGAAATAGTTTTCTTCCAAGCTCAGTTTAAGTTCCCTAAAAACAATCTCGAGTTCTGAAGCAAAGTAAGTAACCTGCGGAGCTCCAGCCGCAATCATATACATCCGCTTCCTCTGAGTGAGAGAGATGCATACAACGCAAACTTCTAGCGTCTTGAGCTTTCGCAATTCATTGTTGTATATGACTTTATAATTAATGCCTTTTCGTATAAAGAGAGCGACACCACCCCCTTGAGTGGAGTCGGGCCGGTCTCTTCTTACGATATTGTAATTTTTATGAGTCAATTTGTGTTTGTGGTTTAGCTTAGTTTCGCTAACCATAAACACATCGGGACTGTAGTCTGTCAACAATTGGAACATACTGGCTCTTCGTTCAATCCTAATCAGTGAATTTACATTCACAGCTAGGACTTTATGGCGCGTCTCCGGCAGCGCGCCCATTATGGCCTTAATTGCGCCAGGCCAAGCAACAAAGAGTAGACATGATCTACCCTTTTGCCTTGCTCCTTTATCTGACTTTGCAGTCCTGTTAGTTGACCTTGAATGCTCAACAACAAGGCTACAATGTCAGGCTGCACCTCCGGTGCCTTAGGCACAGGGACCTTTGGGGCAACCGTTGGTGGAGCCTTTCTCGTGTTCCCATTCCCTGACACCATTTGGGCGTAGGAAAATTTGGGATCTGCGAATTTTTGTATCGGAGCCTGTCGAACTGTTCGACTTCTTTCGGCTTTTTGGCTGGCCTGTTTTTTCATTTCTTGGACCTTAGGGCAACCCCTATAATTAGCCGGGTGACCTTGGTTTCCACAAAGGACACACTTGAGCAGGGTCAAATCCTCAACCCGCTCATTCCCCAGTTTGCATTCTCCTTCTTTGTGGGTTTCTCCGCACCTCACACAACGCAACTGCATATTGTAATTGGCATTGGCATGGCCAAACCTCTGGCACTTCGTACATTGTAAAATGTCGTCGTGCCTTTTTAATGTCTCCTAGTGTACAGTTTGATTGTCGAGAGATTCGATTTTCTTGACACTCTCAAAACTGCTTTGGGGCGATAATGTTACGAGGAACATTGGCAGCCTATAACCCCCTCGTCTGGACTTCACCGTAGTGAAAGGCTTGACCCCGATAAAATCGAGATCGTCAATGGCTTTTTGGCGGAGCTCAGCTAAGAGCTCCTCCGGTTCCGTGCAGGAACTTATGCCCTTCAGAAGGACCGTCTTAAATTTCTCACATTTAGGTGTGTAGCTGGAGGCTGTGGCCTCTTTTAGCAACCCTTTTACTAACTTGTATTCGGCCAGTGAGAAGCACTGGACCGAATAATTCTTTTCTTTTTCGATTAAGAGTTTAATTAAAAAATTGCCCTTAGTGGCCGACTTACATACCTGTTTTATGTCGTCCAGGTCAACTCTATGGGTCCTAATTGGTGGTATTTTTTCTTTCTTTGCCTGTTATTTTTTCTTTCTTTGCCTGTGGTTGTTTCTGTTAATGCTGCTGCTGTTGCTGTTTCTGTTGCTGTTGTTGAATTTGCTGCTGCTGCTTCTGCTGTTCTTGTTGCCTTGTTTGTAGCTGTTGTCTGGCCTTAGCCGAAGTCGATGGGCCCTCGGACATTGGGCTTGTCACTGCAGATGACCTTTTTTTAGTTTGCTCCGCTCCTGTGTTTTTGGGAGCGGGCTTGGCTTGTGGCTGTTTTTGCTGCTGTAGTTGTTGTTGCCGTTGTTTTTGCTGCTGTTGTATTATTTGCTGCTGTTGTTTTTGGGCTACCTCTTGCTTTCGGCGCGCCTCTTGTTTCAGCTTTAGCTGACTGAGGAGGGGCTCAATTTCCTCCTTGAGCTTATTTAGGCTTTGCTCGAACTGGCTGATGGCTGCCTGTTTGTCTTGCAGGGCCTGCACCAGTTTTCTTTCATCTTGGAGGTCCGCCGCTACCTCCAAAGCCTTGTTTGTCTACGGGACTGGCTCTGGCTCCGATAGGATTAAATCCCTATTCGGAGACCTGAAGAACCCCTCTCCACCTTCGGACATGTACTCTGTTTTCTCAGACTCAGCGTAGTCTGAGAACTCACTTTCAGTGGTAATTCCTCCCTTACCCCTGTCCATGTCTTTTCGCATATCCCGCCGCTTAGCGGAGTTGGCCCTCTCCACCTTATTTGGGCTATGCTTTTTTAACCTCCTCTTCTGGTTAGTTGTTGTCGCCTGGTCAGATGTTGTTGCTTTTGCTTGTGGTACTGTTACAGGCACCACCGTAACATCGCCTGATGCGTTGGCAGAGGTATCTTTCGATACCCCCGCTTTCTTCTCCTTTACCATTTGCTTTTCTTCCCAATCGATGAAATCAATAATTTCTCGATTGTGAAAAAAGCAATAATGTTCCTCGTTGATTCTGCCTGGGACTCGAACCCACGACCCTTCGCTTTGTCTGCAGACGCCACTTTTTTTTCCTTTTTTTTCAAATTCATTTTTATTTATTCAATCTTAAACCTATCTTAAACTAGACAAAAATTCATAAAACTAGCCTAATTATCCAGGCTACTTACAACTAACTTAATGGTCCCATACGGACACTCTAAGTTAAACTATAACACTTAAAACAAATGCCTTTCGGCCCTAAGATCTATTTTACTTCATTTAAATTTCATTTCATTTTTTTATGTATTTATTAGAAAATTTGAACAAAAAACTAATATCAATATCCTTTTTTTTATTTATTTTTACTTACAAACTACTTAAAATAAGGTCTTTTAATAAAACTTAAAACTAATTTAAACTACCTATTCTACCTATAAACTATTTAAAACTAGAACAACCACAGCAGCAAATCTAACTATCTAACATTTTTGTTTTTCATATTTTGTTGTCTTTTTTTATTTATTTATATTTTTTTTATGTTTTTTTTTTTTTAATTTTGGTTTTTTTTTTTTGTTTTTTATATTTTTTTTGTATTTTTTTTTCTTGTGCCACCATGCCTATTCTACTTAAAACTAAACCCTAAAACTATAAAACAAGTATGTAAGCCGGCCAAGGCTTGAAACCCCAACCCGACTACCCAATAGTACCTATTCCTAATTATCCAGGCTACTTACAACTAACTTAATGGTCCCATACGGACACTCTAAGTTAACCTATAACACTTAAAACAAATGCCTTTCGGCCCTAAGATCTATTTTACTTCATTTAAATTTCATTTCATTTTTTTATGTATTTATTAGAAAATTTGAACAAAAAACTAATATCAATATCCTTTTTTTTATTTATTTTTACTTACAAACTACTTAAAATAAGGTCTTTTAATACATAAAAAGAGGAATGCCTCTGGTGGAATGAAGCCGCTCAAGCGTGCACTTTCAAAATACTCGTCGTTCGGATAGAACGCCCCGAAAATTAAATTGTTGGTCGAAGACATACCTCTTGGAATGTGACCTCGAACGAGTTTTATCACGAAATTGTCAATTCTGTTGATTCGAGCTCCGTTGTATAGGACCTCGTTGGAAAAGTAATGCACATAAGAAGACTCGGCTGTTCGATATAAGCCGGTACAGCGTCGTAAACACTGCCGCTCGAACACCCGAAACTTCTCCATCTGGGAAGGGGCAACGTTGAACCACACAGGACAACCATACACGATCATTGGCCGTATGAGGGCCATGTAGCAAATTACCTTTACTCTGGGGTCAAACCGACTGCTAAAAAACAGCCGTTTCGTCAGAGCGAAGGCTCCTCTGGCCCTGGTCAGAGCAGCATTTATATGTCTGTCGAAATATAAATACTGATCTAACCAGATACCGAGGTACTTCACTACACTTTTGCTCGCTAATGGCTGCCGGTGAAGATCAACGATGACCATCTTGCGGCAATTTTTACTCGTATCCCTCGTGGCCCTAGCCAACGGAGTCCGGAACAGAATTGTCTCTGACTTCTGGACATTTATTTTCAGTTTCCAGTCGTCGCAATATCGCTGAATCTTGTCGAAATCACGCTGCAAGAGAATTCTAATAACCTCAACCTTTCGGGCCGTTCTGTACGCAATTAGATCGTCGGCGTACGCAATTGCCTTTGTAAGACTACGGAATTGCTTCCGTCGGTAAATGTCTTAGTACAACGTTGGATATACCATCGACACCTGCTGACTTTTTATTTTTTATTGAATTGAAGATGAGTGGAAGCTCAACCTTCATCACTAACAAGGGACTTGGTCCCGTTTGCTCGGCGATTATGGCATTTGCCAAGGAATCGTAGTGAACCGCATGAAACCGCGGTTCTCAGATCGCCAATGTGTCATATCATTACGGAGGTAAAAGTGATTAAGTAGGGCTCTGTTTTCCAGGTCGTGGTTGGGGCGAATGCTAACATTCACCTTGTACACTTGCTGGAAAGCAGCTTCCACCGCCTCCACTTTTTCCTTCGGATCTTCAATTATGTAAAAGTCATCGTCAAAGATGGCTTCCTCTGGATCTATTTGCGCTGTCCTGAGTACGTCTCTGTTCTCTTCAGTTCTTTGGAGTTTAAGACACGGAAGGTCATTATCGTTTTTTTTTCTGAATATCTTGTTGATTTTGGGGAACATACTAGGGTCACTCGATTTAACTGACCGGATCTTGCGGTCCCAGTACTTGTTAATTGATAACCTGTAGTTCTCCTTAATCAACAGATTGACATTTTTTATTGACGACTTCAGTGTCCTAACCTCCAAGTCGTCTGTACAAGTTTTTGAGTCTTGTGCCTACGTAGTGCGTCAATAGTCGCGTTTCTGTAAGCGTCCATTTGGTCCCGTTCTTTGTACTTTGGAATTGTCCTTTCCATTGTTCGTTTTATTGTTTCGTCCATCTATTGTAAGTGTTGGTCAATTTCTGTATTTGTCAGGTTTCTGTTGTTTGGTGGGGCTATTTCACTCGAACGAAGATCTCTACCTAAGGCGTTGGTGAAACGAGGCCAACGCATCTTACTGTAATTATAAGAGTGCGTTGCAACGTATTCCTCCAACTCCACGCGTTCGTTTGGAATCTGCATTACAGCAGCCAGTCCGCAGTGATCACTGTCGTACTCGACTGTCTGTAAGCAGTTTCGAGGGTGATTACCCACTTTGTCTGTTACTGTCAGTCTAGTGTCGTACAGCAAACGATCCAAAAAGGAGCTGCTTCTTGGATACGATGGCTTTTCGGTAGCCAGCAGGTCGACGCCATATTCAGCGCTGTAAAGATTCATCAATTTAAAAAGATGATTACCTCTGAGATTACTATGTTGATTTCCCAATCTTCATGGTTTGCGTTCAAATCACCGGCCAAGATGAAATAGTTTTCTTCCAAGCTCAGTTTAAGTTCCCTAAAAACAATCTCGAGTTCTGAAGCAAAGTAAGTAACCTGCGGAGCTCCAGCCGCAATCATATACATCCGCTTCCCTTGAGTGAGAGAGATGCATACAACGCAAACTTCTAGCGTCTTGAGCTTTCGCAATTCATTGTTGTATATGACTTTATAATTAATGCCTTTTCATATAAAGAGAGCGACACCACCCCCTTGAGTGGAGTCGGGCCGGTCTCTTCTTACGATATTGTAATTTTTATGAGTCAATTTGTGTTTGTGGTTTAGCTTAGTTTCGCTAACCATAAACACATCGGGACTGTAGTCTGTCAACAATTGGAACATACTGGCTCTTCGTTCAATCCTAATCAGTGAATTTACATTCACAGCTAGGACTTTAAGGCGCGTCTCCGGCAGCGCGCCCATTATGGCCTTAATTGCGCCAGGCCAAGCAACAAAGAGTAGACATGATCTACCCTTTTTACCTTGCTCCTTTATCTGACTTTGCAGTCCTGTTAGTTGACCTTGAATGCTCAACAACAAGGCTACAATGTCAGGCTGCACCTCTGGTGCCTTAGGCACAGGGACCTTTGGGGCAACCGTTGGTGGAGCCTGTCTCGTGTTCCCATTCCCTGACACCATTTGGGCGTAGGAAAATTTGGGATCTGCGAATTTTTGTATCGGAGCCTGTCGAACTGTTCGACTTCTTTCGGCTTTTTGGCTGGCCTGTTTTTTCTTCATTTCTTGGACCTTAGGGCAACCCCTATAATTAGCCGGGTGACCTTGGTTTCCACAAAGGACACACTTGAGCAGGGTCAAATCCTCAACCCGCTCATTCCCCAGTTTGCATTCTCCTTCTTTGTGGGTTTCTCCGCACCTCACACAACGCAACTGCATATTGTAATTGGCATTGGCATGGCCAAACCTCTGGCACTTCGTACATTGTAAAATGTCGTCGTGCCTTTTTAATGTCTCCTAGTGTACAGTTTGATTGTCGAGAGATTCGATTTTCTTGACACTCTCAAAACTGCTTTGGGGCGATAATGTTACGAGGAACATTGGCAGCCTATAACCCCCTCGTCTGGACTTCACCGTAGTGAAAGGCTTGACCCCGATAAAATCGAGATCGTCAATGGCTTTTTGGCGGAGCTCAGCTAAGAGCTCCTCCGGTTCCGTGCAGGAACTTATGCCCTTCAGAAGGACCGTCTTAAATTTCTCACATTTAGGTGTGTAGCTGAAGGCTGTGGGCTCTTTTAGCAACCCTTTTACTAACTTGTATTCGGCCAGTGAGAAGCACTGGACCGAATAATTCTTTTCTTTTTCGCTTAAGAGTTTAATTAAAAAATTGCCCTTAGTGGCCGACTTACATACCTGTTTTATGTCGTCCAGGTCAACTCTATGGGTCCTAATTGGTGGTATTTTTTCTTTCTTTGCCTGTTATTTTTTCTTTCTTTGCCTGTGGTTTTTTCTGTTAATGCTGCTGCTGTTGCTGTTTCTGTTGCTGCTTCTGTTGCTGTTGTTGAATTTGCTGATGCTGCTGCTGCTTCTGCTGTACTTGTTGCCTTGTTTGTAGCTATTGTCTGGCCTTAGCCGAAGTCGATTGGCATTCGGACATTGGGCTTGTCACTGCAGATGACCTTTTTTTAGTTTGCTCCGCTCCTGTGTTTTTGGGAGCGGGCTTGGCTTGTGGCTGTTTTTGCTGCTGTAGTTGTTGTTGCCGTTGTTTTTGCTGCTGTTGTATTATTTGCTGCTGTTGTTTTTGGGCTACCTCTTGCTTTCGGCGCGCCTCTTGTTTCAGCTTTAGCTGACTGAGGAGGGGCTCAATTTCCTCCTTGAGCTTATTTAGGCTTTGCTCGAACTGGCTGATGGCTGCCTGTTTGTCTTGCAGGGCCTGCACCAGTTTTCTTTCATCTTGGAGGTCCGCCGCTACCTCCAAAGCCTTGTTTGTCTACGGGACTGGCTCTGGCTCCGATAGGATTAAATCCCTATTCGGAGACCTGAAGAACCCCTCTCCACCTTCGGACATGTACTCTGTTTTCTCAGACTCAGCGTAGTCTGAGAACTCACTTTCAGTGGTAATTCCTCCCTTACCCCTGTCCATGTCTTTTCGCATATCCCGCCGCTTAGCGGAGTTGGCCCTCTCCACCTTATTTGGGCTATTCTTTTTTAACCTCCTCTTTTGGTTAGTTGTTGTCGCCTGGTCAGATGTTGTTGCTTTTGCTTGTGGTACTGTTACAGGCACCACCGTAACATCGCCTGATGCGTTGGCAGAGGTATCTTTCGATACCCCCGCTTTCTTCTCCTTTACCATTTGCTTTTCTTCCCAATCGATGAAATCAATAATTTCTCGATTGTGAAAAAAGCAATAATGTTCCTCGTTGATTCTGCCTGGGACTCGAACCCACGACCCTTCGCTTTGTCTGCAGACGCCACTTTTTTTTCTTTTTTTTTCAAATTCATTTTTATTTATTCAATCTTAAACCTATCTTAAACTAGACAAAAATTCATAAAACTAGCCTAATTATCCAGAACTTACAACTAACTTAATGGTCCCATACGGACACTCTAAGTTAAACTATAACACTTAAAACAAATGCCTTTCGGCCCTAAGATCTATTTTACTTCATTTAAATTTCATTTCATTTTTTTATGTATTTATTAGAAAATTTGAACAAAAAACTAATATCAATATCCTTTTTTTTATTTATTTTTACTTACAAACTACTTAAAATAAGGTCTTTTAATAAAACTTAAAACTAATTTAAACTACCTATTCTACCTATAAACTATTTAAAACTAGAACAACCACAGCAGCAAATCTAACTATCTAACATTTTTGTTTTTCATATTTTGTTGTCTTTTTTTATTTATTTATATTTTTTTTATGTTTTTTTTTTTTTAATTTTGGTTTTTTTTTTTGTTTTTATATTTTTTTTGTATTTTTTTTCTTGTGCCACCATGCCTATTCTACTTAAAACTAAACCCTAAAACTATAAAACAAGTATGTAAGCCGGCCAAGGCTTGAAACCCCAACCCGACTACCCAATATCAAGTGCCGATTGAAGCTACCAAAACTGGTTCTCCTGCTTCACCCTATCAGTTCGGTCCCGTTCGGACACAGCCCTACTGAACCGAAGGAGCTCCGCTCCACCTTGTGCCATGACGTCCCGACTGTACGGGAGTCGCCTATCCACGGTTCTTCGTCTGACGTGGTAGATTAACGGAACTGCCAATCTATCCTGTATCAGACCGCAATTGTCTAAAAAGAGGAATGCCTCTGGTGGAATGAAGCCGCTCAAGCGTGCACTTTCAAAATACTCGTCGTTCGGATAGAACGCCCCGAAAATTAAATTGTTGGTCGAAGACATACCTCTTGGAATGTGACCTCGAACGAGTTTTATCACGAAATTGTCAATTCTGTTGATTCGAGCTCCGTTGTATAGGACCTCGTTGGAAAAGTAATGCACACAAGAAGACTCGGCTGTTCGATATAAGCCGGTACAGCGTCGTAAACACTGCCGCTCGAACACCCGAAACTTCTCCATCTGGGAAGGGGCAACGTTGAACCACACAGGACAACCATACACGATCATTAGCCGTATGAGGGCCATGTAGCAAATTACCTTCACTCTGGGGTCAAGCCAACTGCTAAAAAACAGCCGTTTCGTCAGAGCGAAGGCTCCTCTGGCCCTGGTCAGAGCAGCATTTATATGTCTGTCGAAATATAAATACTGATCTAACCAGATACCGAGGTACTTCACTACACTTTTGCTCGCTAATGGCTGCCGGTGAAGATCAACGATGACCATCTTGCGTAAATTTTTACTCGTATCCCTCGTGGCCCTAGCCAACGGAGTCCGGAACAGAATTGTCTCTGACTTCTGGACATTTATTTTTAGTTTCCAGTCGTCGCAATATCGCTGAATCTTGTCGAAATCACGCTGCAAGAGAATTCTAATAACCTCAACCTTTCGGGCCGTTCTGTACGCAATTAGATCGTCGGCGTACGCAATTGCCTTTGTAAGACTACGGAATTGCTTCCGTCGGTAAATGTCTTAGTACAACGTTGGATATACCATCGACACCTGCTGACTTTTTATTTTTTATTGAATTGAAGATGAGTGGAAGCTCAACCTTCATCACTAAGAAGGGACTTGGTCCCGTTTGCTCGGCGATTATGGCATTTGCCAAGGAATCGTAGTGAACCGCATGAAACCGCGGTTCTCAGATCGCCAATGTGTCATATCATTACGGAGGTAAAAGTGATAAAGTAGGGCTCTGTTTTCCAGGTCGTGGTTGCGGCGAATGCTAACATTCACCTTGTACACTTGCTGGAAAGCAGCTTCCACCGCCTCCACTTTTTCCTTCGGATCTTCAATTATGTAAAAGTCATCGTCAAAGATGGCTTCCTCTGGATCTATTTGCGCTGTCCTGAGTACGTCTTTTTTTTTCAGTTCTTTGGAGTTTAAGACACGGAAGTTCATTATCGTTTTTTTTCTGAATATCTTGTTGATTTTGGGGAACATACTAGGGTCACTCGATTTAACTGACCGGATCTTGCGGTCCCAGTACTTGTTAATTGATAACCTGTAGTTCTCCTTAATCAACAGATTGACATTTTTTATTGACGACTTCAGTGTCCTAACCTCCAAGTCGTCTGTACAAGTTTTTGAGTCTTGTGCCTACGTAGTGCGTCAATAGTCGCGTTTCTGTAAGCGTCCATTTGGTCCCGTTCTTTGTACTTTGGAATTGTCCTTTCCATTGTTCGTTTTATTGTTTCGTCCATCTGTTGTAAGTGTTGGTCAATTTCTGTATTTGTCAGGTTTCTGTTGTTTGGTGGGGCTATGTCACTCGAACGAAGTTCTCTAGCTAAGGCGTTGGTGAAACGAGGCCAACGCATCTTACTGTAATTATAAGAGTGCGTTGCAACGTATTCCTCCAACTCCACGCGTTCGTTTGGAATCTGCATTACAGCAGCCAGCCCGCAGTGATCACTGTCGTACTCGACTGTCTGTAAGCAGTTTCGAGGGTGATTACCCACTTTGTATGTTACTGTCAGTCTAGTGTCGTACAGCAAAAGATCCAAAAAGGAGCTGCTTCTTGGATACGATGGCTTTTCGGTAGCCAGCAGGTCGACGCCATATTCAGCGCTGTAAAGATTCATCAAATTAAAAAGATGATTACCTATGAGATTACTATGTTGATTTCCCCAATCTTCATGGTTTGCGTTCAAATCACCGGCCAAGATGAAATAGTTTTCTTCCAAGCTCAGTTTAAGTTCCCTAAAAACAATCTCGAGTTCTGAAGCAAAGTAAGTAACCTGCGGAGCTCCAGCCGCAATCATATACATCCGCTTCCCTTGAGTGAGAGAGATGCATACAACGCATATGACTTTATAATTAATGCCTTTTCGTATAAAGAGAGCGACACCACCCCCTTGAGTGGAGTCGGGCCGGTCTCTTCTTACGATATTGTAATTTTTATGAGTCAATTTGTGTTTGTGGTTTAGCTTAGTTTCGCTAGCCATAAACACATCGGGACTGTAGTCTGTCAATAATTGGAACATACTGGCTCTTCGTTCAATCCTAATCAGTGAATTTACATTCACAGATAGGACTTTATGGCGCGTCTCCGGCAGCGCGCCCATTATGGCCTTAATTGCGCCAGGCCAAGCAACAAAGAGTAGACATGATCTACCCTTTTGCCTTGCTCCTTTATCTGACTTTGCAGTCCTGTTAGTTGACCTTGAATGCTCAACAACAAGGCTACAATGTCAGGCTGCACCTCTGGTGCCTTAGGCACAGGGACCTTTGGGGCAACCGTTGGTGGAGCCTGTCTCGTGTTCCCATTCCCTGACACCATTTGGGCGTAGGAAAATTTGGGATCTGCGAATTTTTGTATCGGAGCCTGTCGAACTGTTCGACTTCTTTCGGCTTTTTGGCTGGCCTGTTTTTTCTTCATTTCTTGGACCTTAGGGCAACCCCTATAGTTAGCCGGGTGACCTTGGTTTCCACAAAGGACACACTTGAGCAGGGTCAAATCCTCAACCCGCTCATTCCCCAGTTTGCATTCTCCTTCTTTGTGGGTTTCTCCGCACCTCACACAACGCAACTGCATATTGCAATTGGCATTGGCATGGCCAAACCTCTGGCACTTCGTACATTGCAAAATGTCGTCGTGCCTTTTTAATGTCTCCCAGTGTACAGTTTGATTGTCGAGCGATTCGATTCTCTTGATACTCTCAGAACTGCTTTGGGGCGATAATGTTACGAGGAACATTGGCAGCCTATAACCCCCTCGTCTGAACTTCACCGTAGTGAAAGGCTTGACCCCGATAAAATCGAGATTGTCAATGGCTTTTTGGCGGAGCTCAGCTAAGAGCTCCTCCGGTTCCGTGCAGGAACTTATGCCCTTCAGAAGGACCGTCTTAAATTTCTCACATTTAGGTGTGTAGCTGAAGGCTGTGGCCTCTTTTAGCAACCCTTTTACTAACTTGTATTCGGCCAGTGAGAAGCACTGGACCGAATAATTCTTTTCTTTTTCGCTTAAGAGTTTAATTAAAAAATTGCCCTTAGTGGCCGACTTACATACCTGTTTTATGTCGTCCAGGTCAACTCTATGGGTCCTAATTGGTGGTATTTTTTCTTTCTTTGCCTGTTATTTTTTCTTTCTTTGCCTGTGGTTGTTTCTGTTAATGCTGCTGCTGTTGCTGTTTCTGTTGCTGTTGTTGAATTTGCTGCTGCTGCTTCTGCTGTTCTTGTTGCCTTGTTTGTAGCTGTTGTCTGGCCTTAGCCGAAGTCGATGGGCCCTCGGACATTGGGCTTGTCACTGCAGATGACCTTTTTTTAGTTTGCTCCGCTCCTGTGTTTTTGGGAGCGGGCTTGGCTTGTGGCTGTTTTTGCTGCTGTAGTTGTTGTTGCCGTTGTTTTTGCTGCTGTTGTATTATTTGCTGCTGTTGTTTTTGGGCTACCTCTTGCTTTCGGCGCGCCTCTTGTTTCAGCTTTAGCTGAATGAGGAGGGGCTCAATTTCCTCCTTGAGCTTATTTAGGCTTTGCTCGAACTGGCTGATGGCTGCCTGTTTGTCTTGCAGGGCCTGCACCAGTTTTCTTTCATCTTGGAGGTCCGCCGCTACCTCCAAAGCCTTGTTTGTCTACGGGACTGGCTCTGGCTCCGATAGGATTAAATCCCTATTCGGAGACCTGAAGAACCCCTCTCCACCTTCGGACATGTACTCTGTTTTCTCAGACTCAGCGTAGTCTGAGAACTCACTTTCAGTGGTAATTCCTCCCTTACCCCTGTCCATGTCTTTTCGCATATCCCGCCGCTTAGCGGAGTTGGCCCTCTCCACCTTATTTGGGCTATGCTTTTTTAACCTCCTCTTCTGGTTAGTTGTTGTCGCCTGGTCAGATGTTGTTGCTTTTGCTTGTGGTACTGTTACAGGCACCACCGTAACATCGCCTGATGCGTTGGCAGAGGTATCTTTCGATACCCCCGCTTTCTTCTCCTTTACCATTTGCTTTTCTTCCCAATCGATGAAATCAATAATTTCTCGATTGTGAAAAAAGCAATAATGTTCCTCGTTGGTTCTGCCTGGGACTAGAACCCACGACCCTTCGCTTTGTCTGCAGACGCCACTTTTTTTTCTTTTTTTTTCAAATTCATTTTTATTTATTCAATCACCTATCTTAAACTAGGCAAAAATTCGTAAAACTAGCCTAATTATCCAGAACTTACAACTAACTTAATGGTCCCATACGGACACTCTAAGTTAAACTATAACACTTAAAACAAATGCCTTTCGGCCCTAAGATCTATTTTACTTCATTTAAATTTCATTTCATTTTGTTATGTATGTATTTATTAGAAAATTTGAACAAAAAACTAATATCAATATCCTTTTTTTTATTTATTTTTACTTACAAACTACTTAAAATAAGGTTTTTTAATAAAACTTAAAACTAATTTAAACTACCTATTCTACCTATAAACTATTTAAAACTAGAACAACCACAGCAGCAAATCTAACTATCTAACATTTTTGTTTTTCATATTTTGTTGTCTTTTTTTATTTATTTATATTTTTTTTTATGTTTTTTTTTTTTTAATTTTTGTTTTTTTTTTTGTTTTTTATATTTTTTTTGTATTTTTTTTCTTGTGCCACCATGCCTATTCTACTTAAAACTGAACCCTAAAACTATAAAACAAGTATGTAAGCCGGCCAAGGCTTGAAACCCCAACCCGACTACCCAATATCAAGTGCCGATTGAAGCCACCAAAACTGGTTCTCCTGCTTCACCCTATCAGTTCGGTCCCGTTCGGACACAGCCCTATTGAACCGAAGGAGCTCCGCTCCACCTTGTGCCGCTCGAACACCCGAAACTTCTCCATCTGGGAAGGGGCAACGTTGAACCACACAGGACAACCATACACGATCATTGGCCGTATGAGGGCCATGTAGCAAATTACCTTCACTCTGGGGTCAAGCCAACTGCTAAAAAACAGCCGTTTCGTCAGAGCGAAGGCTCCTCTGGCCCTGGTCAGAGCTCGCTAATGGCTGCCGGTGAAGATCAACGATGACCATCATGCGCCAATTTTTACTCGTATCCCTCGTGGCCCTAGCCAACGGAGTCCGGAACAGAATTGTCTCTGACTTCTGGACATTTATTTTTAGTTTCCAGTCGTCGCAATATCGCTGAATCTTGTCGAAATCACGCTGCAAGAGAATTCTAATAACCTCAACCTTTCGGGCCGTTCTGTACGCAATTTGATCGTCGGCGTACGCAATTGCCTTTGTAAGACTACGGAATTGCTTCCGTCGGTAAATGTCTTAGTACAACGTTGGATATACCATCGACACCTGCTGACTTTTTATTTTTTATTGAATTGAAGATGAGTGGAAGCTCAACCTTCATCACTAAGAAGGGACTTGGTCCCGTTTGCTCGGCGATTATGGCATTTGCCAAGGAATCGTAGTGAACCGCATGAAACCGCGGTTCTCAGATCGCCAATGTGTCATATCATTACGGAGGTAAAAGGCTCTGTTTTCCAGGTCGTGGTTGGGGCGAATGCTAACATTCACCTTGTACACTTGCTGGAAAGCAGCTCCCACCGCCTCCACTTTTTCCTTCGGATCTTCAATTATGTAAAAGTCATCGTCAAAGATGGCTTCCTCTGGATCTATTTGCGCTGTCCTGAGTACGTCTCTGTTTTCTTCAGTTCTTTGGAGTTCAAGACACGGAAGGTCATTATCGTTTTTTTTTCTGAATATCTTGTTGATTTTGGGTCACTCGATTTAACTGACCGGATCTTGCGGTCCCAGTACTTGTTAATTGATAACCTGTAGTTCTCCTTAATCAACAGATTGACATTTTTTATTGACGACTTCAGTGTCCTAACTTCCAAGTCGTCTGTACAAGTTTTTGAGTCTTGTGCCTACGTAGTGCGTCAATTGTCGCGTTTCTGTAAGCGTCCATTTGGTCCCGTTCTTTGTACTTTGGAATTGTCCTTTCCATTGTTCGTTTTATTGTTTCGTCCATCTGTTGTAAGTGTTGGTCAATTTCTGTATTTGTCAGGTTTCTGTTGTTTGGTGGGGCTATGTCACTCGAACGAAGTTCTATAGCTAAGGCGTTGGTGAAACGAGGCCAACGCATTTTACTGTAATTATAAGAGTGCGTTGCAACGTATTCCTCCAACTCCACGCGTTCGTTTGGAATCTGCATTACAGCAGCCAGTCCGCAGTGATCACTGTCGTACTCGACTGTATGTAAGCAGTTTCGAGGGTGATTATCCACTTTGTATGTTACTGTCAGTCTAGTGTCGTACAGCAAAAGATCCAAAAAGGAGCTGCTTCTTGGATACGATGGCTTTTCGGTAGCCAGCAGGTCGACGCCATATTCAGCGCTGTAAAGATTCATCAAATTAAAAAGATGATTACCTATGAGATTACTATGTTGATTTCCCCAATCTTCATGGTTTGCGTTCAAATCACCGGCCAAGATGAAATAGTTTTCTTCCAAGCTCAGTTTAAGTTCCCTAAAAACAATCTCGAGTTCTGAAGCAAAGTAAGTAACCTGCGGAGCTCCAGCCGCAATCATATACATCCGCTTCCCTTGAGTGAGAGAGATGCATACAACGCATATGACTTTATAATTAATGCCTTTTCGTATAAAGAGAGCGACACCACCCCCTTGAGTGGAGTCGGGCCGGTCTCTTCTTACGATATTGTAATTTTTATGAGTCAATTTGTGTTTGTGGTTTAGCTTAGTTTCGCTAGCCATAAACACATCGGGACTGTAGTCTGTCAATAATTGGAACATACTGGCTCTTCGTTCAATCCTAATCAGTGAATTTACATTCACAGCTAGGACTTTATGGCGCGTCTCCGGCAGCGCGCCCATTATGGCCTTAATTGCGCCAGGCCAAGCAACAAAGAGTAGACATGATCTACCCTTTTGCCTTGCTCCTTTATCTGACTTTGCAGTCCTGTTAGTTGACCTTGAATGCTCAACAACAAGGCTACAATGTCAGGCTGCACCTCTGGTGCCTTAGGCACAGGGACCTTTGGAGCAACCGTTGGTGGAGCCTGTCTCGTGTTCCCATTCCCTGACACCATTTGGGCGAAGGAAAATTTGGGATCTGCGAATTTTTGTATCGGAGCCTGTCGAACTGTTCGACTTCTTTCGGCTTTTTGGCTGGCCTGTTTTTTCTTCATTTCTTGGACCTAAGGGCAACCCCTATAGTTAGCCGGGTGACCTTGGTTTCCACAAAGGACACACTTGAGCAGGGTCAAATCCTCAACCCGCTCATTCCCCAGTTTGCATTCTCCTTCTTTGTGGGTCTCTCCGCACCTCACACAACGCAACTGTATATTGCAATTGGCATTGGCATGGCCAAACCTCTGGCACTTCGTACATTGTAAAATGTCGTCGTGCCTTTTTAATGTCTCCCAGTGTACAGTTTGATTGTCGAGCGATTCGATTCTCTTGACACTCTCAGAACTGCTTTGGGGCGATAATGTTACGAGGAACATTGGCAGCCTATAACCCCCTCGTCTGAACTTCACCGTAGTGAAAGGCTTGACCCCGATAAAATCGAGATCGTCAATGGCTTTTTGGCGGAGCTCAGCTAAGAGCTCCTCCGGTTCCGTGCAGGAACTTATGCGTGAACTTAGGTGTGTAGCTGAAGAACTCAGCTGTGGCCTCTTTTAGCAACCCTTTTACTAACTTGTATTCGGCCAGTGAGAAGCACTGGACCGAATAATTCCTTTCTTTTTCGCTTAAGAATTTAATTAAAAAATTGCCCTTAGTGGCCGACTTACATACCTGTTTTATGTCGTCCAGGTCAACTCTATGGGTCCTAATTGGTGGTATTTTTTCTTTCTTTGCCTGTTATTTTTTCTTTCTTTGCCTGTGGTTGTTTCTGTTAATGCTGCTGCTGTTGCTGTTTCTGTTGCTGTTGTTGAATTTGCTGCTGCTGCTTCTGCTGTTCTTGTTGCCTTGTTTGTAGCTGTTGTCTGGCCTTAGCCGAAGTCGATGGGCCCTCGGACATTGGGCTTGTCACTGCTGTCCTGTTGTTTTTGGGAGCGGGCTTGGCTTGTGGCTGTTTTTGCTGCTGTAGTTGTTGTTGCCGTTGTTTTTGCTGCTGTCGTATTATTTGCTGCTGTTGTTTTTGGGCTACCTCTTGCTTTCGGCGCGCCTCTTGTTTCAGCTTTAGCTGACTGAGGAGGGGCTCAATTTCCTCCTTGAGCTTATTTAGGCTTTGCTCGAACTGGCTGATGGCTGCCTGTTTGTCTTGCAGGGCCTGCACACCAGTTTTCTTTCATCTTGGAGGTCCGCCGCTACCTCCAAAGCCTTGTTTGTCTACGGGACTGGCTCTGGCTCCGATAGGATTAAATCCCTATTCGGAGACCTGAAGAGCCCCTCTCCATCTTCGGACATGTACTCTGTTTTCTCAGACTCAGCGTAGTCTGAGAACTCACTTTCAGTGGTAATTCCTCCCTTACCCCTGTCCATGTCTTTTCGCATATCCCGCCGCTTAGCGGAGTTGGCCCTCTCCACCTTATTTGGGCTATGCTTTTTCAACCTCCTCTTTTGGTTAGTTGTTGTCGCCTGGTCAGATGTTGTTGCTTTTGCTTGTGGTACTGTTACAGGCACCACCGTAACATCGCCTGATGCGTTGGCAGAAGTATCTTTCGATACCCCCGCTTTCTTCTCCTTTACCATTTGCTTTTCTTCCCAATCGATGAAATCAATAATTTCTCGATTGTGAAAAAAGCAATAATGTTCCTCGTTGATTCTGCCTGGGACTCGAACCCACGACCCTTCGCTTTGTCTGCAGACGCCACTTTTTTTTCTTTTTTTTTTCAAATTCATTTTTATTTATTCGATCTTAAACCTTTCTTAAACTAGACAAAAATTCATAAAACTAGCCTAATTATCCAGAACTTACAACTAACTTAATGGTCCCATACGGACACTCTAAGTTAAACTATAACACTTAAAACAAATGCCTTTCGGCCCTAAGATCTATTTTACTTCATTTAAATTTCAATTCATTTTTTTATGTATTTATTAGAAAATTTGAACAAAAAACTAATATCAATATCCTTTTTTTTATTTATTTTTACTTACAAACTACTTAAAATAAGGTCTTTTAATAAAACTTAAAACTAATTTAAACTACCTATTCTACCTATAAACTATTTAAAACTAGAACAACCACAGCAGCAAATCTAACTATCTAACATTTTTGTTTTTCATATTTTGTTGTCTTTTTTTATTTATTTATATTTTTTTTTTAATTTTGGTTTTTTTTTTTTGTTTTTTATATTTTTTTTGTATTTTTTTTTCTTGTGCCACCATGCCTATTCTACTTAAAACTAAACCCTAAAACTATAAAACAAGTATGTAAGCCGGCCAAGGCTTGAAACCCCAACCCGACTACCCAATATCAAGTGCCGATTGAAGCCACCAAAACTGGTTCTCCTGCTTCACCCTATCAGTTCGGTCCCGTTCGGACACAGCCCTACTGAACCGAAGGAGCTCCGCTTTACCTTGTGCCATGACGTCCCGACTGTACGGGAGTCGCCTATCCACGGTTCTTCGTCTGACGTGGTAGATTAACGGAACTGCCAATCTATCCTGTATCAGACCGCATTTGTCTAAAAAGAGGAATGCCTCTGGTGGAATGAAGCCGCTCAAGCGTGCACTTTCAAAATACTCGTCGTTCGGATAGAACGCCCCGAAAATTAAATTGTTGGTCGAAGACATACCTCTTGGAATGTGACCTCGAACGAGTTTTATCACGAAATTGTCAATTCTGTTGATTCGAGCTCCGTTGTATAGGACCTCGTTGGAAAAGTAATGCACATAAGAAGACTCGGCTGTTCGATATAAGCCGGTACAGCGTCGTAAACACTGCCGCTCGAACACCCGAAACTTCTCCATCTGGGAAGGGGCAACGTTGAACCACACAGGACAACCATACACGATCATTGGCCGTATGAGGGCCATGTAGCAAATTACCTTCACTCTGGGGTCAAGCCAACTGCTAAAAAACAGCCGTTTCGTCAGAGCGAAGGCTCCTCTGGCCCTGGTCAGAGCAGCATTTATATGTCTGTCGAAATATAAATACTGATCTAACCAGATACCGAGGTACTTCACTACACTTTTGCTCGCTAATGGCTGCCGGTGAAGATCAACGATGACCATCTTGCGTAAATTTTTACTCGTATCCCTCGTGGCCCTAGCCAACGGAGTCCGGAACAGAATTGTCTCTGACTTCTGGACATTTATTTTTAGTTTCCAGTCGTCGCAATATCGCTGAATCTTGTCGAAATCACGCTGCAAGAGAATTCTAATAACCTCAACCTTTCGGGCCGTTCTGTACGCAATTAGATCGTCGGCGTACGCAATTGCCTTTGTAAGACTACGGAATTGCTTCCGTGGGTAAATGTCTTAGTACAACGTTGGATATACCATCGATACCTGCTGACTTTTTATTTTTTATTGAATTGAAGATGAGTGGAAGCTCAACCTTCATCACTAACAAGGGACTTGGTCCCGTTTGCTCGGCGATTATGGCATTTGCCAAGGAATCGTAGTGAACCGCATGAAACCGCGGTTCTCAGATCGCCAATGTGTCATATCATTACGGAGGTAAAAGTGATTAAGTAGGGCTCTGTTTTCCAGGTCGTGGTTGGGGCGAATGCTAACATTCAACTTGTACACTTGCTGGAAAGCAGCTTCCACCGCCTCCACTTCTTCCTTCGGATCTTCAATTATGTAAAAGTCATCGTCAAAGATGGCTTCCTCTGGATCTATTTGCGCTGTCCTGAGTACGTCTCTGTTTTCTTCAGTTCTTTGGAGTTTAAGACACGGAAGGTCATTATCGTTTTTTTTTCTGAATATCTTGTTGATTTTGGGTCACTCGATTTAACTGACCGGATCTTGCGGTCCCAGTACTTGTTAATTGATAACCTGTAGTTCTCCTTAATCAACAGATTGACATTTTTTATTGACGACTTCAGTGTCCTAACCTCCAAGTGGTCTGTACAAGTTTTTGAGTCTTGTGCCTACGCAGTGCGTCAATTGTCGCGTTTCTGTAAGCGTCTATTTGGTCCCGTTCTTTGTACTTTGGAATTGTCCTTTCCATTGTTCGTTTTATTGTTTCGTCCATCTGTTGTAAGTGTTGGTCAATTTCTGTATTTGTCAGGTTTCTGTTGTTTGGTGGGGCTATGTCACTCGAACGAAGTTCTATAGCTAAGGCGTTGGTGAAACGAGGCCAACGCATCTTACTGTAATTATAAGAGTGCGTTGCAACGTATTCCTCCAACTCCACGCGTTCGTTTGGAATCTGCATTACAGCTGCCAGTCCGCAGTGATCACTGTCGTACTCGACTGTCTGTAAGCAGTTTCGAGGGTGATTATCCACTTTGTATGTTACTGTCAGTCTAGTGTCGTACAGCAAACGATCCAAAAAGGAGCTGCTTCTTGGATACGATGGCTTTTCGGTAGCCAGCAGGTCGACGCCATATTCAGCGCTGTAAAGATTCATCAAATTAAAAAGATGATTACCTATGAGATTACTATGTTGATTTCCCCAATCTTCATGGTTTGCGTTCAAATCACCGGCCAAGATGAAATAGTTTTCTTCCAAGCTCAGTTTAAGTTCCCTAAAAACAATCTCGAGTTCTGAAGCAAAGTAAGTAACCTGCGGAGCTCCAGCCGCAATCATATACATCCGCTTCCCTTGAGTGAGAGAGATGCATACAACGCATATGACTTTATAATTAATGCCTTTTCGTATAAAGAGAGCGACACCACCCCCTTGAGTGGAGTCGGGCCGGTCTCTTCTTACGATATTGTAATTTTTATGAGTCAATTTGTGTTTGTGGTTTAGCTTAGTTTCGCTAGCCATAAACACATCGGGACTGTAGTCTGTCAACAATTGGAACATACTGGCTCTTCGTTCAATCCTAATCAGTGAATTTACATTCACAGCTAGGACTTTATGGCGCGTCTCCGGCAGCGCGCCCATTATGGCCTTAATTGCGCCAGGCCAAGCAACAAAGAGTAGACATGATCTACCCTTTTGCCTTGCTCCTTTATCTGACTTTGCAGTCCTGTTAGTTGACCTTGAATGCTCAACAACAAGGCTACAATGTCAGGCTGCACCTCTGGTGCCTTAGGCACAGGGACCTTTGGAGCAACCGTTGGTGGAGCCTGTCTCGTGTTCCCATTCCCTGACACCATTTGGGCGAAGGAAAATTTGGGATCTGCGAATTTTTGTATCGGAGCCTGTCGAACTGTTCGACTTCTTTCGGCTTTTTGGCTGGCCTGTTTTTTCTTCATTTCTTGGACCTAAGGGCAACCCCTATAGTTAGCCGGGTGACCTTGGTTTCCACAAAGGACACACTTGAGCAGGGTCAAATCCTCAACCCGCTCATTCCCCAGTTTGCATTCTCCTTCTTTGTGGGTTTCTCCGCACCTCACACAACGCAACTGCATATTGCAATTGGCATTGGTATGGCCAAACCTCTGGCACTTCGTACATTGCAAAATGTCGTCGTGCCTTTTTAATGTCTCCCAGTGTACAGTTTGATTGTCGAGCGATTCGATTCTCTTGATACTCTCAGAACTGCTTTGGGGCGATAATGTTACGAGGAACATTGGCAGCCTATAACCCCCTCGTCTGAACTTCACCGTAGTGAAAGGCTTGACCCCGATAAAATCGAGATCGTCAATGGCTTTTTGGCGGAGCTCAGCTAAGAGCTCCTCCGGTTCCGTGCAGGAACTTATGCCCTTCAGAAGGACCGTCTTAAATTTCTCACATTTAGGTGTGTAGCTGAAGGCTGTGGCCTCTTTTAGCAACCCTTTTACTAACTTGTATTCGGCCAGTGAGAAGCACTGGACCGAATAATTCTTTTCTTTTTCGCTTAAGAGTTTAATTAAAAAATTGCCCTTAGTGGCCGACTTACATACCTGTTTTATATCGTCCAGGTCAACTCTATGGGTCCTAATTGGTGGTATTTTTTCTTTCTTTGCCTGTTATTTTTTCTTTCTTTGCCTGTGGTTGTTTCTGTTAATGCTGCTGCTGTTGCTGTTTCTGTTGCTGTTGTTGAATTTGCTGCTGCTGCTTCTGCTGTTCTTGTTGCCTTGTTTGTAGCTGTTGTCTGGCCTTAGCCGAAGTCGATGGGCCCTCGGACATTGGGCTTGTCACTGCAGATGACCTTTTTTTAGTTTGCTCCGCTCCTGTGTTTTTGGGAGCGGGCTTGGCTTGTGGCTGTTTTTGCTGCTGTAGTTGTTGTTGCCGTTGTTTTTGCTGCTGTTGTATTATTTGCTGCTGTTGTTTTTGGGCTACCTCTTGCTTTCGGCGCGCCTCTTGTTTCAGCTTTAGCTGACTGAGGAGGGGCTCAATTTCCTCCTTGAGCTTATTTAGGCTTTGCTCGAACTGGCTGATGGCTGCCTGTTTGTCTTGCAGGGCCTGCACCAGTTTTCTTTCATCTTGGAGGTCCGCCGCTACCTCCAAAGCCTTGTTTGTCTACGGGACTGGCTCTGGCTCCGATAGGATTAAATCCCTATTCGGAGACCTGAAGAGCCCCTCTCCACCTTCGGACATGTACTCTGTTTTCTCAGACTCAGCGTAGTCTGAGAACTCACTTTCAGTGGTAATTCCTCCCTTACCCCTGTCCATGTCTTTTCGCATATCCCGCGGCTTAGCGGAGTTGGCCCTCTCCACCTTATTTGGGCTATGCTTTTTTAACCTCCTCTTCTGGTTAGTTGTTGTCGCCTGGTCAGATGTTGTTGCTTTTGCTTGTGGTACTGTTACAGGCACCACCGTAACATCGCCTGATGCGTTGGCAGAGGTATCTTTCGATACCCCCGCTTTCTTCTCCTTTACCATTTGCTTTTCTTCCCAATCGATGAAATCAATAATTTCTCGATTGTGAAAAAAGCAATAATGTTCCTCGTTGATTCTGCCTGGGACTCGAACCCACGACCCTTCGCTTTGTCTGCAGACGCCACTTTTTTTTCCTTTTTTTTTCAAATTCATTTTTATTTATTCAATCTTAAACCTATCTTAAACTAGACAAAAATTCATAAAACTAGCCTAATTATCCAGGCTACTTACAACTAACTTAATGGTCCCATACGGACACTCTAAGTTAAACTATAACACTTAAAACAAATGCCTTTCGGCCCTAAGATCTATTTTACTTCATTTAAATTTCATTTCATTTTTTTATGTATTTATTAGAAAATTTGAACAAAAAACTAATATCAATATCCTTTTTTTTATTTATTTTTACTTACAAACTACTTAAAATAAGGTCTTTTAATAAAACTTAAAACTAATTTAAACTACCTATTCTACCTATAAACTATTTAAAACTAGAACAACCACAGCAGCAAATCTAACTATCTAACATTTTTGTTTTTCATATTTTGTTGTCTTTTTTTATTTATTTATATTTTTTTTATGTTTTTTTTTTTTAATTTTGGTTTTTTTTTTTTGTTTTTTATATTTTTTTTGTATTTTTTTTTCTTGTGCCACCATGCCTATTCTACTTAAAACTAAACCCTAAAACTATAAAACAAGTATGTAAGCCGGCCAAGGCTTGAAACCCCAACCCGACTACCCAATATCAAGTGCCGATTGAAGCCACCAAAACTGGTTCTCCTGCTTCACCCTATCAGTTCGGTCCCGTTCGGACACAGCCCTACTGAACCGAAGGAGCTCCGCTTTACCTTGTGCCATGACGTCCCGACTGTACGGGAGTCGCCTATCCACGGTTCTTCGTCTGACGTGGTAGATTAACGGAACTGCCAATCTATCCTGTATCAGACCGCATTTGTCTAAAAAGAGGAATGCCTCTGATGGAATGAAGCCGCTCAAGCGTGCACTTTCAAAATACTCGTCGTTCGGATAGAACGCCCCGAAAATTAAATTGTTGGTCGAAGACATACCTCTTGGAATGTGACCTCGAACGAGTTTTATCACGAAATTGTCAATTCTGTTGATTCGAGCTCCGTTGTATAGGACCTCGTTGGAAAAGTAATGCACATAAGAAGACTCGGCTGTTCGATATAAGCCGGTACAGCGTCGTAAACACTGCCGCTCGAACACCCGAAACTTCTCCATCTGGGAAGGAGCAACGTTGAACCACACAGGACAACCATACACGATCATTGGCCGTATGAGGGCCATGTAGCAAATTACCTTCACTCTGGGGTCAAGCCAACTGCTAAAAAACAGCCGTTTCGTCAGAGCGAAGGCTCCTCTGGCCCTGGTCAGAGCAGCATTTATATGTCTGTCGAAATATAAATACTGATCTAACCAGATACCGAGGTACTTCACTACACTTTTGCTCGCTAATGGCTGCCGGTGAAGATCAACGATGACCATCTTGCGTAAATTTTTACTCGTATCCCTCGTGGCCCTAGCCAACGAAGTCCGGAACAGAATTGTCTCTGACTTCTGGACATTTATTTTTAGTTTCCAGTCGTCGCAATATCGCTGAATCTTGTCGAAATCACGCTGCAAGAGAATTCTAATAACCTCAACCTTTCGGGCCGTTCTGTACGCAATTAGATCGTCGGCGTACGCAATTGCCTTTGTAAGACTACGGAATTGCTTCCGTGGGTAAATGTCTTAGTACAACGTTGGATATACCATCGATACCTGCTGACTTTTTATTTTTTATTGAATTGAAGATGAGTGGAAGCTCAACCTTCATCACTAACAAGGGACTTGGTCCCGTTTGCTCGGCGATTATGGCATTTGCCAAGGAATCGTAGTGAACCGCATGAAACCGCGGTTCTCAGATCGCCAATGTGTCATATCATTACGGAGGTAAAAGTGATTAAGTAGGGCTCTGTTTTCCAGGTCGTGGTTGGGGCGAATGCTAACATTCAACTTGTACACTTGCTGGAAAGCAGCTTCCACCGCCTCCACTTCTTCCTTCGGATCTTCAATTATGTAAAAGTCATCGTCAAAGATGGCTTCCTCTGGATCTATTTGCGCTGTCCTGAGTACGTCTCTGTTTTCTTCAGTTCTTTGGAGTTTAAGACACGGAAGGTCATTATCGTTTTTTTTTCTGAATATCTTGTTGATTTTGGGTCACTCGATTTAACTGACCGGATCTTGCGGTCCCAGTACTTGTTAATTGATAACCTGTAGTTCTCCTTAATCAACAGATTGACATTTTTTATTGACGACTTCAGTGTCCTAACCTCCAAGTGGTCTGTACAAGTTTTTGAGTCTTGTGCCTACGTAGTGCGTCAATTATCGCGTTTCTGTAAGCGTCCATTTGGTCCCGTTCTTTGTACTTTGGAATTGTCCTTTCCATTGTTCGTTTTATTGTTTCGTCCATCTGTTGTAAGTGTTGGTCAATTTCTGTATTTGTCAGGTTTCTGTTGTTTGGTGGGGCTATGTCACTCGAACGAAGTTCTACAGCTAAGGCGTTGGTGAAACGAGGCCAACGCATCTTACTGTAATTATAAGAGTGCGTTGCAACGTATTCCTCCAACTCCACGCGTTCGTTTGGAATCTGCATTACAGCTGCCAGTCCGCAGTGATCACTGTCGTACTCGACTGTCTGTAAGCAGTTTCGAGGGTGATTATCCACTTTGTATGTTACTGTCAGTCTAGTGTCGTACAGCAAACGATCCAAAAAGGAGCTGCTTCTTGGATACGATGGCTTTTCGGTAGCCAGCAGGTCGACGCCATATTCAGCGCTGTAAAGATTCATCAAATTAAAAAGATGATTACCTATGAGATTACTATGTTGATTTCCCCAATCTTCATGGTTTGCGTTCAAATCACCGGCCAAGATGAAATAGTTTTCTTCCAAGCTCAGTTTAAGTTCCCTAAAAACAATCTCGAGTTCTGAAGCAAAGTAAGTAACCTGCGGAGCTCCAGCCGCAATCATATACATCCGCTTCCCTTGAGTGAGAGAGATGCATACAACGCATATGACTTTATAATTAATGCCTTTTCGTATAAAGAGAGCGACACCACCCCCTTGAGTGGAGTCGGGCCGGTCTCTTCTTACGATATTGTAATTTTTATGAGTCAATTTGTGTTTGTGGTT
Organism: Eupeodes corollae; assembly: GCF_945859685.1. NCBI lineage: Eukaryota > Metazoa > Arthropoda > Insecta > Diptera > Syrphidae > Eupeodes > Eupeodes corollae. The sequence continues at coordinate 82,611,747 of NC_079148.1, forward strand.
TAGCTTAGTTTCGCTAGCCATAAACACATCGGGACTGTAGTCTGTCAATAATTGGAACATACTGGCTCTTCGTTCAATCCTAATCAGTGAATTTACATTCACAGCTAGGACTTTATGGCGCGTCTCCGGCAGCGCGCACATTATGGCCTTAATTGCGCCAGGCCAAGCAACAAAGAGTAGACATGATCTACCCTTTTGCCTTGCTCCTTTATCTGACTTTGCAGTCCTGTTAGTTGACCTTGAATGCTCAACAACAAGGCTACAATGTCAGGCTGCACCTCTGGTGCCTTAGGCACAGGGACCTTTGGGCAACCGTTGGTGGAGCCTGTCTCGTGTTCCCATTCCCTGACACCATTTGGGCGTAGGAAAATTTGGGATCTGGGAATTTTTGTATCGGAGCCTGTCGAACTGTTCGACTTCTTTCGGCTTTTTGGCTGGCCTGTTTTTTCTTCATTTCTTGGACCTTAGGGCAACCCCTATAGTTAGCCGGGTGACCTTGGTTTCCACAAAGGACACACTTGAGCAGGGTCAAATCCTCAACCCGCTCATTCCCCAGTTTGCATTCTCCTTCTTTGTGGGTTTCTCCGCACCTCACACAACGCAACTGCATATTGCAATTGGCATTGGCATGGCCAAACCTCTGGCACTTCGTACATTGCAAAATGTCGTCGTGCCTTTTTAATGTCTCCCAGTGTACAGTTTGATTGTCGAGCGATTCGATTCTCTTGATACTCTCAGAACTGCTTTGGGGCGATAATGTTACGAGGAACATTGGCAGCCTATAACCCCCTCGGCTGAACTTCACCGTAGTGAAAGGCTTGACCCCGATAAAATCGAGATCGTCAATGGCTTTTTGGCGGAGCTCAGCTAAGAGCTAATCCGGTTCCGTGCAGGAACTTATGCCCTTCAGAAGGACCGTCTTAAATTTCTCACATTTAGGTGTGTAGCTGAAGGCTGTGGCCTCTTTTAGCAACCCTTTTACTAACTTGTATTCGGCCAGTGAGAAGCACTGGACCGAATAATTCTTTTCTTTTTCGCTTAAGAGTTTAATTAAAAAATTGCCCTTAGTGGCCGACTTACATACCTGTTTTATGTCGTCCAGGTCAACTCTATGGGTCCTAATTGGTGGTATTTTTTCTTTCTTTGCCTGTTATTTTTTCTTTCTTTGCCTGTGGTTGTTTCTGTTAATGCTGCTGCTGTTGCTGTTTCTGTTGCTGTTGTTGAATTTGCTGCTGCTGCTTCTGCTGTTCTTGTTGCCTTGTTTGTAGCTGTTGTCTGGCCTTAGCCGAAGTCGATGGGCCCTCGGACATTGGGCTTGTCACTGCAGATGACCTTTTTTTAGTTTGCTCCGCTCCTGTGTTTTTGGGAGCGGGCTTGGCTTGTGGCTGTTTTTGCTGCTGTAGTTGTTGTTGCCGTTGTTTTTGCTGCTGTTGTATTATTTGCTGCTGTTGTTTTTGGGCTACCTCTTGCTTTCGGCGCGCCTCTTGTTTCAGCTTTAGCTGACTGAGGAGGGGCTCAATTTCATCCTTGAGCTTATTTAGGCTTTGCTCGAACTGGCTGATGGCTGCCTGTTTGTCTTGCAGGGCCTGCACCAGTTTTCTTTCATCTTGGAGGTCCGCCGCTACCTCCAAAGCCTTGTATGTCTACGGGACTGGCTCTGGCTCCGATAGGATTAAATCCCTATTCGGAGACCTGAAGAGCCCCTCTCCACCTTCGGACATGTACTCTGTTTTCTCAGACTCAGCGTAGTCTGAGAACTCACTTTCAGTGGTAATTCCTCCCTTACCCCTGTCCATGTCTTTTCGCATATCCCGCCGCTTAGCGGAGTTGGCCCTCTCCACCTTATTTGGGCTATGCTTTTTTAACCTCCTCTTCTGGTTAGTTGTTGTCGCCTGGTCAGATGTTGTTGCTTTTGCTTGTGGTACTGTTACAGGCACCACCGTAACATCGCCTGATGCGTTGGCAGAGGTATCTTTCGATACCCCCGCTTTCTTCTCCTTTACCATTTGCTTTTCTTCCCAATCGATGAAATCAATAATTTCTCGATTGTGAAAAAAGCAATAATGTTCCTCGTTGGTTCTGCCTGGGACTAGAACCCACGACCCTTCGCTTTGTCTGCAGACGCCACTTTTTTTTCTTTTTTTTCAAATTCATTTTTATTTATTCAATCACCTATCTTAAACTAGGCAAAAATTCGTAAAACTAGCCTAATTATCCAGAACTTACAACTAACTTAATGGTCCCATACGGACACTCTAAGTTAAACTATAACACTTAAAACAAATGCCTTTCGGCCCTAAGATCTATTTTACTTCATTTAAATTTCATTTCATTTTGTTATGTATTTATTAGAAAATTTGAACAAAAAACTAATATCAATATCCTTTTTTTTATTTATTTTTACTTACAAACTACTTAAAATAAGGTCTTTTAATAAAACTTAAAACTAATTTAAACTACCTATTCTACCTATAAACTATTTAAAACTAGAACAACCACAGCAGCAAATCTAACTATCTAACATTTTTGTTTTTCATATTTTGTTGTCTTTTTTTATTTATTTATATTTTTTTTTTATGTTTTTTTTTTTTAATTTTGGTTTTTTTTTTTGTTTTTTATATTTTTTTTGTATTTTTTTTCTTGTGCCACCATGCCTATTCTACTTAAAACTGAACCCTAAAACTATAAAACAAGTATGTAAGCCGGCCAAGGCTTGAAACCCCAACCCGACTACCCAATATCAAGTGCCGATTGAAGCCACCAAAACTGGTTCTCCTGCTTCACCCTATCAGTTCGGTCCCGTTCGGACACAGCCCTACTGAACCGAAGGAGCTCCACTCCACCTTGTGCCGCTCGAACACCCGAAACTTCTCCATCTGGGAAGGGGCAACGTTGAACCACACAGGACAACCATACACGATCATTGGCCGTATGAGGGCCATGTAGCAAATTACCTTCACTCTGGGGTCAAGCCAACTGCTAAAAAACAGCCGTTTCGTCAGAGCGAAGGCTCCTCTGGCCCTGGTCAGAGCTCGCTAATGGCTGCCGGTGAAGATCAACGATGACCATCATGCGCCAATTTTTACTCGTATCCCTCGTGGCCCTAGCCAACGGAGTCCGGAACAGAATTGTCTCTGACTTCTGGACATTTATTTTTAGTTTCCAGTCGTCGCAATATCGCTGAATCTTGTCGAAATCACGCTGCAAGAGAATTCTAATAACCTCAACCTTTCGGGCCGTTCTGTACGCAATTTGATCGTCGGCGTACGCAATTGCCTTTGTAAGACTACGGAATTGCTTCCGTCGGTAAATGTCTTAGTACAACGTTGGATATACCATCGACACCTGCTGACTTTTTATTTTTTATTGAATTGAAGATGAGTGGAAGCTCAACCTTCATCACTAACAAGGGACTTGGTCCCGTTTGCTCGGCGATTATGGCATTTGCCAAGGAATCGTAGTGAACCGCATGAAACCGCGGTTCTCAGATCGCCAATGTGTCATATCATTACGGAGGTAAAAGGCTCTGTTTTCCAGGTCGTGGTTGGGGCAAATGCTAACATTCACCTTGTACACTTGCTGGAAAGCAGCTCCCACCGCCTCCACTTTTTCCTTCGGATCTTCAATTATGTAAAAGTCATCGTCAAAGATGGCTTCCTCTGGATCTATTTGCGCTGTCCTGAGTACGTCTCTGTTTTCTTCAGTTCTTTGGAGTTCAAGACACGGAAGGTCATTATCGTTTTTTTTTCTGAATATCTTGTTGATATTGGGTCACTCGATTTAACTGACCGGATCTTGCGGTCCCAGTACTTGTTAATTGATAACCTGTAGTTCTCCTTAATCAACAGATTGACATTTTTTATTGACGACTTCAGTGTCCTAACCTCCAAGTCGTCTGTACAAGTTTTTGAGTCTTGTGCCTACGTAGTGCGTCAATTGTCGCGTTTCTGTAAGCGTCCATTTGGTCCCGTTCTTTGTACTTTGGAATTGTCCTTTCCATTGTTCGTTTTATTGTTTCGTCCATCTGTTGTAAGTGTTGGTCAATTTCTGTATTTGTCAGGTTTCTGTTGTTTGGTGGGGCTATGTCACTCGAACGAAGTTCTATAGCTAAGGCGTTGGTGAAACGAGGCCAACGCATTTTACTGTAATTATAAGAGTGCGTTGCAACGTATTCCTCCAACTCCACGCGTTCGTTTGGAATCTGCATTACAGCAGCCAGTCCGCAGTGATCACTGTCGTACTCGACTGTCTGTAAGCAGTTTCGAGGGTGATTATCCACTTTGTATGTTACTGTCAGTCTAGTGTCGTACAGCAAAAGATCCAAAAAGGAGCTGCTTCTTGGATACGATGGCTTTTCGGTAGCCAGCAGGTCGACGCCATATTCAGCGCTGTAAAGATTCATCAAATTAAAAAGATGATTACCTATGAGATTACTATGTTGATTTCCCCAATCTTCATGGTTTGCGTTCAAATCACCGGCCAAGATGAAATAGTTTTCTTCCAAGCTCAGTTTAAGTTCCCTAAAAACAATCTCGAGTTCTGAAGCAAAGTAAGTAACCTGCGGAGCTCCAGCCGCAATCATATACATCCGCTTCCCTTGAGTGAGAGAGATGCATACAACGCATATGACTTTATAATTAATGCCTTTTCGTATAAAGAGAGCGACACCACCCCCTTGAGTGGAGTCGGGCCGGTCTCTTCTTACGATATTGTAATTTTTATGAGTCAATTTGTGTTTGTGGTTTAGCTTAGTTTCGCTAGCCATAAACACATCGGGACTGTAGTCTGTCAACAATTGGAACATACTGGCTCTTCGTTCAATCCTAATCAGTGAATTTACATTCACAGCTAGGACTTTATGGCGCGTCTCCGGCAGCGCGCCCATTATGGCCTTAATTGCGCCAGGCCAAGCAACAAAGAGTAGACATGATCTACCCTTTTGCCTTGCTCCTTTATCTGACTTTGCAGTCCTGTTAGTTGACCTTGAATGCTCAACAACAAGGCTACAATGTCAGGCTGCACCTCTGGTGCCTTAGGCACAGGGACCTTTGGAGCAACCGTTGGTGGAGCCTGTCTCGTGTTCCCATTCCCTGACACCATTTGGGCGAAGGAAAATTTGGGATCTGCGAATTTTTGTATCGGAGCCTGTCGAACTGTTCGACTTCTTTCGGCTTTTTGGCTGGCCTGTTTTTTCTTCATTTCTTGGACCTAAGGGCAACCCCTATAGTTAGCCGGGTGACCTTGGTTTCCACAAAGGACACACTTGAGCAGGGTCAAATCCTCAACCCGCTCATTCCCCAGTTTGCATTCTCCTTCTTTGTGGGTCTCTCCGCACCTCACACAACGCAACTGTATATTGCAATTGGCATTGGCATGGCCAAACCTCTGGCACTTCGTACATTGTAAAATGTCGTCGTGCCTTTTTAATGTCTCCAAGTGTACAGTTTGATTGTCGAGCGATTCGATTCTCTTGACACTTTCAGAACTGCTTTGGGGCGATAATGTTACGAGGAACATTGGCAGCCTATAACCCCCTCGTCTGAACTTCACCGTAGTGAAAGGCTTGACCCCGATAAAATCGAGATCGTCAATGGCTTTTTGGCGGAGCTCAGCTAAGAGCTCCTCCGGTTCCGTGCAGGAACTTATGCCCTTCAGAAGGACCGTCTTAAATTTCTCACATTTAGGTGTGTAGCTGAAGGCTGTGGCCTCTTTTAGCAACCCTTTTACTAACTTGTATTCGGCCAGTGAGAAGCACTGGACCGAATAATTCCTTTCTTTTTCGCTTAAGAATTTAATTAAAAAATTGCCCTTAGTGGCCGACTTACATACCTGTTTTATGTCGTCCAGGTCAACTCTATGGGTCCTAATTGGTGGTATTTTTTCTTTCTTTGCCTGTTATTTTTTCTTTCTTTGCCTGTGGTTGTTTCTGTTAATGCTGCTGCTGTTGCTGTTTCTGTTGCTGTTGTTGAATTTGCTGCTGCTGCTTCTGCTGTTCTTGTTGCCTTGTTTGTAGCTGTTGTCTGGCCTTAGCCGAAGTCGATGGGCCCTCGGACATTGGGCTTGTCACTGCTGTCCTGTTGTTTTTGGGAGCGGGCTTGGCTTGTGGCTGTTTTTGCTGCTGTAGTTGTTGTTGCCGTTGTTTTTGCTGCTGTCGTATTATTTGCTGCTGTTGTTTTTGGGCTACCTCTTGCTTTCGGCGCGCCTCTTGTTTCAGCTTTAGCTGACTGAGGAGGGGCTCAATTTCCTCCTTGAGCTTATTTAGGCTTTGCTCGAACTGGCTGATGGCTGCCTGCTGTCTTGCAGGGCCTGCACACCAGTTTTCTTTCATCTTGGAGGTCCGCCGCTACCTCCAAAGCCTTGTTTGTCTACGGGACTGGCTCTGGCTCCGATAGGATTAAATCCCTATTCGGAGACCTGAAGAGCCCCTCTCCACCTTCGGACATGTACTCTGTTTTCTCAGACTCAGCGTAGTCTGAGAACTCACTTTCAGTGGTAATTCCTCCCTTACCCCTGTCCATGTCTTTTCGCATATCCCGCCGCTTAGCGGAGTTGGCCCTCTCCACCTTATTTGGGCTATGCTTTTTTAACCTCCTCTTTTGGTTAGTTGTTGTCGCCTGGTCAGATGTTGTTGCTTTTGCTTGTGGTACTGTTACAGGCACCACCGTAACATCGCCTGATGCGTTGGCAGAGGTATCTTTCGATACCCCCGCTTTCTTCTCCTTTACCATTTGCTTTTCTTCCCAATCGATGAAATCAATAATTTCTCGATTGTGAACAAAGCAATAATGTTCCTCGTTGGTTCTGCCTGGGACTAGAACCCACGACCCTTCGCTTTGTCTGCAGACGCCACTTTTTTTTCTTTTTTTTCAAATTCATTTTTATTTATTCAATCACCTATCTTAAACTAGGCAAAAATTCGTAAAACTAGCCTAATTATCCAGAACTTACAACTAACTTAATGGTCCCATACGGACACTCTAAGTTAAACTATAACACTTAAAACAAATGCCTTTCGGCCCTAAGATCTATTTTACTTCATTTAAATTTCATTTCATTTTGTTATGTATTTATTAGAAAATTTGAACAAAAAACTAATATCAATATCCTTTTTTTTATTTATTTTTACTTACAAACTACTTAAAATAAGGTCTTTTAATAAAACTTAAAACTAATTTAAACTACCTATTCTACCTATAAACTATTTAAAACTAGAACAACCACAGCAGCAAATCTAACTATCTAACATTTTTGTTTTTCATATTTTGTTGTCTTTTTTTATTTATTTATATTTTTTTTTTATGTTTTTTTTTTTTAATTTTGGTTTTTTTTTTTGTTTTTTATATTTTTTTTGTATTTTTTTTCTTGTGCCACCATGCCTATTCTACTTAAAACTGAACCCTAAAACTATAAAACAAGTATGTAAGCCGGCCAAGGCTTGAAACCCCAACCCGACTACCCAATACTACCTATTCCTAATTATCCAGGCTACTTACAACTAACTTAATGGTCCCATACGGACACTCTAAGTTAACCTATAACACTTAAAACAAATGCCTTTCGGCCCTAAGATCTATTTTACTTCATTTAAATTTCATTTCATTTTTTTATGTATTTATTAGAAAATTTGAACAAAAAACTAATATCAATATCCTTTTTTTTATTTATTTTTACTTACAAACTACTTAAAATAAGGTCTTTTAATAAAACTTAAAACTAATTTAAACTACCTATTCTACCTATAAACTATTTAAAACTAGAACAACCCCAGCAGCAAATCTAACTATCTAACATTTTTGTTTTTCATATTTTGTTGTCTTTTTTTATTTATTTATATTTTTTTTTTAATTTTGGTTTTTTTTTTTTGTTTTTTATATTTTTTTTGTATTTTTTTTTCTTGTGCCACCATGCCTATTCTACTTAAAACTAAACCCTAAAACTATAAAACAAGTATGTAAGCCGGCCAAGGCTTGAAACCCCAACCCGACTACCCAATATCAAGTGCCGATTGAAGCCACCAAAACTGGTTCTCCTGCTTCACCCTATCAGTTCGGTCCCGTTCGGACACAGCCCTACTGAACCGAAGGAGCTCCGCTTTACCTTGTGCCATGACGTCCCGACTGTACGGGAGTCGCCTATCCACGGTTCTTCGTCTGACGTGGTAGATTAACGGAACTGCCAATCTATCCTGTATCAGACCGCATTTGTCTAAAAAGAGGAATGCCTCTGATGGAATGAAGCCGCTCAAGCGTGCACTTTCAAAATACTCGTCGTTCGGATAGAACGCCCGAAAATTAAATTGTTGGTCGAAGACATACCTCTTGGAATGTGACCTCGAACGAGTTTTATCACGAAATTGTCAATTCTGTTGATTCGAGCTCCGTTGTATAGGACCTCGTTGGAAAAGTAATGCACATAAGAAGACTCGGCTGTTCGATATAAGCCGGTACAGCGTCGTAAACACTGCCGCTCGAACACCCGAAACTTCTCCATCTGGGAAGGAGCAACGTTGAACCACACAGGACAACCATACACGATCATTGGCCGTATGAGGGCCATGTAGCAAATTACCTTCACTCTGGGGTCAAGCCAACTGCTAAAAAACAGCCGTTTCGTCAGAGCGAAGGCTCCTCTGGCCCTGGTCAGAGCAGCATTTATATGTCTGTCGAAATATAAATACTGATCTAACCAGATACCGAGGTACTTCACTACACTTTTGCTCGCTAATGGCTGCCGGTGAAGATCAACGATGACCATCTTGCGTAAATTTTTACTCGTATCCCTCGTGGCCCTAGCCAACGAAGTCCGGAACAGAATTGTCTCTGACTTCTGGACATTTATTTTTAGTTTCCAGTCGTCGCAATATCGCTGAATCTTGTCGAAATCACGCTGCAAGAGAATTCTAATAACCTCAACCTTTCGGGCCGTTCTGTACGCAATTAGATCGTCGGCGTACGCAATTGCCTTTGTAAGACTACGGAATTGCTTCCGTGGGTAAATGTCTTAGTACAACGTTGGATATACCATCGATACCTGCTGACTTTTTATTTTTTATTGAATTGAAGATGAGTGGAAGCTCAACCTTCATCACTAACAAGGGACTTGGTCCCGTTTGCTCGGCGATTATGGCATTTGCCAAGGAATCGTAGTGAACCGCATGAAACCGCGGTTCTCAGATCGCCAATGTGTCATATCATTACGGAGGTAAAAGTGATTAAGTAGGGCTCTGTTTTCCAGGTCGTGGTTGGGGCGAATGCTAACATTCAACTTGTACACTTGCTGGAAAGCAGCTTCCACCACCTCCACTTCTTCCTTCGGATCTTCAATTATGTAAAAGTCATCGTCAAAGATGGCTTCCTCTGGATCTATTTGCGCTGTCCTGAGTACGTCTCTGTTTTCTTCAGTTCTTTGGAGTTTAAGACACGGAAGGTCATTATCGTTTTTTTTTCTGAATATCTTGTTGATTTTGGGTCACTCGATTTAACTGACCGGATCTTGCGGTCCCAGTACTTGTTAATTGATAACCTGTAGTTCTCCTTAATCAACAGATTGACATTTTTTATTGACGACTTCAGTGTCCTAACCTCCAAGTGGTCTGTACAAGTTTTTGAGTCTTGTGCCTACGTAGTGCGTCAATTATCGCGTTTCTGTAAGCGTCCATTTGGTCCCGTTCTTTGTACTTTGGAATTGTCCTTTCCATTGTTCGTTTTATTGTTTCGTCCATCTGTTGTAAGTGTTGGTCAATTTCTGTATTTGTCAGGTTTCTGTTGTTTGGTGGGGCTATGTCACTCGAACGAAGTTCTATAGCTAAGGCGTTGGTGAAACGAGGCCAACGCATCTTACTGTAATTATAAGAGTGCGTTGCAACGTATTCCTCCAACTCCACGCGTTCGTTTGGAATCTGCATTACAGCTGCCAGTCCGCAGTGATCACTGTCGTACTCGACTGTCTGTAAGCAGTTTCGAGGGTGATTATCCACTTTGTATGTTACTGTCAGTCTAGTGTCGTACAGCAAACGATCCAAAAAGGAGCTGCTTCTTGGATACGATGGCTTTTCGGTAGCCAGCAGGTCGACGCCATATTCAGCGCTGTAAAGATTCATCAAATTAAAAAGATGATTACCTATGAGATTACTATGTTGATTTCCCCAATCTTCATGGTTTGCGTTCAAATCACCGGCCAAGATGAAATAGTTTTCTTCCAAGCTCAGTTTAAGTTCCCTAAAAACAATCTCGAGTTCTGAAGCAAAGTAAGTAACCTGCGGAGCTCCAGCCGCAATCATATACATCCGCTTCCCTTGAGTGAGAGAGATGCATACAACGCATATGACTTTATAATTAATGCCTTTTCGTATAAAGAGAGCGACACCACCCCCTTGAGTGGAGTCGGGCCGGTCTCTTCTTACGATATTGTAATTTTTATGAGTCAATTTGTGTTTGTGGTTTAGCTTAGTTTCGCTAGCCATAAACACATCGGGACTGTAGTCTGTCAATAATTGGAACATACTGGCTCTTCGTTCAATCCTAATCAGTGAATTTACATTCACAGCTAGGACTTTATGGCGCGTCTCCGGCAGCGCGCACATTATGGCCTTAATTGCGCCAGGCCAAGCAACAAAGAGTAGACATGATCTACCCTTTTGCCTTGCTCCTTTATCTGACTTTGCAGTCCTGTTAGTTGACCTTGAATGCTCAACAACAAGGCTACAATGTCAGGCTGCACCTCTGGTGCCTTAGGCACAGGGACCTTTGGGCAACCGTTAGTGGAGCCTGTCTCGTGTTCCCATTCCCTGACACCATTTGGGCGTAGGAAAATTTGGGATCTGGGAATTTTTGTATCGGAGCCTGTCGAACTGTTCGACTTCTTTCGGCTTTTTGGCTGGCCTGTTTTTTCTTCATTTCTTGGACCTTAGGGCAACCCCTATAGTTAGCCGGGTGACCTTGGTTTCCACAAAGGACACACTTGAGCAGGGTCAAATCCTCAACCCGCTCATTCCCCAGTTTGCATTCTCCTTCTTTGTGGGTTTCTCCGCACCTCACACAACGCAACTGCATATTGCAATTGGCATTGGCATGGCCAAACCTCTGGCACTTCGTACATTGCAAAATGTCGTCGTGCCTTTTTAATGTCTCCCAGTGTACAGTTTGATTGTCGAGCGATTCGATTCTCTTGATACTCTCAGAACTGCTTTGGGGCGATAATGTTACGAGGAACATTGGCAGCCTATAACCCCCTCGGCTGAACTTCACCGTAGTGAAAGGCTTGACCCCGATAAAATCGAGATCGTCAATGGCTTTTTGGCGGAGCTCAGCTAAGAGCTCCTCCGGTTCCGTGCAGGAACTTATGCCCTTCAGAAGGACCGTCTTAAATTTCTCACATTTAGGTGTGTAGCTGAAGGCTGTGGCCTCTTTTAGCAACCCTTTTACTAACTTGTATTCGGCCAGTGAGAAGCACTGGACCGAATAATTCTTTTCTTTTTCGCTTAAGAGTTTAATTAAAAAATTGCCCTTAGTGGCCGACTTACATACCTGTTTTATGTCGTCCAGGTCAACTCTATGGGTCCTAATTGGTGGTATTTTTTCTTTCTTTGCCTGTTATTTTTTCTTTCTTTGCCTGTGGTTGTTTCTGTTAATGCTGCTGCTGTTGCTGTTTCTGTTGCTGTTGTTGAATTTGCTGCTGCTGCTTCTGCTGTTCTTGTTGCCTTGTTTGTAGCTGTTGTCTGGCCTTAGCCGAAGTCGATGGGCCCTCGGACATTGGGCTTGTCACTGCAGATGACCTTTTTTTAGTTTGCTCCGCTCCTGTGTTTTTGGGAGCGGGCTTGGCTTGTGGCTGTTTTTGCTGCTGTAGTTGTTGTTGCCGTTGTTTTTGCTGCTGTTGTATTATTTGCTGCTGTTGTTTTTGGGCTACCTCTTGCTTTCGGCGCGCCTCTTGTTTCAGCTTTAGCTGACTGAGGAGGGGCTCAATTTCATCCTTGAGCTTATTTAGGCTTTGCTCGAACTGGCTGATGGCTGCCTGTTTGTCTTGCAGGGCCTGCACCAGTTTTCTTTCATCTTGGAGGTCCGCCGCTACCTCCAAAGCCTTGTATGTCTACGGGACTGGCTCTGGCTCCGATAGGATTAAATCCCTATTCGGAGACCTGAAGAGCCCCTCTCCACCTTCGGACATGTACTCTGTTTTCTCAGACTCAGCGTAGTCTGAGAACTCACTTTCAGTGGTAATTCCTCCCTTACCCCTGTCCATGTCTTTTCGCATATCCCGCCGCTTAGCGGAGTTGGCCCTCTCCACCTTATTTGGGCTATGCTTTTTTAACCTCCTCTTCTGGTTAGTTGTTGTCGCCTGGTCAGATGTTGTTGCTTTTGCTTGTGGTACTGTTACAGGCACCACCGTAACATCGCCTGATGCGTTGGCAGAGGTATCTTTCGATACCCCCGCTTTCTTCTCCTTTACCATTTGCTTTTCTTCCCAATCGATGAAATCAATAATTTCTCGATTGTGAAAAAAGCAATAATGTTCCTCGTTGGTTCTGCCTGGGACTAGAACCCACGACCCTTCGCTTTGTCTGCAGACGCCACTTTTTTTTCTTTTTTTTCAAATTCATTTTTATTTATTCAATCACCTATCTTAAACTAGGCAAAAATTCGTAAAACTAGCCTAATTATCCAGAACTTACAACTAACTTAATGGTCCCATACGGACACTCTAAGTTAAACTATAACACTTAAAACAAATGCCTTTCGGCCCTAAGATCTATTTTACTTCATTTAAATTTCATTTCATTTTGTTATGTATTTATTAGAAAATTTGAACAAAAAACTAATATCAATATCCTTTTTTTTATTTATTTTTACTTACAAACTACTTAAAATAAGGTCTTTTAATAAAACTTAAAACTAATTTAAACTACCTATTCTACCTATAAACTATTTAAAACTAGAACAACCACAGCAGCAAATCTAACTATCTAACATTTTTGTTTTTCATATTTTGTTGTCTTTTTTTATTTATTTATATTTTTTTTTTATGTTTTTTTTTTTTAATTTTGGTTTTTTTTTTTGTTTTTTATATTTTTTTTGTATTTTTTTTCTTGTGCCACCATGCCTATTCTACTTAAAACTGAACCCTAAAACTATAAAACAAGTATGTAAGCCGGCCAAGGCTTGAAACCCCAACCCGACTACCCAATATCAAGTGCCGATTCAAGCCACCAAAACTGGTTCTCCTGCTTCACCCTATCAGTTCGGTCCCGTTCGGACACAGCCCTACTGAACCGAAGGAGCTCCGCTCCACCTTGTGCCGCTCGAACACCCGAAACTTCTCCATCTGGGAAGGGGCAACGTTGAACCACACAGGACAACCATACACGATCATTGGCCGTATGAGGGCCATGTAGCAAATTACCTTCACTCTGGGGTCAAGCCAACTGCTAAAAAACAGCCGTTTCGTCAGAGCGAAGGCTCCTCTGGCCCTGGTCAGAGCTCGCTAATGGCTGCCGGTGAAGATCAACGATGACCATCATGCGCCAATTTTTACTCGTATCCCTCGTGGCCCTAGCCAACGGAGTCCGGAACAGAATTGTCTCTGACTTCTGGACATTTATTTTTAGTTTCCAGTCGTCGCAATATCGCTGAATCTTGTCGAAATCACGCTGCAAGAGAATTCTAATAACCTCAACCTTTCGGGCCGTTCTGTACGCAATTTGATCGTCGGCGTACGCAATTGCCTTTGTAAGACTACGGAATTGCTTCCGTCGGTAAATGTCTTAGTACAACGTTGGATATACCATCGACACCTGCTGACTTTTTATTTTTTATTGAATTGAAGATGAGTGGAAGCTCAACCTTCATCACTAACAAGGGACTTGGTCCCGTTTGCTCGGCGATTATGGCATTTGCCAAGGAATCGTAGTGAACCGCATGAAACCGCGGTTCTCAGATCGCCAATGTGTCATATCATTACGGAGGTAAAAGTGATTAAGTAGGGCTCTGTTTTCCAGGTCGTGGTTGGGGCGAATGCTAACATTCAACTTGTACACTTGCTGGAAAGCAGCTTCCACCGCCTCCACTTCTTCCTTCGGATCTTCAATTATGTAAAAGTCATCGTCAAAGATGGCTTCCTCTGGATCTATTTGCGCTGTCCTGAGTACGTCTCTGTTTTCTTCAGTTCTTTGGAGTTTAAGACACGGAAGGTCATTATCGTTTTTTTTTCTGAATATCTTGTTGATTTTGGGTCACTCGATTTAACTGACCGGATCTTGCGGTCCCAGTACTTGTTAATTGATAACCTGTAGTTCTCCTTAATCAACAGATTGACATTTTTTATTGACGACTTCAGTGTCCTAACCTCCAAGTGGTCTGTACAAGTTTTTGAGTCTTGTGCCTACGTAGTGCGTCAATTATCGCGTTTCTGTAAGCGTCCATTTGGTCCCGTTCTTTGTACTTTGGAATTGTCCTTTCCATTGTTCGTTTTATTGTTTCGTCCATCTGTTGTAAGTGTTGGTCAATTTCTGTATTTGTCAGGTTTCTGTTGTTTGGTGGGGCTATGTCACTCGAACGAAGTTCTATAGCTAAGGCGTTGGTGAAACGAGGCCAACGCATCTTACTGTAATTATAAGAGTGCGTTGCAACGTATTCCTCCAACTCCACGCGTTCGTTTGGAATCTGCATTACAGCTGCCAGTCCGCAGTGATCACTGTCGTACTCGACTGTCTGTAAGCAGTTTCGAGGGTGATTATCCACTTTGTATGTTACTGTCAGTCTAGTGTCGTACAGCAAACGATCCAAAAAGGAGCTGCTTCTTGGATACGATGGCTTTTCGGTAGCCAGCAGGTCGACGCCATATTCAGCGCTGTAAAGATTCATCAAATTAAAAAGATGATTACCTATGAGATTACTATGTTGATTTCCCCAATCTTCATGGTTTGCGTTCAAATCACCGGCCAAGATGAAATAGTTTTCTTCCAAGCTCAGTTTAAGTTCCCTAAAAACAATCTCGAGTTCTGAAGCAAAGTAAGTAACCTGCGGAGCTCCAGCCGCAATCATATACATCCGCTTCCCTTGAGTGAGAGAGATGCATACAACGCATATGACTTTATAATTAATGCCTTTTCGTATAAAGAGAGCGACACCACCCCCTTGAGTGGAGTCGGGCCGGTCTCTTCTTACGATATTGTAATTTTTATGAGTCAATTTGTGTTTGTGGTTTAGCTTAGTTTCGCTAGCCATAAACACATCGGGACTGTAGTCTGTCAATAATTGGAACATACTGGCTCTTCGTTCAATCCTAATCAGTGAATTTACATTCACAGCTAGGACTTTATGGCGCGTCTCCGGCAGCGCGCACATTATGGCCTTAATTGCGCCAGGCCAAGCAACAAAGAGTAGACATGATCTACCCTTTTGCCTTGCTCCTTTATCTGACTTTGCAGTCCTGTTAGTTGACCTTGAATGCTCAACAACAAGGCTACAATGTCAGGCTGCACCTCTGGTGCCTTAGGCACAGGGACCTTTGGGCAACCGTTGGTGGAGCCTGTCTCGTGTTCCCATTCCCTGACACCATTTGGGCGTAGGAAAATTTGGGATCTGGGAATTTTTGTATCGGAGCCTGTCGAACTGTTCGACTTCTTTCGGCTTTTTGGCTGGCCTGTTTTTTCTTCATTTCTTGGACCTTAGGGCAACCCCTATAGTTAGCCGGGTGACCTTGGTTTCCACAAAGGACACACTTGAGCAGGGTCAAATCCTCAACCCGCTCATTCCCCAGTTTGCATTCTCCTTCTTTGTGGGTTTCTCCGCACCTCACACAACGCAACTGCATATTGCAATTGGCATTGGCATGGCCAAACCTCTGGCACTTCGTACATTGCAAAATGTCGTCGTGCCTTTTTAATGTCTCCCAGTGTACAGTTTGATTGTCGAGCGATTCGATTCTCTTGATACTCTCAGAACTGCTTTGGGGCGATAATGTTACGAGGAACATTGGCAGCCTATAACCCCCTCGGCTGAACTTCACCGTAGTGAAAGGCTTGACCCCGATAAAATCGAGATCGTCAATGGCTTTTTGGCGGAGCTCAGCTAAGAGCTCCTCCGGTTCCGTGCAGGAACTTATGCCCTTCAGAAGGACCGTCTTAAATTTCTCACATTTAGGTGTGTAGCTGAAGGCTGTGGCCTCTTTTAGCAACCCTTTTACTAACTTGTATTCGGCCAGTGAGAAGCACTGGACCGAATAATTCTTTTCTTTTTCGCTTAAGAGTTTAATTAAAAAATTGCCCTTAGTGGCCGACTTACATACCTGTTTTATGTCGTCCAGGTCAACTCTATGGGTCCTAATTGGTGGTATTTTTTCTTTCTTTGCCTGTTATTTTTTCTTTCTTTGCCTGTGGTTGTTTCTGTTAATGCTGCTGCTGTTGCTGTTTCTGTTGCTGTTGTTGAATTTGCTGCTGCTGCTTCTGCTGTTCTTGTTGCCTTGTTTGTAGCTGTTGTCTGGCCTTAGCCGAAGTCGATGGGCCCTCGGACATTGGGCTTGTCACTGCAGATGACCTTTTTTTAGTTTGCTCCGCTCCTGTGTTTTTGGGAGCGGGCTTGGCTTGTGGCTGTTTTTGCTGCTGTAGTTGTTGTTGCCGTTGTTTTTGCTGCTGTTGTATTATTTGCTGCTGTTGTTTTTGGGCTACCTCTTGCTTTCGGCGCGCCTCTTGTTTCAGCTTTAGCTGACTGAGGAGGGGCTCAATTTCATCCTTGAGCTTATTTAGGCTTTGCTCGAACTGGCTGATGGCTGCCTGTTTGTCTTGCAGGGCCTGCACCAGTTTTCTTTCATCTTGGAGGTCCGCCGCTACCTCCAAAGCCTTGTATGTCTACGGGACTGGCTCTGGCTCCGATAGGATTAAATCCCTATTCGGAGACCTGAAGAGCCCCTCTCCACCTTCGGACATGTACTCTGTTTTCTCAGACTCAGCGTAGTCTGAGAACTCACTTTCAGTGGTAATTCCTCCCTTACCCCTGTCCATGTCTTTTCGCATATCCCGCCGCTTAGCGGAGTTGGCCCTCTCCACCTTATTTGGGCTATGCTTTTTTAACCTCCTCTTCTGGTTAGTTGTTGTCGCCTGGTCAGATGTTGTTGCTTTTGCTTGTGGTACTGTTACAGGCACCACCGTAACATCGCCTGATGCGTTGGCAGAGGTATCTTTCGATACCCCCGCTTTCTTCTCCTTTACCATTTGCTTTTCTTCCCAATCGATGAAATCAATAATTTCTCGATTGTGAAAAAAGCAATAATGTTCCTCGTTGGTTCTGCCTGGGACTAGAACCCACGACCCTTCGCTTTGTCTGCAGACGCCACTTTTTTTTCTTTTTTTTCAAATTCATTTTTATTTATTCAATCACCTATCTTAAACTAGGCAAAAATTCGTAAAACTAGCCTAATTATCCAGAACTTACAACTAACTTAATGGTCCCATACGGACACTCTAAGTTAAACTATAACACTTAAAACAAATGCCTTTCGGCCCTAAGATCTATTTTACTTCATTTAAATTTCATTTCATTTTGTTATGTATTTATTAGAAAATTTGAACAAAAAACTAATATCAATATCCTTTTTTTTATTTATTTTTACTTACAAACTACTTAAAATAAGGTCTTTTAATAAAACTTAAAACTAATTTAAACTACCTATTCTACCTATAAACTATTTAAAACTAGAACAACCACAGCAGCAAATCTAACTATCTAACATTTTTGTTTTTCATATTTTGTTGTCTTTTTTTATTTATTTATATTTTTTTTTTATGTTTTTTTTTTTTAATTTTGGTTTTTTTTTTTGTTTTTTATATTTTTTTTGTATTTTTTTTCTTGTGCCACCATGCCTATTCTACTTAAAACTGAACCCTAAAACTATAAAACAAGTATGTAAGCCGGCCAAGGCTTGAAACCCCAACCCGACTACCCAATATCAAGTGCCGATTCAAGCCACCAAAACTGGTTCTCCTGCTTCACCCTATCAGTTCGGTCCCGTTCGGACACAGCCCTACTGAACCGAAGGAGCTCCGCTCCACCTTGTGCCGCTCGAACACCCGAAACTTCTCCATCTGGGAAGGGGCAACGTTGAACCACACAGGACAACCATACACGATCATTGGCCGTATGAGGGCCATGTAGCAAATTACCTTCACTCTGGGGTCAAGCCAACTGCTAAAAAACAGCCGTTTCGTCAGAGCGAAGGCTCCTCTGGCCCTGGTCAGAGCTCGCTAATGGCTGCCGGTGAAGATCAACGATGACCATCATGCGCCAATTTTTACTCGTATCCCTCGTGGCCCTAGCCAACGGAGTCCGGAACAGAATTGTCTCTGACTTCTGGACATTTATTTTTAGTTTCCAGTCGTCGCAATATCGCTGAATCTTGTCGAAATCACGCTGCAAGAGAATTCTAATAACCTCAACCTTTCGGGCCGTTCTGTACGCAATTTGATCGTCGGCGTACGCAATTGCCTTTGTAAGACTACGGAATTGCTTCCGTCGGTAAATGTCTTAGTACAACGTTGGATATACCATCGACACCTGCTGACTTTTTATTTTTTATTGAATTGAAGATGAGTGGAAGCTCAACCTTCATCACTAACAAGGGACTTGGTCCCGTTTGCTCGGCGATTATGGCATTTGCCAAGGAATCGTAGTGAACCGCATGAAACCGCGGTTCTCAGATCGCCAATGTGTCATATCATTACGGAGGTAAAAGGCTCTGTTTTCCAGGTCGTGGTTGGGGCAAATGCTAACATTCACCTTGTACACTTGCTGGAAAGCAGCTCCCACCGCCTCCACTTTTTCCTTCGGATCTTCAATTATGTAAAAGTCATCGTCAAAGATGGCTTCCTCTGGATCTATTTGCGCTGTCCTGAGTACGTCTCTGTTTTCTTCAGTTCTTTGGAGTTCAAGACACGGAAGGTCATTATCGTTTTTTTTTCTGAATATCTTGTTGATATTGGGTCACTCGATTTAACTGACCGGATCTTGCGGTCCCAGTACTTGTTAATTGATAACCTGTAGTTCTCCTTAATCAACAGATTGACATTTTTTATTGACGACTTCAGTGTCCTAACCTCCAAGTCGTCTGTACAAGTTTTTGAGTCTTGTGCCTACGTAGTGCGTCAATTGTCGCGTTTCTGTAAGCGTCCATTTGGTCCCGTTCTTTGTACTTTGGAATTGTCCTTTCCATTGTTCGTTTTATTGTTTCGTCCATCTGTTGTAAGTGTTGGTCAATTTCTGTATTTGTCAGGTTTCTGTTGTTTGGTGGGGCTATGTCACTCGAACGAAGTTCTATAGCTAAGGCGTTGGTGAAACGAGGCCAACGCATTTTACTGTAATTATAAGAGTGCGTTGCAACGTATTCCTCCAACTCCACGCGTTCGTTTGGAATCTGCATTACAGCAGCCAGTCCGCAGTGATCACTGTCGTACTCGACTGTCTGTAAGCAGTTTCGAGGGTGATTATCCACTTTGTATGTTACTGTCAGTCTAGTGTCGTACAGCAAAAGATCCAAAAAGGAGCTGCTTCTTGGATACGATGGCTTTTCGGTAGCCAGCAGGTCGACGCCATATTCAGCGCTGTAAAGATTCATCAAATTAAAAAGATGATTACCTATGAGATTACTATGTTGATTTCCCCAATCTTCATGGTTTGCGTTCAAATCACCGGCCAAGATGAAATAGTTTTCTTCCAAGCTCAGTTTAAGTTCCCTAAAAACAATCTCGAGTTCTGAAGCAAAGTAAGTAACCTGCGGAGCTCCAGCCGCAATCATATACATCCGCTTCCCTTGAGTGAGAGAGATGCATACAACGCATATGACTTTATAATTAATGCCTTTTCGTATAAAGAGAGCGACACCACCCCCTTGAGTGGAGTCGGGCCGGTCTCTTCTTACGATATTGTAATTTTTATGAGTCAATTTGTGTTTGTGGTTTAGCTTAGTTTCGCTAGCCATAAACACATCGGGACTGTAGTCTGTCAACAATTGGAACATACTGGCTCTTCGTTCAATCCTAATCAGTGAATTTACATTCACAGCTAGGACTTTATGGCGCGTCTCCGGCAGCGCGCCCATTATGGCCTTAATTGCGCCAGGCCAAGCAACAAAGAGTAGACATGATCTACCCTTTTGCCTTGCTCCTTTATCTGACTTTGCAGTCCTGTTAGTTGACCTTGAATGCTCAACAACAAGGCTACAATGTCAGGCTGCACCTCTGGTGCCTTAGGCACAGGGACCTTTGGAGCAACCGTTGGTGGAGCCTGTCTCGTGTTCCCATTCCCTGACACCATTTGGGCGAAGGAAAATTTGGGATCTGCGAATTTTTGTATCGGAGCCTGTCGAACTGTTCGACTTCTTTCGGCTTTTTGGCTGGCCTGTTTTTTCTTCATTTCTTGGACCTAAGGGCAACCCCTATAGTTAGCCGGGTGACCTTGGTTTCCACAAAGGACACACTTGAGCAGGGTCAAATCCTCAACCCGCTCATTCCCCAGTTTGCATTCTCCTTCTTTGTGGGTCTCTCCGCACCTCACACAACGCAACTGTATATTGCAATTGGCATTGGCATGGCCAAACCTCTGGCACTTCGTACATTGTAAAATGTCGTCGTGCCTTTTTAATGTCTCCAAGTGTACAGTTTGATTGTCGAGCGATTCGATTCTCTTGACACTTTCAGAACTGCTTTGGGGCGATAATGTTACGAGGAACATTGGCAGCCTATAACCCCCTCGTCTGAACTTCACCGTAGTGAAAGGCTTGACCCCGATAAAATCGAGATCGTCAATGGCTTTTTGGCGGAGCTCAGCTAAGAGCTCCTCCGGTTCCGTGCAGGAACTTATGCCCTTCAGAAGGACCGTCTTAAATTTCTCACATTTAGGTGTGTAGCTGAAGGCTGTGGCCTCTTTTAGCAACCCTTTTACTAACTTGTATTCGGCCAGTGAGAAGCACTGGACCGAATAATTCCTTTCTTTTTCGCTTAAGAATTTAATTAAAAAATTGCCCTTAGTGGCCGACTTACATACCTGTTTTATGTCGTCCAGGTCAACTCTATGGGTCCTAATTGGTGGTATTTTTTCTTTCTTTGCCTGTTATTTTTTCTTTCTTTGCCTGTGGTTGTTTCTGTTAATGCTGCTGCTGTTGCTGTTTCTGTTGCTGTTGTTGAATTTGCTGCTGCTGCTTCTGCTGTTCTTGTTGCCTTGTTTGTAGCTGTTGTCTGGCCTTAGCCGAAGTCGATGGGCCCTCGGACATTGGGCTTGTCACTGCTGTCCTGTTGTTTTTGGGAGCGGGCTTGGCTTGTGGCTGTTTTTGCTGC
This sequence comes from Eupeodes corollae, assembly GCF_945859685.1. Lineage (NCBI taxonomy): Eukaryota > Metazoa > Arthropoda > Insecta > Diptera > Syrphidae > Eupeodes > Eupeodes corollae. Next base: position 82,633,063 of record NC_079148.1, read on the forward strand.
TGTAGTTGTTGTTGCCGTTGTTTTTGCTGCTGTCGTATTATTTGCTGCTGTTGTTTTTGGGCTACCTCTTGCTTTCGGCGCGCCTCTTGTTTCAGCTTTAGCTGACTGAGGAGGGGCTCAATTTCCTCCTTGAGCTTATTTAGGCTTTGCTCGAACTGGCTGATGGCTGCCTGCTGTCTTGCAGGGCCTGCACACCAGTTTTCTTTCATCTTGGAGGTCCGCCGCTACCTCCAAAGCCTTGTTTGTCTACGGGACTGGCTCTGGCTCCGATAGGATTAAATCCCTATTCGGAGACCTGAGGAGCCCCTCTCCACCTTCGGACATGTACTCTGTTTTCTCAGACTCAGCGTAGTCTGAGAACTCACTTTCAGTGGTAATTCCTCCCTTACCCCTGTCCATGTCTTTTCGCATATCCCGCCGCTTAGCGGAGTTGGCCCTCTCCACCTTATTTGGGCTATGCTTTTTTAACCTCCTCTTTTGGTTAGTTGTTGTCGCCTGGTCAGATGTTGTTGCTTTTGCTTGTGGTACTGTTACAGGCACCACCGTAACATCGCCTGATGCGTTGGCAGAGGTATCTTTCGATACCCCCGCTTTCTTCTCCTTTACCATTTGCTTTTCTTCCCAATCGATGAAATCAATAATTTCTCGATTGTGAAAAAAGCAATAATGTTCCTCGTTGGTTCTGCCTGGGACTAGAACCCACGACCCTTCGCTTTGTCTGCAGACGCCACTTTTTTTTCCTTTTTTTTTCAAATTCATTTTTATTTATTCAATCACCTATCTTAAACTAGGCAAAAATTCGTAAAACTAGCCTAATTATCCAGAACTTACAACTAACTTAATGGTCCCATACGGACACTCTAAGTTAAACTATAACACTTAAAACAAATGCCTTTCGGCCATAAGATCTATTTTACTTCATTTAAATTTCATTTCATTTTGTTATGTATTTATTAGAAAATTTGAACAAAAAACTAATATTAATATCCTTTTTTTTATTTATTTTTACTTACAAACTACTTAAAATAAGGTCTTTTAATAAAACTTAAAACTAATTTAAACTACCTATTCTACCTATAAACTATTTAAAACTAGAACAACCACAGCAGCAAATCTAACTATCTAACATTTTTGTTTTTCATATTTTGTTGTCTTTTTTTATTTATTTATATTTTTTTTTTATGTTTTTTTTTTTTAATTTTGGTTTTTTTTTTTGTTTTTTATATTTTTTTTGTATTTTTTTTCTTGTGCCACCATGCCTATTCTACTTAAAACTGAACCCTAAAACTATAAAACAAGTATGTAAGCCGGCCAAGGCTTGAAACCCCAACCCGACTACCCAATACTACCTATTCCTAATTATCCAGGCTACTTACAACTAACTTAATGGTCCCATACGGACACTCTAAGTTAACCTATAACACTTAAAACAAATGCCTTTCGGCCCTAAGATCTATTTTACTTCATTTAAATTTCATTTCATTTTTTTATGTATTTATTAGAAAATTTGAACAAAAAACTAATATCAATATCCTTTTTTTTATTTATTTTTACTTACAAACTACTTAAAATAAGGTCTTTTAATAAAACTTAAAACTAATTTAAACTACCTATTCTACCTATAAACTATTTAAAACTAGAACAACCCCAGCAGCAAATCTAACTATCTAACATTTTTGTTTTTCATATTTTGTTGTCTTTTTTTATTTATTTATATTTTTTTTTTAATTTTGGTTTTTTTTTTTTGTTTTTTATATTTTTTTTGTATTTTTTTTTCTTGTGCCACCATGCCTATTCTACTTAAAACTAAACCCTAAAACTATAAAACAAGTATGTAAGCCGGCCAAGGCTTGAAACCCCAACCCGACTACCCAATATCAAGTGCCGATTGAAGCCACCAAAACTGGTTCTCCTGCTTCACCCTATCAGTTCGGTCCCGTTCGGACACAGCCCTACTGAACCGAAGGAGCTCCGCTTTACCTTGTGCCATGACGTCCCGACTGTACGGGAGTCGCCTATCCACGGTTCTTCGTCTGACGTGGTAGATTAACGGAACTGCCAATCTATCCTGTATCAGACCGCATTTGTCTAAAAAGAGGAATGCCTCTGATGGAATGAAGCCGCTCAAGCGTGCACTTTCAAAATACTCGTCGTTCGGATAGAACGCCCGAAAATTAAATTGTTGGTCGAAGACATACCTCTTGGAATGTGACCTCGAACGAGTTTTATCACGAAATTGTCAATTCTGTTGATTCGAGCTCCGTTGTATAGGACCTCGTTGGAAAAGTAATGCACATAAGAAGACTCGGCTGTTCGATATAAGCCGGTACAGCGTCGTAAACACTGCCGCTCGAACACCCGAAACTTCTCCATCTGGGAAGGAGCAACGTTGAACCACACAGGACAACCATACACGATCATTGGCCGTATGAGGGCCATGTAGCAAATTACCTTCACTCTGGGGTCAAGCCAACTGCTAAAAAACAGCCGTTTCGTCAGAGCGAAGGCTCCTCTGGCCCTGGTCAGAGCAGCATTTATATGTCTGTCGAAATATAAATACTGATCTAACCAGATACCGAGGTACTTCACTACACTTTTGCTCGCTAATGGCTGCCGGTGAAGATCAACGATGACCATCTTGCGTAAATTTTTACTCGTATCCCTCGTGGCCCTAGCCAACGAAGTCCGGAACAGAATTGTCTCTGACTTCTGGACATTTATTTTTAGTTTCCAGTCGTCGCAATATCGCTGAATCTTGTCGAAATCACGCTGCAAGAGAATTCTAATAACCTCAACCTTTCGGGCCGTTCTGTACGCAATTAGATCGTCGGCGTACGCAATTGCCTTTGTAAGACTACGGAATTGCTTCCGTGGGTAAATGTCTTAGTACAACGTTGGATATACCATCGATACCTGCTGACTTTTTATTTTTTATTGAATTGAAGATGAGTGGAAGCTCAACCTTCATCACTAACAAGGGACTTGGTCCCGTTTGCTCGGCGATTATGGCATTTGCCAAGGAATCGTAGTGAACCGCATGAAACCGCGGTTCTCAGATCGCCAATGTGTCATATCATTACGGAGGTAAAAGTGATTAAGTAGGGCTCTGTTTTCCAGGTCGTGGTTGGGGCGAATGCTAACATTCAACTTGTACACTTGCTGGAAAGCAGCTTCCACCGCCTCCACTTCTTCCTTCGGATCTTCAATTATGTAAAAGTCATCGTCAAAGATGGCTTCCTCTGGATCTATTTGCGCTGTCCTGAGTACGTCTCTGTTTTCTTCAGTTCTTTGGAGTTTAAGACACGGAAGGTCATTATCGTTTTTTTTTCTGAATATCTTGTTGATTTTGGGTCACTCGATTTAACTGACCGGATCTTGCGGTCCCAGTACTTGTTAATTGATAACCTGTAGTTCTCCTTAATCAACAGATTGACATTTTTTATTGACGACTTCAGTGTCCTAACCTCCAAGTGGTCTGTACAAGTTTTTGAGTCTTGTGCCTACGTAGTGCGTCAATTATCGCGTTTCTGTAAGCGTCCATTTGGTCCCGTTCTTTGTACTTTGGAATTGTCCTTTCCATTGTTCGTTTTATTGTTTCGTCCATCTGTTGTAAGTGTTGGTCAATTTCTGTATTTGTCAGGTTTCTGTTGTTTGGTGGGGCTATGTCACTCGAACGAAGTTCTACAGCTAAGGCGTTGGTGAAACGAGGCCAACGCATCTTACTGTAATTATAAGAGTGCGTTGCAACGTATTCCTCCAACTCCACGCGTTCGTTTGGAATCTGCATTACAGCTGCCAGTCCGCAGTGATCACTGTCGTACTCGACTGTCTGTAAGCAGTTTCGAGGGTGATTATCCACTTTGTATGTTACTGTCAGTCTAGTGTCGTACAGCAAACGATCCAAAAAGGAGCTGCTTCTTGGATACGATGGCTTTTCGGTAGCCAGCAGGTCGACGCCATATTCAGCGCTGTAAAGATTCATCAAATTAAAAAGATGATTACCTATGAGATTACTATGTTGATTTCCCCAATCTTCATGGTTTGCGTTCAAATCACCGGCCAAGATGAAATAGTTTTCTTCCAAGCTCAGTTTAAGTTCCCTAAAAACAATCTCGAGTTCTGAAGCAAAGTAAGTAACCTGCGGAGCTCCAGCCGCAATCATATACATCCGCTTCCCTTGAGTGAGAGAGATGCATACAACGCATATGACTTTATAATTAATGCCTTTTCGTATAAAGAGAGCGACACCACCCCCTTGAGTGGAGTCGGGCCGGTCTCTTCTTACGATATTGTAATTTTTATGAGTCAATTTGTGTTTGTGGTTTAGCTTAGTTTCGCTAGCCATAAACACATCGGGACTGTAGTCTGTCAATAATTGGAACATACTGGCTCTTCGTTCAATCCTAATCAGTGAATTTACATTCACAGCTAGGACTTTATGGCGCGTCTCCGGCAGCGCGCACATTATGGCCTTAATTGCGCCAGGCCAAGCAACAAAGAGTAGACATGATCTACCCTTTTGCCTTGCTCCTTTATCTGACTTTGCAGTCCTGTTAGTTGACCTTGAATGCTCAACAACAAGGCTACAATGTCAGGCTGCACCTCTGGTGCCTTAGGCACAGGGACCTTTGGGCAACCGTTGGTGGAGCCTGTCTCGTGTTCCCATTCCCTGACACCATTTGGGCGTAGGAAAATTTGGGATCTGCGAATTTTTGTATCGGAGCCTGTCGAACTGTTCGACTTCTTTCGGCTTTTTGGCTGGCCTGTTTTTTCTTCATTTCTTGGACCTTAGGGCAACCCCTATAGTTAGCCGGGTGACCTTGGTTTCCACAAAGGACACACTTGAGCAGGGTCAAATCCTCAACCCGCTCATTCCCCAGTTTGCATTCTCCTTCTTTGTGGGTTTCTCCGCACCTCACACAACGCAACTGCATATTGCAATTGGCATTGGCATGGCCAAACCTCTGGCACTTCGTACATTGCAAAATGTCGTCGTGCCTTTTTAATGTCTCCCAGTGTACAGTTTGATTGTCGAGCGATTCGATTCTCTTGATACTCTCAGAACTGCTTTGGGGCGATAATGTTACGAGGAACATTGGCAGCCTATAACCCCCTCGTCTGAACTTCACCGTAGTGAAAGGCTTGACCCCGATAAAATCGAGATCGTCAATGGCTTTTTGGCGGAGCTCAGCTAAGAGCTCCTCCGGTTCCGTGCAGGAACTTATGCCCTTCAGAAGGACCGTCTTAAATTTCTCACATTTAGGTGTGTAGCTGAAGGCTGTGGCCTCTTTTAGCAACCCTTTTACTAACTTGTATTCGGCCAGTGAGAAGCACTGGACCGAATAATTCTTTTCTTTTTCGCTTAAGAGTTTAATTAAAAAATTGCCCTTAGTGGCCGACTTACATACCTGTTTTATGTCGTCCAGGTCAACTCTATGGGTCCTAATTGGTGGTATTTTTTCTTTCTTTGCCTGTTATTTTTTCTTTCTTTGCCTGTGGTTGTTTCTGTTAATGCTGCTGCTGTTGCTGTTTCTGTTGCTGTTGTTGAATTTGCTGCTGCTGCTTCTGCTGTTCTTGTTGCCTTGTTTGTAGCTGTTGTCTGGCCTTAGCCGAAGTCGATGGGCCCTCGGACATTGGGCTTGTCACTGCAGATGACCTTTTTTTAGTTTGCTCCGCTCCTGTGTTTTTGGGAGCGGGCTTGGCTTGTGGCTGTTTTTGCTGCTGTAGTTGTTGTTGCCGTTGTTTTTGCTGCTGTTGTATTATTTGCTGCTGTTGTTTTTGGGCTACCTCTTGCTTTCGGCGCGCCTCTTGTTTCAGCTTTAGCTGACTGAGGAGGGGCTCAATTTCATCCTTGAGCTTATTTAGGCTTTGCTCGAACTGGCTGATGGCTGCCTGTTTGTCTTGCAGGGCCTGCACCAGTTTTCTTTCATCTTGGAGGTCCGGCGCTACCTCCAAAGCCTTGTATGTCTACGGGACTGGCTCTGGCTCCGATAGGATTAAATCCCTATTCGGAGACCTGAAGAGCCCCTCTCCACCTTCGGACATGTACTCTGTTTTCTCAGACTCAGCGTAGTCTGAGAACTCACTTTCAGTGGTAATTCCTCCCTTACCCCTGTCCATGTCTTTTCGCATATCCCGCCGCTTAGCGGAGTTGGCCCTCTCCACCTTATTTGGGCTATGCTTTTTTAACCTCCTCTTCTGGTTAGTTGTTGTCGCCTGGTCAGATGTTGTTGCTTTTGCTTGTGGTACTGTTACAGGCACCACCGTAACATCGCCTGATGCGTTGGCAGAGGTATCTTTCGATACCCCCGCTTTCTTCTCCTTTACCATTTGCTTTTCTTCCCAATCGATGAAATCAATAATTTCTCGATTGTGAAAAAAGCAATAATGTTCCTCGTTGGTTCTGCCTGGGACTAGAACCCACGACCCTTCGCTTTGTCTGCAGACGCCACTTTTTTTTCTTTTTTTTCAAATTCATTTTTATTTATTCAATCACCTATCTTAAACTAGGCAAAAATTCGTAAAACTAGCCTAATTATCCAGAACTTACAACTAACTTAATGGTCCCATACGGACACTCTAAGTTAAACTATAACACTTAAAACAAATGCCTTTCGGCCCTAAGATCTATTTTACTTCATTTAAATTTCATTTCATTTTGTTATGTATTTATTAGAAAATTTGAACAAAAAACTAATATCAATATGCTTTTTTTTATTTATTTTTACTTACAAACTACTTAAAATAAGGTCTTTTAATAAAACTTAAAACTAATTTAAACTACCTATTCTACCTATAAACTATTTAAAACTAGAACAACCACAGCAGCAAATCTAACTATCTAACATTTTTGTTTTTCATATTTTGTTGTCTTTTTTTATTTATTTATATTTTTTTTATGTTTTTTTTTTTTTAATTTTGGTTTTTTTTTTTTGTTTTTTATATTTTTTTTGTATTTTTTTTTCTTGTGCCACCATGCCTATTCTACTTAAAACTAAACCCTAAAACTATAAAACAAGTATGTAAGCCGGCCAAGGCTTGAAACCCCAACCCGACTACCCAATATCAAGTGCCGATTGAAGCCACCAAAACTGGTTCTCCTGCTTCACCCTATCAGTTCGGTCCCGTTCGGACACAGCCCTACTGAACCGAAGGAGCTCCGCTTTACCTTGTGCCATGACGTCCCGACTGTACGGGAGTCGCCTATCCACGGTTCTTCGTCTGACGTGGTAGATTAACGGAACTGCCAATCTATCCTGTATCAGACCGCATTTGTCTAAAAAGAGGAATGCCTCTGATGGAATGAAGCCGCTCAAGCGTGCACTTTCAAAATACTCGTCGTTCGGATAGAACGCCCCGAAAATTAAATTGTTGGTCGAAGACATACCTCTTGGAATGTGACCTCGAACGAGTTTTATCACGAAATTGTCAATTCTGTTGATTCGAGCTCCGTTGTATAGGACCTCGTTGGAAAAGTAATGCACATAAGAAGACTCGGCTGTTCGATATAAGCCGGTACAGCGTCGTAAACACTGCCGCTCGAACACCCGAAACTTCTCCATCTGGGAAGGAGCAACGTTGAACCACACAGGACAACCATACACGATCATTGGCCGTATGAGGGCCATGTAGCAAATTACCTTCACTCTGGGGTCAAGCCAACTGCTAAAAAACAGCCGTTTCGTCAGAGCGAAGGCTCCTCTGGCCCTGGTCAGAGCAGCATTTATATGTCTGTCGAAATATAAATACTGATCTAACCAGATACCGAGGTACTTCACTACACTTTTGCTCGCTAATGGCTGCCGGTGAAGATCAACGATGACCATCTTGCGTAAATTTTTACTCGTATCCCTCGTGGCCCTAGCCAACGAAGTCCGGAACAGAATTGTCTCTGACTTCTGGACATTTATTTTTAGTTTCCAGTCGTCGCAATATCGCTGAATCTTGTCGAAATCACGCTGCAAGAGAATTCTAATAACCTCAACCTTTCGGGCCGTTCTGTACGCAATTAGATCGTCGGCGTACGCAATTGCCTTTGTAAGACTACGGAATTGCTTCCGTGGGTAAATGTCTTAGTACAACGTTGGATATACCATCGATACCTGCTGACTTTTTATTTTTTATTGAATTGAAGATGAGTGGAAGCTCAACCTTCATCACTAACAAGGGACTTGGTCCCGTTTGCTCGGCGATTATGGCATTTGCCAAGGAATCGTAGTGAACCGCATGAAACCGCGGTTCTCAGATCGCCAATGTGTCATATCATTACGGAGGTAAAAGTGATTAAGTAGGGCTCTGTTTTCCAGGTCGTGGTTGGGGCGAATGGTAACATTCAACTTGTACACTTGCTGGAAAGCAGCTTCCACCGCCTCCACTTCTTCCTTCGGATCTTCAATTATGTAAAAGTCATCGTCAAAGATGGCTTCCTCTGGATCTATTTGCGCTGTCCTGAGTACGTCTCTGTTTTCTTCAGTTCTTTGGAGTTTAAGACACGGAAGGTCATTATCGTTTTTTTTTCTGAATATCTTGTTGATTTTGGGTCACTCGATTTAACTGACCGGATCTTGCGGTCCCAGTACTTGTTAATTGATAACCTGTAGTTCTCCTTAATCAACAGATTGACATTTTTTATTGACGACTTCAGTGTCCTAACCTCCAAGTGGTCTGTACAAGTTTTTGAGTCTTGTGCCTACGTAGTGCGTCAATTATCGCGTTTCTGTAAGCGTCCATTTGGTCCCGTTCTTTGTACTTTGGAATTGTCCTTTCCATTGTTCGTTTTATTGTTTCGTCCATCTGTTGTAAGTGTTGGTCAATTTCTGTATTTGTCAGGTTTCTGTTGTTTGGTGGGGCTATGTCACTCGAACGAAGTTCTACAGCTAAGGCGTTGGTGAAACGAGGCCAACGCATCTTACTGTAATTATAAGAGTGCGTTGCAACGTATTCCTCCAACTCCACGCGTTCGTTTGGAATCTGCATTACAGCTGCCAGTCCGCAGTGATCACTGTCGTACTCGACTGTCTGTAAGCAGTTTCGAGGGTGATTATCCACTTTGTATGTTACTGTCAGTCTAGTGTCGTACAGCAAACGATCCAAAAAGGAGCTGCTTCTTGGATACGATGGCTTTTCGGTAGCCAGCAGGTCGACGCCATATTCAGCGCTGTAAAGATTCATCAAATTAAAAAGATGATTACCTATGAGATTACTATGTTGATTTCCCCAATCTTCATGGTTTGCGTTCAAATCACCGGCCAAGATGAAATAGTTTTCTTCCAAGCTCAGTTTAAGTTCCCTAAAAACAATCTCGAGTTCTGAAGCAAAGTAAGTAACCTGCGGAGCTCCAGCCGCAATCATATACATCCGCTTCCCTTGAGTGAGAGAGATGCATACAACGCATATGACTTTATAATTAATGCCTTTTCGTATAAAGAGAGCGACACCACCCCCTTGAGTGGAGTCGGGCCGGTCTCTTCTTACGATATTGTAATTTTTATGAGTCAATTTGTGTTTGTGGTTTAGCTTAGTTTCGCTAGCCATAAACACATCGGGACTGTAGTCTGTCAATAATTGGAACATACTGGCTCTTCGTTCAATCCTAATCAGTGAATTTACATTCACAGCTAGGACTTTATGGCGCGTCTCCGGCAGCGCGCACATTATGGCCTTAATTGCGCCAGGCCAAGCAACAAAGAGTAGACATGATCTACCCTTTTGCCTTGCTCCTTTATCTGACTTTGCAGTCCTGTTAGTTGACCTTGAATGCTCAACAACAAGGCTACAATGTCAGGCTGCACCTCTGGTGCCTTAGGCACAGGGACCTTTGGGCAACCGTTGGTGGAGCCTGTCTCGTGTTCCCATTCCCTGACACCATTTGGGCGTAGGAAAATTTGGGATCTGCGAATTTTTGTATCGGAGCCTGTCGAACTGTTCGACTTCTTTCGGCTTTTTGGCTGGCCTGTTTTTTCTTCATTTCTTGGACCTTAGGGCAACCCCTATAGTTAGCCGGGTGACCTTGGTTTCCACAAAGGACACACTTGAGCAGGGTCAAATCCTCAACCCGCTCATTCCCCAGTTTGCATTCTCCTTCTTTGTGGGTTTCTCCGCACCTCACACAACGCAACTGCATATTGCAATTGGCATTGGCATGGCCAAACCTCTGGCACTTCGTACATTGCAAAATGTCGTCGTGCCTTTTTAATGTCTCCCAGTGTACAGTTTGATTGTCGAGCGATTCGATTCTCTTGATACTCTCAGAACTGCTTTGGGGCGATAATGTTACGAGGAACATTGGCAGCCTATAACCCCCTCGTCTGAACTTCACCGTAGTGAAAGGCTTGACCCCGATAAAATCGAGATCGTCAATGGCTTTTTGGCGGAGCTCAGCTAAGAGCTCCTCCGGTTCCGTGCAGGAACTTATGCCCTTCAGAAGGACCGTCTTAAATTTCTCACATTTAGGTGTGTAGCTGAAGGCTGTGGCCTCTTTTAGCAACCCTTTTACTAACTTGTATTCGGCCAGTGAGAAGCACTGGACCGAATAATTCTTTTCTTTTTCGCTTAAGAGTTTAATTAAAAAATTGCCCTTAGTGGCCGACTTACATACCTGTTTTATGTCGTCCAGGTCAACTCTATGGGTCCTAATTGGTGGTATTTTTTCTTTCTTTGCCTGTTATTTTTTCTTTCTTTGCCTGTGGTTGTTTCTGTTAATGCTGCTGCTGTTGCTGTTTCTGTTGCTGTTGTTGAATTTGCTGCTGCTGCTTCTGCTGTTCTTGTTGCCTTGTTTGTAGCTGTTGTCTGGCCTTAGCCGAAGTCGATGGGCCCTCGGACATTGGGCTTGTCACTGCAGATGACCTTTTTTTAGTTTGCTCCGCTCCTGTGTTTTTGGGAGCGGGCTTGGCTTGTGGCTGTTTTTGCTGCTGTAGTTGTTGTTGCCGTTGTTTTTGCTGCTGTTGTATTATTTGCTGCTGTTGTTTTTGGGCTACCTCTTGCTTTCGGCGCGCCTCTTGTTTCAGCTTTAGCTGACTGAGGAGGGGCTCAATTTCATCCTTGAGCTTATTTAGGCTTTGCTCGAACTGGCTGATGGCTGCCTGTTTGTCTTGCAGGGCCTGCACCAGTTTTCTTTCATCTTGGAGGTCCGGCGCTACCTCCAAAGCCTTGTATGTCTACGGGACTGGCTCTGGCTCCGATAGGATTAAATCCCTATTCGGAGACCTGAAGAGCCCCTCTCCACCTTCGGACATGTACTCTGTTTTCTCAGACTCAGCGTAGTCTGAGAACTCACTTTCAGTGGTAATTCCTCCCTTACCCCTGTCCATGTCTTTTCGCATATCCCGCCGCTTAGCGGAGTTGGCCCTCTCCACCTTATTTGGGCTATGCTTTTTTAACCTCCTCTTCTGGTTAGTTGTTGTCGCCTGGTCAGATGTTGTTGCTTTTGCTTGTGGTACTGTTACAGGCACCACCGTAACATCGCCTGATGCGTTGGCAGAGGTATCTTTCGATACCCCCGCTTTCTTCTCCTTTACCATTTGCTTTTCTTCCCAATCGATGAAATCAATAATTTCTCGATTGTGAAAAAAGCAATAATGTTCCTCGTTGGTTCTGCCTGGGACTAGAACCCACGACCCTTCGCTTTGTCTGCAGACGCCACTTTTTTTTCTTTTTTTTCAAATTCATTTTTATTTATTCAATCACCTATCTTAAACTAGGCAAAAATTCGTAAAACTAGCCTAATTATCCAGAACTTACAACTAACTTAATGGTCCCATACGGACACTCTAAGTTAAACTATAACACTTAAAACAAATGCCTTTCGGCCCTAAGATCTATTTTACTTCATTTAAATTTCATTTCATTTTGTTATGTATTTATTAGAAAATTTGAACAAAAAACTAATATCAATATGCTTTTTTTTATTTATTTTTACTTACAAACTACTTAAAATAAGGTCTTTTAATAAAACTTAAAACTAATTTAAACTACCTATTCTACCTATAAACTATTTAAAACTAGAACAACCACAGCAGCAAATCTAACTATCTAACATTTTTGTTTTTCATATTTTGTTGTCTTTTTTTATTTATTTATATTTTTTTTATGTTTTTTTTTTTTTAATTTTGGTTTTTTTTTTTTGTTTTTTATATTTTTTTTGTATTTTTTTTTCTTGTGCCACCATGCCTATTCTACTTAAAACTAAACCCTAAAACTATAAAACAAGTATGTAAGCCGGCCAAGGCTTGAAACCCCAACCCGACTACCCAATATCAAGTGCCGATTGAAGCCACCAAAACTGGTTCTCCTGCTTCACCCTATCAGTTCGGTCCCGTTCGGACACAGCCCTACTGAACCGAAGGAGCTCCGCTTTACCTTGTGCCATGACGTCCCGACTGTACGGGAGTCGCCTATCCACGGTTCTTCGTCTGACGTGGTAGATTAACGGAACTGCCAATCTATCCTGTATCAGACCGCATTTGTCTAAAAAGAGGAATGCCTCTGATGGAATGAAGCCGCTCAAGCGTGCACTTTCAAAATACTCGTCGTTCGGATAGAACGCCCCGAAAATTAAATTGTTGGTCGAAGACATACCTCTTGGAATGTGACCTCGAACGAGTTTTATCACGAAATTGTCAATTCTGTTGATTCGAGCTCCGTTGTATAGGACCTCGTTGGAAAAGTAATGCACATAAGAAGACTCGGCTGTTCGATATAAGCCGGTACAGCGTCGTAAACACTGCCGCTCGAACACCCGAAACTTCTCCATCTGGGAAGGAGCAACGTTGAACCACACAGGACAACCATACACGATCATTGGCCGTATGAGGGCCATGTAGCAAATTACCTTCACTCTGGGGTCAAGCCAACTGCTAAAAAACAGCCGTTTCGTCAGAGCGAAGGCTCCTCTGGCCCTGGTCAGAGCAGCATTTATATGTCTGTCGAAATATAAATACTGATCTAACCAGATACCGAGGTACTTCACTACACTTTTGCTCGCTAATGGCTGCCGGTGAAGATCAACGATGACCATCTTGCGTAAATTTTTACTCGTATCCCTCGTGGCCCTAGCCAACGAAGTCCGGAACAGAATTGTCTCTGACTTCTGGACATTTATTTTTAGTTTCCAGTCGTCGCAATATCGCTGAATCTTGTCGAAATCACGCTGCAAGAGAATTCCAATAACCTCAACCTTTCGGGCCGTTCTGTACGCAATTAGATCGTCGGCGTACGCAATTGCCTTTGTAAGACTACGGAATTGCTTCCGTGGGTAAATGTCTTAGTACAACGTTGGATATACCATCGATACCTGCTGACTTTTTATTTTTTATTGAATTGAAGATGAGTGGAAGCTCAACCTTCATCACTAACAAGGGACTTGGTCCCGTTTGCTCGGCGATTATGGCATTTGCCAAGGAATCGTAGTGAACCGCATGAAACCGCGGTTCTCAGATCGCCAATGTGTCATATCATTACGGAGGTAAAAGTGATTAAGTAGGGCTCTGTTTTCCAGGTCGTGGTTGGGGCGAATGCTAACATTCAACTTGTACACTTGCTGGAAAGCAGCTTCCACCGCCTCCACTTTTTCCTTCGGATCTTCAATTATGTAAAAGTCATCGTCAAAGATGGCTTCCTCTGGATCTATTTGCGCTGTCCTGAGTACGTCTCTGTTCTCTTCAGTTCTTTGGAGTTTAAGACACGGAAGGTCATTATCGTTTTTTTTTCTGAATATCTTGTTGATTTTGGGGAACATACTAGGGTCACTCGATTTAACTGACCGGATCTTGCGGTCCCAGTACTTGTTAATTGATAACCTGTAGTTCTCCTTAATCAACAGATTGACATTTTTTATTGACGACTTCAGTGTCCTAACCTCCAAGTCGTCTGTACAAGTTTTTGAGTCTTGTGCCTACGTAGTGCGTCAATAGTCGCGTTTCTGTAAGCGTCCATTTGGTCCCGTTCTTTGTACTTTGGAATTGTCCTTTCCATTGTTCGTTTTATTGTTTCGTCCATCTATTGTAAGTGTTGGTCAATTTCTGTATTTGTCAGGTTTCTGTTGTTTGGTGGGGCTATTTCACTCGAACGAAGATCTCTACCTAAGGCGTTGGTGAAACGAGGCCAACGCATCTTACTATAATTATAAGAGTGCGTTGCAACGTATTCCTCCAACTCCACGCGTTCGTTTGGAATCTGCATTACAGCAGCCAGTCCGCAGTGATCACTGTCGTACTCGACTGTCTGTAAGCAGTTTCGAGGGTGATTACCCACTTTGTCTGTTACTGTCAGTCTAGTGTCGTACAGCAAAAGATCCAGAAAGGAGCCGCTTCTTGGATACAATGGCTTTTCGGTAGCCAGCAGGTCGACGCCATATTCAGCGCTGTAAAGATTCATCAAATTAAAAAGATGATTACCTCTGAGATTACTATGTTGATTTCCCCAATCTTCATGGTTTGCGTTCAAATCACCGGCCAAGATGAAATAGTTTTCTTCCAAGCTCAGTTTAAGTTCCCTAAAAACAATCTCGAGTTCTGAAGCAAAGTAAGTAACCTGCGGAGCTCCAGCCGCAATCATATACATCCGCTTCCTCTGAGTGAGAGAGATGCATACAACGCAAACTTCTAGCGTCTTGAGCTTTCGCAATTCATTGTTGTATATGACTTTATAATTAATGCCTTTTCGTATAAAGAGAGCGACACCACCCCCTTGAGTGGAGTCGGGCCGGTCTCTTCTTACGATATTGTAATTTTTATGAGTCAATTTGTGTTTGTGGTTTAGCTTAGTTTCGCTAACCATAAACACATCGGGACTGTAGTCTGTCAACAATTGGAACATACTGGCTCTTCGTTCAATCCTAATCAGTGAATTTACATTCACAGCTAGGACTTTATGGCGCGTCTCCGGCAGCGCGCCCATTATGGCCTTAATTGCGCCAGGCCAAGCAACAAAGAGTAGACATGATCTACCCTTTTGCCTTGCTCCTTTATCTGACTTTGCAGTCCTGTTAGTTGACCTTGAATGCTCAACAACAAGGCTACAATGTCAGGCTGCACCTCCGGTGCCTTAGGCACAGGGACCTTTGGGGCAACCGTTGGTGGAGCCTTTCTCGTGTTCCCATTCCCTGACACCATTTGGGCGTAGGAAAATTTGGGATCTGCGAATTTTTGTATCGGAGCCTGTCGAACTGTTCGACTTCTTTCGGCTTTTTGGCTGGCCTGTTTTTTCTTCATTTCTTGGACCTTAGGGCAACCCCTATAGTTAGCCGGGTGACCTTGGTTTCCACAAAGGACACACTTGAGCAGGGTCAAATCCTCAACCCGCTCATTCCCCAGTTTGCATTCTCCTTCTTTGTGGGTTTCTCCGCACCTCACACAACGCAACTGCATATTGCAATTGGCATGGCATGGCCAAACCTCTGGCACTTCGTACATTGCAAAATGTCGTCGTGCCTTTTTAATGTCTCCCAGTGTACAGTTTGATTGTCGAGCGATTCGATTCTCTTGATACTCTCAGAACTGCTTTGGGGCGATAATGTTACGAGGAACATTGGCAGCCTATAACCCCCTCGTCTGAACTTCACGGTAGTGAAAGGCTTGACCCCGATAAAATCGAGATTGTCAATGGCTTTTTGGCGGAGCTCAGCTAAGAGCTCCTCCGGTTCCGTGCAGGAACTTATGCCCTTCAGAAGGACCGTCTTAAATTTCTCACATTTAGGTGTGTAGCTGAAGGCTGTGGCCTCTTTTAGCAACCCTTTTACTAACTTGTATTCGGCCAGTGAGAAGCACTGGACCGAATAATTCTTTTCTTTTTCGCTTAAGAGTTTAATTAAAAAATTGCCCTTAGTGGCCGACTTACATACCTGTTTTATGTCGTCCAGGTCAACTCTATGGGTCCTAATTGGTGGTATTTTTTCTTTCTTTGCCTGTTATTTTTTCTTTCTTTGCCTGTGGTTGTTTCTGTTAATGCTGCTGCTGTTGCTGTTTCTGTTGCTGTTGTTGAATTTGCTGCTGCTGCTTCTGCTGTTCTTGTTGCCTTGTTTGTAGCTGTTGTCTGGCCTTAGCCGAAGTCGATGGGCCCTCGGACATTGGGCTTGTCACTGCTGTCCTGTTGTTTTTGGGAGCGGGCTTGGCTTGTGGCTGTTTTTGCTGCTGTAGTTGTTGTTGCCGTTGTTTTTGCTGCTGTCGTATTATTTGCTGCTGTTGTTTTTGGGCTACCTCTTGCTTTCGGCGCGCCTCTTGTTTCAGCTTTAGCTGACTGAGGAGGGGCTCAATTTCCTCCTTGAGCTTATTTAGGCTTTGCTCGAACTGGCTGATGGCTGCCTGTTTGTCTTGCAGGGCCTGCACACCAGTTTTCTTTCATCTTGGAGGTCCGCCGCTACCTCCAAAGCCTTGTTTGTCTACGGGACTGGCTCTGGCTCCGATAGGATTAAATCCCTATTCGGAGACCTGAAGAGCCCCTCTCCACCTTCGGACATGTACTCTGTTTTCTCAGACTCAGCGTAGTCTGAGAACTCACTTTCAGTGGTAATTCCTCCCTTACCCCTGTCCATGTCTTTTCGCATATCCCGCCGCTTAGCGGAGTTGGCCCTCTCCACCTTATTTGGGCTATGCTTTTTTAACCTCCTCTTTTGGTTAGTTGTTGTCGCCTGGTCAGATGTTGTTGCTTTTGCTTGTGGTACTGTTACAGGCACCACCGTAACATCGCCTGATGCGTTGGCAGAGGTATCTTTCGATACCCCCGCTTTCTTCTCCTTTACCATTTGCTTTTCTTCCCAATCGATGAAATCAATAATTTCTCGATTGTGAAAAAAGCAATAATGTTCCTCGTTGATTCTGCCTGGGACTCGAACCCACGACCCTTCGCTTTGTCTGCAGACGCCACTTTTTTTTCTTTTTTTTTTTCAAATTCATTTTTATTTATTCGATCTTAAACCTATCTTAAACTAGACAAAAATTCATAAAACTAGCCTAATTATCCAGAACTTACAACTAACTTAATGGTCCCATACGGACACTCTAAGTTAAACTATAACACTTAAAACAAATGCCTTTCGGCCCTAAGATCTATTTTACTTCATTTAAATTTCATTTCATTTTTTTATGTATTTATTAGAAAATTTGAACAAAAAACTAATATCAATATGCTTTTTTTTATTTATTTTTACTTACAAACTACTTAAAATAAGGTCTTTTAATAAAACTTAAAACTAATTTAAACTACCTATTCTACCTATAAACTATTTAAAACTAGAACAACCACAGCAGCAAATCTAACTATCTAACATTTTTGTTTTTCATATTTTGTTGTCTTTTTTTATTTATTTATATTTTTTTTTTTAATTTTGGTTTTTTTTTTTGTTTTTTATATTTTTTTTGTATTTTTTTTTCTTGTGCCACCATGCCTATTCTACTTAAAACTAAACCCTAAAACTATAAAACAAGTATGTAAGCCGGCCAAGGCTTGAAACCCCAACCCGACTACCCAATATCAAGTGCCGATTGAAGCCACCAAAACTGGTTCTCCTGCTTCACCCTATCAGATCAGTCCCGTTCGGACACAGCCCTACTGAACCGAAGGAGCTCCGCTTTACCTTGTGCCATGACGTCCCGACTGTACGGGAGTCGCCTATCCACGGTTCTTCGTCTGACGTGGTAGATTAACGGAACTGCCAATCTATCCTGTATCAGACCGCATTTGTCTAAAAAGAGGAATGCCTCTGGTGGAATGAAGCCGCTCAAGCGTGCACTTTCAAAATACTCGTCGTTCGGATAGAACGCCCCGAAAATTAAATTGTTGGTCGAAGACATACCTCTTGGAATGTGACCTCGAACGAGTTTTATCACGAAATTGTCAATTCTGTTGATTCGAGCTCCGTTGTATAGGACCTCGTTGGAAAAGTAATGCACATAAGAAGACTCGGCTGTTCGATATAAGCCGGTACAGCGTCGTAAACACTGCCGCTCGAACACCCGAAACTTCTCCATCTGGGAAGGGGCAACGTTGAACCACACAGGACAACCATACACGATCATTGGCCGTATGAGGGCCATGTAGCAAATAACCTTCACTCCGGGGTCAAGCCGACTGCTAAAAAACAGCCGTTTCGTCAGAGCGAAGGCTCCTCTGGCCCTGGTCAGAGCAGCATTTATATGTCTGTCGAAATATAAATACTGATCTAACCAGATACCGACGTTGAACCACACAGGACAACCATAAACGATCATTGGCCGTATGAGGGCCATGTAGCAAATTACCTTCACTCCGGGGTCAAGCCGACTGCTAAAAAATAGCCGTTTCGTCAGAGCGAAGGCTCCTCTGGCCCTGGTCAGAGCAGCATTTATATGTCTGTCACTACACATTTGCTCGCTAATGGCTGCACGTGAAGATCAACGATGACCATCTTACGCCAATTCTTGCACGTATCCCTAGTGGCCCCAGCCAACGGAGTCCGGAACAGAATTGTCTCCGACTTCTGGACATTTATTTTCAGTTTCCAGTCGTCGCAATATCGCTGAATCTTGTCGAAATCATGCTGCAAGAGAATTCTAATAACCTCAACCTTTCGGGCCGTTCTGTACGCAAATAAAACGTCGGCGTACGCAATTGCCTTTGTTAGACTACCTATCAGTTCGCTGGTGTAAATGCTGAAAAGAATCGGCGAATTCATCGCTCCCTATTGAAGACCATTTTTAATTGGGAATGTTGTGGTAGGAGTTACATTACCACTTTTGACAACAAACGTTCTACCGTTAAGCATATCATAAAGTATATACAACAATGGCTTGCTTATGCCAAGCCTGCTCAGTTTTAGGTAAAGACCCTCTAACCATACGGTGTCAAAGGCCTTTTCCAGATCAACCAGAACAGAGCTTGTGCATTGTTGTTTTGATTTATTCCATTGGATATCAGAAACGAGTTTAGACGCAGCATGAATTGTGTCATGACCCGCCTTGAACCCGAACTGTTTATTCGGAATAATTTTGTTGTCCGCAGGCCACTTAGTCAGAGCCCTATTAATGATCTTTTCGAAAACTTTGCTGATGCTCGGAAGAAGACTTATCGGCCGAAGATTTGACGGGTTGGAGTTGTCCTTTCCCTTTTTCGGGAGAGGATGAATCACAGCGGTCTTCCAATGCACTGGATAATATGCATTATTCAGTGCATTATTGAAGAGCGTGGTGTAAATGTCAATTGCTTCCATCGGTAAATGTCTTAGCACAAAGTTGGATATACCATCGACACCTGCTGACTTTTTATTTTTTATTGAATTGAAGATGAGCCGAAGCTCAACCTTCGTCACTAACAAGGGACTTGGTCCCGTTTGCTCGGCGATTATGGCATTTGCCAAGGAATCGTCATTGAACCGCATGAAACCGCGGTTCTCAGCTCGCCATTGTGTCATATCATTTCGAAGGTAAAAGTGATTAAGTAGGGCTCTGTTTTCCAGGTCGTGGTTGGGGCGAATGCTTACATTCACCTTATACACTTGCTGGAAAGCAGCTCCCACCGCCTCCACTTTTTCCTTCGGATCTTCAATTATGTAAAAGTCATCGTCAAAGATGGCTTCCTCTGGATCTATTTGCGCTGTCATGAGTACGTCTCTGTTTTTTTCGTTTGTTTGGAGTTGCTGCAGACGCCACCTCCACTGGGCTACCGATTTGTTGTTTTAAACAGTGGCAAACTGTCTACTTAACTGCCAAACACTACAAATGCACTTGATTTAATTAAAAATTAACTGCTGAAACACTTGTTATCTCTCTGAAAGTCAAAGAACGACTGACGTGTTCGGACGCCACCTCCACTAGTCTACCGATTAGTTAATAAAAACTGCGGCACAATGCCAACTTAGCAAATGCTCTACACTTTTAAATTTAAATTGCAAATTGAAAAAAGATTAATGTACACTTCTTCACTCGCTGGAAGTCAAATAACGACTGATGCGGACGCCACTTCCACTAGGCTACCGATCTGTTATATAATACAGTGGCAACTAGCCAACTTTAGTTTTAATAAAACTATTGAACTTATTTAACTTTGAAATAAATATAATCACTGGAACTTCTTCACTGTTTGGAAGACAAAGAACGACGGTACGTCGCCTAGACGATCCTCAATAATTTGAGAAATGAGCACTTTGAAATTCCTTGCTCGATGAGGTATACTTTTAGGCGATTTCTATAATTTCCAATTTGCTGAGCGCCTGTGCCTCTTCGGTCGGAAAATTGGAATTTTTCTCCGAAATTCCTGGATTTATCCTGGGATTCCACAATTTCCTCGTAAGTATATAATGAAATATTTGATTCACTCAGATATATAAAAAAAAATGCTGAATGTTCAGTCAACTTGAAATGGTTTTCAAATTTAAGATTTCTACCGGTCTTCACTGCATGTATCAAATGCCCTTGTTGTAGCTTTGAAGGTTTTTCTTGAAAAAAAAAAAACTTTCCCTTCAAACCCCTCAACCTATCCATTTAGTACATTGATACCAGAGAAGATTCAGCAAACTCATTCGAACCGTTCAATCGTGAGATATCGGAATCGAATATTCGATTCTCATTCCCTCACCCTAACGAAAATCTTTTTCTCCCGCTCTCAGACTATACTTTGCGAACGCTTCCCAAAAAAAAAAAACTTGCGACTCGTATAACTCTAAATTTCCCATCATTCTAAAACTCCCCTCCTGTCATTCTGACAGCTTAGTTCGTCGAGAACATTCAAAACAAAAATAAATGTCGACATCGTATCGTCGTCAACATTTAAATTCATTTTAAGTTTTAACTCTTTCGCGCATCTAAACTAGAAAAACACAAAAAAGTGTAATTCGGTTATAGAACACCTCCAAGTGAGTTCCAATGTTCGTATTTTCCTATCGAAAATGTAAACATTGGAATTCATTTGGTCGTGTCCTTGGAACAATAGTGAACCTGCAGGAATGGTTTATACCTTCCTGGAATCCTTGAAGTGTGAGTAAGAACTTTGCATTCACACTTTTTAGTAAAAATCAAAAAACTTAATAGAACACGTGAGTTATAATTTTTTTTTCTATTAAAAATGTTTAAGCATTTTTTCATTAATTTTTTTTGGCTGACTCAGAGTTAATAAAACACTATTAAAATTTATATTTGGCTTTTTATTGTTCGTGGAACCTATGGTTCCATTTTCTTTTTTATTATTATTTGAATATATAAAAATTCATTTGAACACAAAAATAAATATTAAAAATCTAACAATATTTCTTCCTAATTGCGAAATCAATAGAAATCAACGGATTCCAGGTCGCTGAGCATTTTGTCACGAGTTTGTTGCTTGGAATCTTCCTTGATTTCCGTTAGATTGAACCACACTGACCGAACATGAATTCCAATTCATCGGTGGTCAATTTTTAACCACGAAGCTCCAAGGCACCAATGAATTGCTTTCTCATTTGGCTTTCAAAATAGTAAACACTGTTGGCAGATGCTTCTCTGTTAAGGAACTTAATTTGTGGTAATTTTATGGCCAACTGTTGCATATGGTGGTGTATGAGCGAACAGAGCGGCACACCATTTGTGTACAAATGTAACACAACCCAGATACCTTCTCCAGCTTTGGTCACTTCGTTGACGTAATCTTGTCCGAAAATTTTCCACACTGAACCGAAAAGAGCCTTGTCTGCGAATGCTCGCATCTATGCCATTCGTTTGTGACGATATTCCCCGCGAAAACTTTCGTCTTGGGAGTCTCTTTAGATTCGTCCATGTTTCTGTCTTCGATATTTTTCTGCTTACCACCAGTTCGCTTCTCAATGGCTTTCTCGAGCATGGATGGAAGGATACCTTTTGAACGGAAGACATCATTCCATTCGGAATCTTCATTTGGGTCCTGCATTTTTAAACAAATTAACAAAACAACAAATGCGTCATTTGACAGCTAAAATTCTCACCATAGCAATTTAATAAAAACAAAAAAAACTGTCAAAACAAGTTAATGCACCGCATCGAATTGTTGTTGGATTTCACATTTCAAAATGGACGTAATGTCAAAATTACAAATACAACAATGTAAACAAATGGGTGTTGGAGGGTAAAACGTACGAAAGTATCCGGTCCTTATATGGTGTGTCTATGACTCTAACTTTAATCGGTGTTATTCATACTATGGATATTGTTTTTGTTATTCGTGTAAAATCCTACTATACTATGGATAGATTTTCCAACAAGACACGGGTAATATATATGTCGAATAAGTTATAAATAAACAAAAATATGGTCGTAACTAAAATGAACTTTTTACAAGAATTATAATTAATTAATTAATTAATCACTCGCTTCCATAAAATCTAACACAAATTGTTTTTTGATTTTAATTATCCGTCGCTTAGTTAGCTTTTTCTTATTTTGGTAAACAAACTCTAAAGTTCACTTGACCTTTTTTGGCCCCCTGGTTTTTACAGATTTTAAGCTTCTGATTTTATTTGTATGATTTTTCCTCTTGAGCTTTAGACCATATTTTTTGATATTAATTTGTCAGTTAATTAAATTTTTCAAGGTAATTTAAATATTATAAAAATGAATTCGTGCTTAATTTTCTTAAACAACCACAGAAACGAGATAAATATTCATCATATCCTATCTAGCTAATTACCACACATTATGTCATTGGCCTTAAAATTAATTTATTTTCAATAAGAAATCTGTTAGTTGTCAATACTTAAGATTTATTATTTATGTTTTATCTTAAAGTTAATGTTTTTAAGTTTCACGTTTTTATATGTTTATTCTATCGACAAAATAAGTGTTTTTTTATTTTAATATTTTTCAAACGCAGATAAGAAGAAACAATGAAAATTAATAATTACATGTACATATAAATAACTATATGGATTCATTAAAAATCTTTATACATTTATACTTACAAGAATTTTGAATGTAAAATTAGTTAGCAAAACATAACTAAATTCAACCTATTTGAACTATGCCTCCATAAGAAGTGTCATGAACACAACTTTTTAAGGATAAATAAAAGGTAATACATTCCATTATAAAAGGGTATAATAAGCCTTTCCAAGATTTTTAAAACAAAGAACACAATATTTGTATGTTTAAATATAATTTTAAATATTCACACTCTATCGCCTTAACCGATCGGATGATTCTTGCTTACGGATTCGGAGAAAAAATAATCTTATAATTTTGACATTTTATAATTTGAAACATTTTACTGCTTGCTTTGCTTTTGACTTCAATTTCTTTTTCCTTAAAAAGTAATCTCAATAAAAAAAAATGTTTAAAAAAAACTTACAACTCTTTTCCATGCAACACCATTACCATCCCTCTTAAGATTTGCATTCTGAATAAATTTCAACAATCCTTTGTTGTAGCAGAAAATCGGAATCACGCTTCGCAAGAAATTGTATGCGTTATTACTTTTTAAGTAGTTCGTCGCAAAAGTTTTATATTTTGAACGTATGTACATCAAAAATTGGAGATTTGAGTATTCGAACGGTTACGATGATACAAAATTCGTACATTATCATTCCTCTCCGATCGGTTTACTTGATAGGGGTGATTCTTGATTTCAGTTTGCATTTTTTTAACATTGCTGTCTTTTTTGTTCGTATTATCAGATGACAAAAAGTTATATTTTTAACACAGCAAAAATGTCATCTTAAGTTTAGAATAATTTTATTTGTATTTCTTTTTTGAGGAATACAAAATATTTTATTCCTTTATTATATTACTAATTTGGACATTTTTTTTATTAGTTGCATTTACATGGATATTACTTTCTTTACCGCCTTTTCGGTGTGTAGGTATTTGTAAATTGTATTTTTTTGAGTTTTGTATTATAATTAAAAAGTTTAGTTGTTTTAATTTCATATTTTTATAATTTCATTGTGGATGGAAAGTTAAAATTTAGTTGCTTATTTATAAATTCTTTAGGGATTTATTTAAAGTTTGCTAGACAAATATAAAAACAAAATTCAATTAATCATAAAATGTTGGGAAGCAAAAACTCGTTTTTGAAAAATCAAGACGAGTAGTTCTCTTCCTGTCTGGGAAAAAAAAAATAGGTAGTAGTGCTCCTTGGTTTTTAAATGTTTCTATTTGTATGTGTTTTGTATTTGTTATTAATAAAATGCATTTATTTTAACCGCTCTTAAACAAAAGAATGGCCACCTGGCCTAAGTAAAAGTATATAAAATGACGAGTCTCGTGAGTCACATATGAACCAAAATTCCTGCCAACAATACAATGCCATGTGGGGTTGTACTTTTTGTCAAATTCCTTTTTGATGTATGCGGCTATATCCTGCAAAATAATAAAAAACGTATGCATGGTATGTAATGTAAGGTTAATATTAAATACAGTTTAAAAAACAAAAAGCGTGTACACAATTTGTATGAAAAAAAACTGACTGATTTTTAAAAAATTCGCTGAATGTTGAAAACAACATTTTTATAAGATGATATTAGTTTGAAGAAAAATCTGAAATTTTTGAAAGGATACTTGGATCAAAAATCGAATTTTGCAGCTTAGTTTAGCTAGCTTTTTTTTAAGATTTTATTTTTGTAAGAAATATCTATTTTTCTCAAAATTTTACCACATGTCAAAAACTTTATTCTTCGTTGCATACAATTATTTTGGAAGTAGAACATTAGAAAAATATTCCGTATGAAAAATTGTTTATTTGACACACACAAACACAGCAAATTGAAATTTTTTTAAGATTATGACAATTTGGTATCACATTATACAATCTAAAATTTATTGAAATAGCTAGCGTTATTAGTTTGTGAGTTCAACCAAAGTTATTATCGGTAAATTTTTTTCCAAATCGATCCCTTTAATGGTTCTTGAAATAACGAAAACGAACAATGGTATCCTGAAGATAGGTACGTGTTGTTAATCTATAATAAATATCTTAAACTATACAAACAATGGTTGAAAATCTTATTCAAAATTTGTACAGCCAACTAAATAAAAAATCATTATCATTACAAATTATGTTGTGTTTTTTTTAAGAATGTGGGAATTACGAAATAATTCTGAATCAAGAGCAAACTTTGTTACAGTCCAAAAAGGTTCAAGATATTAAAATTTTAGCAGTTAATACAAAGATTAAGCTATGCGCAATAAAAATATATGTATGACCGAGCAGATGAAACCATACTTGAAAGACTATTTCATTATAACCAGTAAAGTCTGCATCATTAAGTGCGTTTTTTGGTATTCCATATATAGTACAGTGAGAAATTGCTAACAAAACGATCCTCAGTAGCCAGATTTTTGTATTTAAAAATTGGTACAACTGAGAGAAGATCTGTCAGAATAATAATTTAAAGAAACACAAATAGAAGAAAGTTTTGTGAAAATCAAATGTTAAAATTAACTTAGCAAAAAAAAACAACTAAAACTAATAATAAAATTTTCACAATTTTCAAGAAGAAATGGTAAGAAAACATCTGGAAATTGCGGTTCTATAAAAAAAAGTTCATTTAACAATTGCATCAAGGAGGAGGTTTATTCGTAGACTACTACATTAACATGTGGTGTTGAAGCGAGCTTGAAGATCGCCTCAATTCATATACTTGAATCGAGTTGAGCTAAATTTGACTCGTTTCCCGTCCAAGATCGGAGTCGAGTCAAAATTTGAGAAGAAAAACCTGTGTGGAGAAGTTAGTTTAACAGATAATGCATTATGGTCTATTTATTTGCATCTTTTTGTACAAAAAATATAATTTTGTTTTAATCAAATTACAAAAAAAAAAATATAAACGGAGTAGATAGCATATTCTTATATGATGCTGAACTAATTAGTTCTTCATTGTTTAACACGAATCAAACTATCTCATTTGCACTTCACACATCGAAACATCATTTGCATTTTAGGAAGTGCTATTATACTTAATCATTTATAAATCTTCTTGTGTGGTGGAAATACCAAAAAGATTTATTTAATCTAAACTGAGATAAGCCTTTGGTGGAAACATAGTAAAACTTAATCATCTTTTCTCTTGCAAAATGAGCCCAGTTAGTCCATTTTTATTAACACAACTAAATAATATCAACAGTAACAGATTGATTTTTTCCAAATGCAACTGGCTACTTCGACAGTACACTGTTTATAAAAATATCGGTAAAACAACAAAAGGCATGAAACATTGCGGCGGTGTTCGAGCGACGTAATTGTTTCGGTTATAGTTCTATCGCCTATCATTTTTTCAAAGCTCTTTTTTGGATCTTGTCCAAAATACTTACACTTGTTTTAGGGGCACCTGCTCAAATGTGCGAGTTATATTTAACTTTTGGACGAATGAAGGCTTTTTAAATAACAGCCAGATTAGAACGTGTGAAAAATAGCTTGCACCGTGCGCCGGAGAAATCCTAAGCACCTAGCAGCATTTTTGACAATATCGCATATGTGATCATTCCATAAGAGGTCATCTGTAATACATATACCGAGTACTGAAAGTTGATTAGTTTCCTGGATGCAAGTGCAAATGAATATGAAAAGCTGAAGGTACTGTCTACAGCGAAACAGTTTAATGGATTAAAAGTGGCAGACAAAGAGATCGTTTATGATTATTAAGAAGAGTCGGAGACAAAACGGAAACCTGGGGAACACCAGCATTTATTTTATGCATTTCAGACTTGAAAACATCCCATACAACTTGTGTTGAAATAGAAACGTAATTTATAATCCAACGAAGAAGGGATTCGTCAATACCAAAAGCACGCATTTTCGATAAGAGCTTGGTGCCAGATCAAATGCCTTTGAAATATCAAGTGCTATAATCTTACTTTTTCCAAAACGATGTAAAATTTGTTTCCATTGTTCGGTGAGATAAACTATGAGATCACCAGTGGACCTATTGCTACGAAAGCCATACTGCTCGTCATTAAAAGCTTCCATTCTTCGAGATATTTCTTAAGCTGATAATTAATTCCATGACTTTGGAAAGAAGGGACGTAAGTGCTATTGGAGGAGAGTTAGAGGGGGAGGATGATTCGCCTTTTTTAATTACAGGCTGTACAAATGCTGTTTTCCATCCGCTCGGAAAGAGACCTGTAGAGTAGGAAAGAAGGAAAAGATTACGCAGTGGTTTTCCAGCGTTAAAGAACGACTCTTTAGAACAATAGGGGGAATACTATCAGTACTCTTGCAACTGTATGAGTGCGAAAGAAGATTTGTCCCATAAAATTGTTTACGCTCTCAGGAACAGGAGGACTCAGGACACTCTCTGGTAGCGTCGAATTAACAGCAAACTGTGCTGCAAGCAAATTGGCTTTATCAATCGAGCTTACATAGGGAATGTCATTGTGGACGACCGTTGGAACCGAGGATGACATGGTGTTTCGTACTTTTTTTTCCAAATGACCGAAATTTGTACTACCTTTTGAACATTGTAGTATTTTTTGCCTTAATTTCTGGTTCAGCAAACATTTGTTTCGTTAAATATGGCCGTTACAAGTCTTTCTAGTTTGTTTGAACTTATTCCGGTTTTGCTAAGTGGGGTTGGCTTTATACCTATTCGGTGTAAAATGTCTCATCCACAAAGAATTAAATTTGTAATCATATCCACGTCACTATGGAGGAAGCATAGTGACCAGTTAAAGTTCCTGAAGAATATATTGAGACCGTCCCAGTTGGCTTTCTCGTTTTGCTAAACGGTTCTCATAAGAGTTTTTTCTTTAACTGTGTTTTTTTTATACATGAGAATTTTGCAGATACGATACAAGGGTCTGATGTGCCTTGAGACGATTATACATTGATTGTGTATTTATTAGGGTCAGAAGTAATAAAAAATCTAGGGTGTTGGCGGATTGACCTGCAACGTCAGGGATTTGAGTTGGCTCATCGACAAGCTGAGTTAATGGATTTAACTCAGCAAAGACATCAACATACCTTCCTTCTAGTGTTGACTGGCCAGAATAGCGAAGCCAAGAACAATTGTGTACATTGAAATTGCCCGTAATGACGATTTCACATTGAGGATAATTGGCAACAATTCTTTGGATGAAGGCGGACAGAGCATCAAATTCGTTGAAAGTTGAACTTCTGTCCAGATTTGGACTTCGATATAAAAAACATGCGTGGATGATGTGCTTGTGTTAGAGCACAAACTATATTGTGGGTGAAGTTGATATGCAACATCATTTCTTACATATATATAAAGCTAATTAATGGTTAAGAAGAATAAAGAAGAATAATGGCACTAAGCTATACCTATTTAGATTAAATTCCAAATGATCGGAATCTTCACCTTCAGCTGTTCTATTTATTTCATTGTGAACATATGCGACACAGAAGTTACTTTTAAGCCCACGGATGTTGCTAAAATCAACTCTGAATTTACGGAGCATTATAATATTCAAAAACTAATAAAACAGTTCGGACAATTAACTATGATGAGAATCTGACAAGCTTTCAATTTATTTATTATTAATATGCCTAAGGACAAATCTGTATAATATTCCGTCCCTTATTAACTAGAAATATTATACATCCGAAACACATAAGTTTAATCGTTGGACCCATTATATAGGTATAATAGAACCGTACACATTGTCTGCAAAGACTAAGGAATACCCGAAGAAGTAACCCACATCAATGGCCCAGAATTCGAAAATCCACAAAGAGCACAACCTCACCTCGAAGTGTTTTGCCTAGTACTAACATGGCAACCACAGTAGCAGGTCTACCTAGACAACGTATAAAATGGACTGTAGAAATGAATCAATCAGTTATAAGGTCCTACTACATTTCAACAAATATTAGAACGGAAATGCATCTCTATAGGGCAAAAATGAGGGAGTTATTCTTGAACTAATTCCCTGACTTATCTACAATAACGGAACAAAATCTCGCAGATAGAAGGAGAGCAATAACATGAAGCAGCTTCTTTCCGTGCAAAAAATCCGGGACATCAAAACAAGCAGCAAACCACATCTCCGTACCTTGGGAAATAACTGAAAATCGAGTTGAGGTTCAATAAAATGAGGCACTACCAGACAACAACAAAACTTTTGAAGGCGGACTCAAGAACGGAGCAGCAACCTATTCGTTTGCGTCTCAGCAAACAGACACCCACGCTGCACCAAGGGAGAACACTATAAATACTGCAGAAATCACAACGATACAGACACAAGCGCAAGTTACCATACAGCTATACCCCTTAGTATCATCGTGGTTCTTTGAAATACAACTCTTAATAAAGTAACACTTAATCGTGTATTTTATACTCCAATCGCAGTTTCTCATTATTTGAATTGCAGATGGAAGAAAGTATTAGTATACCAAGCTAATACTAAGTTATATTTTTGGATCCATAACGAACCATCGTTATTAACTGGGGGCTCAACCGGGATCCTTTGAAAAAAACAAGGATCTTTGCCAACAAACAAACCTCATTGATTTGAGTCAAGTTAAATCTAGCATAGAAGATACGCTTGCGAAGAAAGTCTTTACTTAAAGTGTAGTAAAGCAGTGAAAATTAGTGATAAGTGCAAAAATTAATTATGTATTTAAAAAAATTAATGAGTAAACGAGCTTGTGGAGAAAAAGACTTCGAGCTTAAAGGAATAACAAATAAAAATTATAATAAAATAGCGACAACTATGGAACTTGCAGCACTGCGTGCTGAAATCCAAGCCTTAGTACAAACTAAAAATAATCTAAATGAAGAAAACCTACAGTTACAAGGAAGTAACGAACAGTTCATACAAACGCAATCCGAAAAGGATAATTACTGGAAAAATATAACAGATACATTAAATTCAGAATTAGAAAGCCTACGCTTGTCACAACAAGGTGCTTTCAAAGCTGTCACCACCACACAAATATTAAAACCTGTAAAATCTGAATATAAAGATCCAAAAGAAGTGAGTTCGGGACCTTTTAAAAATACACCAGTATTTAGTGGAAATACTGAGCATGGAGGAAATACGTTACAGATGTTATGGAACCACTTGAAAACATCCAGAACTCAAATACTTATTATGAAGCCCTCATGTTGATTAAAACAAAAATACAAGGTGAAGCAGCAAATGTACTAGTGAATCAAAATACAATAAATAATTTTGAAGCTATAATAAATCGCCTGGACTATACTTACGCAGATAGCAGACCTCTTTACGTTCTAATGAACGAACTTAAAAATATAAAACAAGGAAGGTAAACATTATCAGAACTTTATGATAAAATAAACTACGCTCTAAATTTGGTGCTATCCAAAAAAGAAGAAAAACGTGTCCAAGAACAAATGGCCAACGAAGAAGCGATTCGTACCTTCTCAACGAATATAAATTCGTCATTCATAAAAATAACTTTATATTCCAATCCAAGTACTTTGGAAAGAGCATATGCAATAGCAATCACAATACAACATGACAACATGGCAGAAATAAATACTGACCAGTCATCACCTAGGCCACACCCCGTTCAACATCTCAAGTAAATCTCGAACGAAGACAACCACAATCACATAACAATTTCCAACATATACCAGAAAAAAACCGATATAAACCAAATATACAAGCACAAGTGCAGAACTATGTGAACCCACAACATCCAAACGCAATGGAAACCGATACATCAGCTTTCAGACAGAAGAATCCTTTTAAGCAACAGAAGAACTATAACAACAACTTCCAAAGATATAATTCACCAAGACAACAACAATATGATCCACCAGGCAATGCATTGAAACGAGAAAGAGAAGTCTCCGATCGCAACAGAAAATTTCAACGAGTGAATCAACTAGAAACAGGCAGAATGGAAGATGAGTTGGTAAGCAATAAATCTAAGCAATACGATCAAAATTATAGGTCTGAGTGTACTTTTTAAGACGAATAAAGGGTTTACCATGTCTTGTAAGAAAATGTCGTACTACAGGTAAATCCGTAGATATTTTAGTGGATTCGGGTGCCACAAATAATTATATTAGTAACAAATGTGAAATTGGTATTAGAGTAGAAATTGAACCTTTAAGAACAAAAACTCTTCACGGTATGTCAATTATTAGATACAAAAAGAAAATGAACATTTTTGGCTACGAGATAGATTTCTATGAAATTGATGAATAAGTTGATTTTGATTTAATTTTGGGAGAACAAGGTCTTAGATTAATAAAAGGTAAAATAGATCTTTTTGAATATAAATTATTTTATGAGGAAAAATTACCTCAAACAATCCATTTTACAAACGATTCAGATTATTATAAATATGAAATAGAGCAATTAATGAATAAGAATAATAATATTCGTGAAACACTTCCTTTCACAACCACAATTGAAGCGACTATTCGCACAAATAATGAAGAACCGATTTGGACTAAACAATATCCATATCCGTTCGCTGACAATGAATTTGTCAATAAAGAGGTAGAAAACTGACTGAAGGATGGGATTATACAACCAAGTAAATCTCCATATAATTCACCTATTTGGACTGTTCCCAAGAAAGGTATCGATGAACAAGGGAGGCCTAAACGGCGAATGGTAATTGATTTTCAGAAACTGAATTTACATACAATTACAGATAGATACCCAATTCCTGACGTGAACATGACTATCCAAAACTTAGGTAAAGCAAAAATATTCTCCACTATAGATCTTGAATCCGGTTTTCACCAGATTAAAATAAAAGAGTCTGATAGAGAAAAAACAGCATTCGCTGTTAATGGGGCTAAATATGAATTCTTACGAATCGGTCTCAAAAATGCTCCAAGTATATTTCAAAGATGTGTTGACGATATACTAAGGGAATATATTGGCAAATTTGCGTACATCTACATAGACGATGTGTTAATATACTCTTCCACACCTGAAGAACATAGGGAACATATTCGCACTATAATAAACGCCTTGCATAATGCAAATATGAAAATATCACAAGAGAAATCTCATTTCTTCAAAGATTCAGTGGAATATCTGGGACATGTGATTAAAAGTAATCGAGTGACGGTGGATCCCGCCAAGATCGCAACTATGAGCGAGTATCCAGTACCAACCACACAACCACAGAATTACGATCATTCCTCGGGCTAGCTAGCTACTAAAGAAAATTCATACAGAATTTCGCCCAAATAGCCAAACCCCTGACGGCTCATTTAAAAGGAGACAATGGTATGGTAAAAAAGAATTAAAGCCAGAAAGTAAAATTAAATATAGAAAATGATAAATTAGCCTTAAAAGCAATACAAATATTAAAAAATAAATTAATGGAACAGGTAGAACTCTTCCAACCAGATTTAAATAAGCCTTTCGAGCTTACAACTGACGCAAGTAATTTTGCAATAGGAGCCGTACTTTCACAAGAAAGACACCCAATAACTTGTATTTCCCGTACTCTTAATGAGACAGAACAAGCATATTCGACTAACGAAAAAGAACTTTTAGCCATAATATGGGCATTACAAAAATTAAGGAATCACCTATACGGTATAGCTGATTTAACTATATATACTGACCATCAGTCATTAATCTTTGCGATATCTGAAAAGAATCCATATGCAAAACTTAAGAGATGGAAAAATCTCATAAAAGAATACGGTGCCAAATTAATGTATAAACCAGGCCACCAAAATGTTGTAGCCGACGCTTTGTCACGTACCCAACAATTAAACATGAACACAAAAATCGAAGACTCTGTACATTCATTTGATAACTCACCATTTAAAATACTTAAATGCGTGCCAAACCCTTTAAATTCATTTCATAACCAAATAATCATGAAACCCATTTTAACTAACGACCAAAGTACAGTCACGGAAAATATCCATAAAGACCATGTACGCCACACGATCTCTTATAAAGATATCAAGTTCGCCATTTCAGAACTGAAAAAGATTTTAAGTCCAACACGTACAAATGCGATAAAAATCGACGAACAAAGCTTTAAACACTTTGAAAATTATAAAATTTTAATCGCAAGAAACTTGCTACAAGATATAACCGACGTAGATGAAAAAATTCGAATTTCTATCGAAACACATAACCGTGCCCATCGAAACGCGATAAACAATGCAGAAGAAATATTAAAAATCTATTTTTGGCCTAACCTCAGACAAACTTGCAAAGAGATCACTAACACATGCAGAATATGCCATACAACAAAGTATGAGCGACATCCGGTTAAACAAGAATTAAAACCAACACCAATGCCCACATTTGCTGGAAAGATGGTACATATGGATATATTCAAGTAATAATATCAGTTTTACACTAAAATAAAACCGATATTATTTGCCGCAAAACTCACAGCGTCGTTTTTTTTAAATTTAATTATTACCAATTCTGTTGTAATATCTGAAGCATAGACGGAGCTGCTGTAGATGTCAAACTCACCAGCAGCGCCATCGCGGCCATTTCCTCATAGTGTCTTCACCAGCAAGGAACTTGCTCCGACGCTGTGTGTTTTGCGGCAAATAATATCGGTTTTATTTTAGTGTAAAACTGACATGTTATTAACCTACCGAAACACACAGCTTCGTTGTTGAAGACCTGTCTGTTATCTGCTGGTGTTTACCAACAACGCTATGATTAATATTTTTTTTTTTATAAATAATTCAATTAATGACAAATGAAGAAATTCATTTTTAATTACTATAACTTAAATGTCTCCGTGACTATCATATAACATAACTTAACATTTTATAATTATATTGGCTTAAAGTTTTTAAAAAGAAAAGTTGAACTTAGGTGAGTATTTGAACTTATCTCTCTGCAGTAATGCTCCCGTAACGTATTCTCAGCACTCCAGTTTCCTCTTGATAAAATTTCATCTAATTGTTGGTTCTCTAGCCAACCCAATGAAGCAACCGCTGCTCTGAAACTTCCTGGAGGAGCACTGTAGTATACGAAATCCCTTATGACAGCTTGCAACCGTAAACATTGTACGTACACTAATGTGGATGTGACAATTATTCGACGATTACTTGGGGAGCCCAGTCGAAGTCCCACCGCCGAACAATCATCATTAAATCCATATATTATACTACCAATACTTACTTTATTTTATTATACTTATTTTTATTTATAAGTCTGAACATTTTAAACGCAACGTTCACATATTGGCAGCTCGATATAAGTTTTTTCAGGAAAAAACGGGGGAAGGCCAAAGCTATGCAGATTGGGTAACTGAGCTACGTGGCTTATCCCGCAATTGTAAGTATATCTGTTCCAAACCAGAATGCAAGCGAGAATTTGTTGATGAACTGCTGCGGGATACCATAATCATCAATACTCCCCACGATGCTGTCCGTACGGCATCTCTCCAAAAGCCAAACCCTACTCTGGAAGATGTACTTTTGATAGCAGAATCTTATGAAGCCACGAAAAACACCGTGTCCTTAAAAATGTAAAAGGGCAAAGTACTCAACAGCAAGAAATTTTTCGTATAGACGCAAATTAAATGCGTAAAAATCGTCCGATGAGTGAAAGTAGAGGTAAAAGTAGCGGTCAAATAACGGAGCCAGTTAAATCGTGTCCGCGGTGTGGGGTAAGCCACAATAGAGACAGTTGTAAATTTCGTAATGCGGACTGTTATAGTTGCAACGGTACTGGTCATATCGCCTCAGTTTGTTTAACGGGTAGTAGAAATAAAAAAAGAAACAAGCATTCTTATCGTGGGAATCGCTGTCGCAATAGACAGTCTGTTAACGGGTCGAAAAAAAACGGAAAATATGGAGTCAATTGACAGTCACATGATGGATTTTATTAACGTTTTAGATTTAGACAAACAAAGTGAAACGGCACACGATACGAATATTTTGCAAAGTCAGCCAGTCCGAAAGGGAATAAAATGATTTTAAAACTTAAAATAATGATCGGTTTATGGATTTCTTAGTGGATACTGGGGCTTCGTGCTCCATGGTTAGCAGAGAGCAATTTAAAGTTGCAATGTAACCAGCTGCAGCCGGCAGGCATTGTTCTTAAGGCGTATGGTGACATTACAGTGCCCGTGCTTGGAAAAGCATTCGTTAATGTGGAATACGACTCGATTAAAATGGGGCTACCTCTCATTGTGACCAAAGAAGCAACTGCTGCTATGGAACTTCCTGGAGGAGCACCAACGCCCGCATCTTTTAAGATAGTGCGAATCCAGCTTCCAATTACTATTCTTGATGCCGGCTTTACCGGTCCATGAATACTTATGAACAAGCTATCTAAGTTACCCTGGAGAGCCCTCCTAGCTTGAGAGAGTCTATTCAACTGTTTTATCCAAAAACAGGACAGACATTCTTATTTTCATGGCAAATTAACTAAAAACTAGACTATCTGTGTCTGGCTGAATCAGTTCTAGATCCGAATGAGGGATGCAAAATTATATTGCCATCATTCTCTATGTAGTGTGAGGTCATGAACTCTTCTAACTGACGCTAAAAGTAGAATGGAAGCTTTTCGCCTCGAGGCCTCAAATAAGTTTTCGTTTTTAAACTCATTCTCCGCTAACCAATTAAACAAGCACCTTGGATCCCATATGGGTGGTTTCTCGGAAGGTGGTTGAGAAGAACAGATAGCTCTTAAAATACGCCGTACAAAAAAGTCGTTTGTTAACGCTGGATCACAAAAGGTTGGAATCGCAGACTTGTGCACAAGGATAGTACTGGAAGCAAATTTATCCTTTAGGTAGAGATTGGCCAAATATCTCGCTAAGCTAGAACCCTTAGAAGATCTAGGATTGATTCCAACTTATTCGCACCAAAGAAGCCATCTCTTGATAGCAGGAGAACAGATTTTAAGTGTAGAATTTCTCCATCCTTTACTCAATAAATTCTTTTCTTCGGCAGACCAATCTACTTCCTTCCGCAGGTTTTGAATTACAAAGGGGGCGCTCTTCTTTTTAAGCAAAGAGATCTATCTCTAAGATTCCCCACTTTTTGAAAACTACTGCACTTGCTTAGGGTAGAAGATGCCATTCCGGCGTCTGACGACCTCTTGACAATCTGTCGGCTGTTCCGTTGTATCTTCCCGGAAGATAAAATGCGGATCCATTTTTTCTGATCTTTCGACCACTGACCAGATAAGACTGTTTTATTCAGATGAGCACCCTATCCTGTATCTGAAGCATCCATTGCCAAAAAATGTGTCACTTCTTTTTTGTGTATTAACTCGTCCTTCGTTAATGCTTGGAGCCACCAATCTATCTCTTTCAGAGCCCTCCGAGGGATGATGAGTTTTTGTCTCGGACGTTTTGTTGTGCTGCCTTGAAAAAATCTGAAGGTAACGAGAATGGAGTCGACTATTGGGTACTACAAAACTGGCGAAATTTAATGTCCCAGGATTTGCTGTAGCCGATGCAGATTGCAACACTTTAAATTTGACATTACCTGAAGAGAAGATAGAATCTTCTCCACTGTTTTGACTGGCAGGAACATAATGTTTTTGAAAGTGTTCCAAGTAATTCCAAGATACTCCAATTCTTGACTTTGAATAAGGACTGATTTTTTGAAATTTATCTCCCAGCCAAGTTCATCTGGAATTCGAACGGTTTCCGCAACCTGTGTTTCTAGTTTGGAGGGGTCCTGATTTACTAAAAGGAAGTCGTCCAAATAAACTAACACTCGCATACCTCTTTTGCGTAGGATCTCGGCGATCCAGCAAGTTAGTGCTGAAAACACTCTTGGAGCCGAAGCAAGGCCGAACGGCAGACAAGTCAGTTGAAGGAGCTTTTCCTTCTCCATTAATCTCTGCATCCAATTTCTTGGTTGCAAAAACTCTGGAATCGCAGAGTGAGAAATTAGTTTGAATGTTTTTACATTCACGTAACAATTTAGGGCTCGCAAGTCGAAAATCAGACGAAGACCTCCATCCGACTTCCTTATTAAGAACATTTTTGAAAGGAAACTTGGTCCAACTTCCGAAGGGGGTTCTAAGATTTTTAGTTTTTTGATATCTCTAATCTGCAAGTCCATTTTGTCTGAAAATTCTGTTGCAAACTTGAACCGAGTAGCTCGGGTTTTTTGCAAAACGGGATTCTTGTTTCTGAAATAGTCTTTAAAATAAAAGAGTTTGCTCCCAAATCCTTTCAGCTTTCTTGGTAAACTTGCAACTGACCCCCTCTGAAAGTTGAACCTGAATCATTTGTTGTCTCTGTCGTGTTCTTTGGAACGAAAGGAAGAATTAAACTTTATGCCTTGTCCCTTATTGAGTTGTTTACTTTCGGGTCTTTATGATTATACTTGTAATGCTTTCGAGAACCCACTCTACTATCAACTGCGTTTCTTCTACTCTGGATGTGGACTAGCTTTGGAGTAAAAGTACATAACTCATCGTTCACTTTTAGTTCCACAAAACCCGGGGTTGCAGCTGATTGTATAGCTTCAGAATACCTGACGCTCCTCCAAGTAGGCAAACCAAAGTGCTGCAATTGCACTATCTCTTTCAGTTTTTCTTTTTTAGCTGGCTGAACTAAATTAGAATCGCATTCCGTATGCAACTCACCCAGGTCTAAAGTTCTCCGTGAACTTTCTGGATTATATAAGAAGGAGGAGGTACTCGGCTGGTTGGGTGTCATAATGTCCTGTGGTAAAAGCATACTTACATACTGCGAAAGCTGACAAACCCGGTCCGTTAGATCATTTACCCGTTGATCCATAGAAGAAACGTGTTTGGACATGTTTTTCTTTCTTTTATTTGGAGCAGGTGAAGCGACGCCATCACTTTCGGAAGAAGACGGTGACGATTCCGACGGGTCGCTTCTTTTTCTCGAATGCTCGTCATCACTAATTTTATCTTTAGCTTCGCTCATAATAAATGATAATTCAAACTTGAAAATACTTTTAAAAATTTGCACTGATCCTCAGCACGACCGTGCAGTTATCGAGTACACAGCGCTATGAGGAAATGGCCGCGATAGCGCAGCTGGTGAGTTTGACATCTACAGCAGCTCCGTCTATGCTTCAGATATTACAACAAATTGGTAAGATTGGTAATAATTAAAGGCGAGTACACATCAGCTTCTTCAACAACGACGCTGTGTGTTTCGGTAGGTAAATAATACTAAATAAAAGCCGTTTTCATTATAATACTAAAAAAGAGGCTGGGATGCGACCCACACTGATAACTTCCCATCCCGTCTGTCGATTTGTCTTGCTTAAAAGTTTGTCTATATGTAGTTTTACCAACTTTGCGCACTATTTTTTGTAGATTTTATTTTTTATGAAAAAACGGACTGTTGGATTTTTATATAAAAATTACTGAATATTGAAAACAATATTTTCTCTGAAATAAAATAAGTTTGAAGCCAATATTTAAAATTTTTGAAACTGTCAATTCGATTTTTCTCATAATTTGTCTTAATGTTGAAAACAATATTTCTTATAAGAAAAAATTAGTTAGAACCTATTATCTCAAAGTTTTTAAAAGATATTTGCGTCGAAAATCATTTTTTACAAACTTTTATACATTTTTTTCAGGTTTTTATTTTTTGTAAAAAAACTGTCACTGTTTAATTTTTTTTTCGGTTTTTAATTTTTTGTACAAAAACTGTCAAATCGTTTTTTTTTTCAAACTTTATCTGAATGTTGACAACAAGATGTTTTGAAAGATAAAAGTAAATTAAAGCCAATATCTCAAAGTTTTGAAAATATATTTGAGTCGAAAATCAATGTTTACCAACTTTTATACATTTTTTTTTCAGGTTTTTATTTTTTGTAAAAAAACTGTAAATTAGATTTTTCTCAAAAATTGTCTTAATATTGAAAACAATATTTCTTATAAGAAAAAATTAGTTAGAACCTATTATCTCAAAGTTTTGAAAAGATATTTGAGTCGAAAATCAATTTTTACAAACTTTTATACATTTTTTTGTAGGTTTTTATTTTTTGTAAAAAAAACTGTCAATTCGATTTTTCTCAACATTTTTTAAAATATTGAAAACATTATTTCTTATAAGATAAAATAAGCTTGAAGCCTAAATTTCAAGTTTTTGGAAAGATATTTGAATCCATATTCAATTTTTACGAACTTTGAGTAATGTTTTTTTTAGATTTTTATTTTTTATAAAAAAAAACTGTCAATTCGATTTTTCTCAAAATTTTATCATATGTCAAAAACATTATTCTTCGTAGCACAAAATTGTTTTAGAAATGAAATCATATTTCAGCCGTAAAATATTGCAGGTGACAAATTTTTTTTCTCAGTTTTATTGATTTATAAAAAAAACCGTTATATTGATTTTTTTCAAAAAATATACCTGTTTGGTATCACGTTACAATATATTATATAAAATTTAATTCAAGTCTCTAGCGTTTTTGGTTCGTAAGATATTGAGGGTTAACCAAAATTTACACCTTTTTTTCAAACTGCTATGGTAAAAAAACCACCCACGCAATTTTGTTGAGAGCCCTTTCTGCATCTTTCTGCCTTATTATCTGTATAACAAAATTTATTTGAAGTCGATATCTCTTCTGGTTCTTGAGCTATGGACTACGAAAAAAACGTCGCGAACGTACGGACGTACAAACGTACGTACACACGCACGCACAGACATCTTTCTAAAAATCTTTTATTTCGACTCTAGGGGCCTTGAAACGTCGAGAAATGTCAAAATTTTCAATTTGACAAATCATACCCATTACAGCAGTTTTCATTATAGTAGAGGAGCTCAGGATGCTAAATCGGGATTTACTCGAGCGTCAAAGAGACCTATTGGATTGCGAAGCTTAGATGATAAGAACAAAAAAATGTTATATCATATATACACTTTCATCGGTGGGGGGAGCGGCTATAAGTTTTCAAAAATGTAAAAAAAAAACAGTTGCATGGACATACTCGAGCGCGTCAGATATTAATAGCATCCATGTTCTACGTATTTTTGAAAATATACGTATGTTAATCTGACCGTTTCCATGATGGGGGTGGTCGTACGTAAGGGTTGAAAACGGTAAAAAACAAAATTTAACCGAGCGCGTCAGATTTTCAAAGGGGATGTTAAGTGAACCTAAAAGAACGCTCTAATGTAATAATCTGACGATTTGGATGTGACCCAAACTCGCGGCCATTATTAGAACTTGCAACAAAAAATCGCCATTTTGAAATACTCAAGCGCGTTATATTTTGATATATATGGCTTATGTATATACCCTAAATGTGTTGTCTCTTTATCTGACGATTATCTGGAGGGATTCGCGTAATCTGACAATAGAAAGATTTTTTTTAGGGGCAGTAGGGGGAGAGTACGATAACTTAGGCGACAAGATATTATAACGGATTTTTTAAGAGCAGTAAAAAACAAGAATTTTGTACTATGGGAGGGGGGTGTCTATCTCCCCCCGTTTAGGCGGTAGTTTAAAGTTTAATTTTTCAATACTTCAAGACTATCTACTATTGTTTTTATTTCCGAATTTATTACTCTTATTTGTTTTGACCAAAAACTAAAAACTATATGATTTTATGTCTTCTTGAGAAAATTGAAAATTACAAAAAAAAGTTTTTTTTTTTTAATTAAATTATTTTTTCCTTGCTTGAGTATTTGAGATAAATTAATTTTTCTTAAATCCAGCTTATTTAAATGCAAAAGAAGCCTTTCACCCTCCCCACCTTGCACATAATGCACCTTGGACCCACTCCAAATCCTATAGTGTGCCCAAGCAGAGGGGTTGCAGGGGGCAGCATGTCCCCATACACACCTCGGTGTGGCATACACCCACACTCACATCTACTATTACTACTATCAAAATAAGACCACTCAAACAAAAAAAAGAATTAAATAAAAATAGTAGTTGAGGTTATTTTCAATTTTCTCAAGAACTAAAAGACATAAAATCATCTAGTTTTCAGTTTTTGATCAAAAACAAATAAGAGTAATAAATTCGGAAATAAAAACAATGGTAGATAATCTTGAAGTATTGAATAATTACACTTTAAACTTTTTTTTTAACTTTTTATACTCAAATTTTGAGTTTAAAATTAAATTTTTCAAAAACTACGCATAGTTCTGACTTGAATTAAAAACTGGCTAATAAAATAGAATGTTGGCTTTAAAAAAATGTATAAATCTTAATTGTAAGTATCACCGTTATTTTTTAATTATTTTTGTCCATACAAAATAATAATTTTTTTAAATTGCCCCTCCCCTCACTTCGGCTAACGGAAATCCTCAGATTATATATTATTTGTAAACGTTGAATTATTACCTTCAAAATAAAAAAAAATCTAGCCACGCTCGAGAAAGTCAAGATGACGTTTTTTTTTACAAGTTTGTAACCCGCCTGCTTCTTATCGTCAATCGAAAATTGTCAGATTAGTGGAATATACACTTTTTAGCATATAAATAAAAACCCTACCTTAATCTTACGCGCTCGAGAATATAATACTGATAATATAAAAAAAAAGAATGAAATTAACTGAGAGAAAAGATATAACACCAATAGTACGATAGGCCCTAGTCCTGTAAAAATTACGAGTTTGATATTTTTTGATACAGAAGTAGCCCTACTGACTGCAAGGGTTAACGTTATAAAATACCTTTCATCTAAAAATAGTTATTATAGTGTTACTAATATTATTAATGTAAATAAATCCACAATTTTATCAAAGATTGACTATGGTTTAGCTCTTCCCTCAAGCCGATTGCCATCGTGGGAAATGACGGCCAATTTCCTCCACACTACCTATCAAACAAAGACCAATCCAAAACACTCTAGACATTTGTACATGCAATGTAAGAACATCAGCTACAGAAGCAAAACAATCAGAACTAAGAATAGCATTATCAACAATCAACTGGGATATACTGGGACTATCCGAACTAAGAATTTTTGGACAAGACATAATTGAAAACCAGAATGATATATTCTGTTACATTGGTGAGACCAAAGGCTTGCATGGAGTTGGATTTCTCATCAAAAAGAATTTAAAGGACAGATTAATAAATGTACGATTTTTTAGTGAAAGGATATGTAGCCTATGTTTAAAAATACAAAACACAAAAATGACGATAATTCAGAAATTTCGAACTTCTACAATTTATTGGACAAAGTATATAATGAAACAAAAACGGAGATAATGTATGTTATAGGAGATTTCAACGCCAAGTTAGGGAAACAGATTGACAACGATGAAGAAGTAATGCGACCTTTTGGATACGGACGAAGAAACAAAATAGGAGGCCTACTTATAAAGTGGCTGGAAAAGACGAATCTCAGATTTGCAAATTCTTTCTTTAAAAAGAAATAAACACGGAAATGGACCTTGATTCACCCGAATGGGATAACAAAGAACGAAATTGACTTAGTTCTAACAAATAAACTGAAAACTATTAACGACATCTCCGTATTGAATAATTTTAAATTTGATAGTGACCATAGGCTAGTAAGAGCAAAAATAAAAGTAGAAAGAAACGCTGAAAAGAAACAAACAAATATTTAAAAATATAATGACATGTTTAAGAAAGAAATAAGACTTAATATAACTACAAATAGAATAAACGAAAATTTTCAAAGTACATATGATTCATTAGAGCAGATAATAAGGAACTCGGCGAAAGTTTCAATCATGACTGCTGTTACTACAAAACCTGATAAATTAACAAATGACACTAAGGCGCTGATAACCAGAAGAGATAGCCTACGAAACAAGGACAACTTATGAGACCAGGAAAAAAATGAACTAAGATACCTTCGGAAAACCATAAAAGAAGATGCGAAAAATGATATCCAAACATATAACGAAACAATGATAAAATATATATTAAGCAACACAAAATCTATTATAAAGACAAAATCATTTCTTGACAACGGAAAAGAGTGGATAACATCAATAAAGAACAAAAATAATAACGCTGTTAATAGGATATATATAAATGAGTCTGCTACCAAGTTTTTCGAAGAACTTTTCAAATCGACAAAAGAAAAAAAAGATGAAAAGATATCGCGATGGCAGACAGTTACTCCAACTCAAATACTGTTACACTTTTTACAAAAACAGATATTGAACAAGCAATTGAAGATCTTAAGACAGATAAATGTACAGAAAATGATGGTATTGTAACAGAAATGCTCAAATATGGAAAACAACAACAATCTACAGTCTTGGACACTATTTTTAATGACATACTTATAACACAGCAGATTCCAAAATAATGGAAACAAGCTACATAACGCTTATCCACAAAAAAAGGAAATAAAGATGACATAAATAACTACAGACCAATAAGCAACATTTCTATGATATATAAACTGTTCTCCAAAGTAATGTACACAAAAATTAAGGACACATTAAACAGAAATCAACCAAGGAAACAAACAGGATTCCGAGAAGGTTTTTCAACAACAGACCATCTACAAAAAATGAACCAACTAATTGAAAAAACTAACGAATTTGAAAAACCTTTGTATCTTTTATATATTGACTTCAGTAAAGCATTTGACTCAGTAGAAAATGACGAAATATGGACAGCGCTGACAAACCAAGGAATTTATCCTATCTTTATAAGGACGTTGAAAAATATATATACAAACAGCGTGGCGAAAATAAAAACCGAAAGAATAGGAAGAGAAATAAAAATAAAGAGAGGCGTAAGACAGGGGGATCCAATGTCACCACCATTATTCTCTGCCGTACTGGAAGAAATAAACTAAACTGGGTCAATAGATATGAAATAAATATTTGGGGACAATATTTGAGCAACCTTAGATTCGCTGATGACACAGTTCTCATTTCATAAGCTTCCGGACAAATACACAATATGCTCATAGAATTGACAAATGAATGCAAGAAAGTTGGACTTCATATCAATAAGTCAAAAACTAAGATAATGACTAAAACTATTAAAGATGACATATTGCTTAATAACGAACACAGAATATGTAGCAGACTATACTTATCGCATTACCAATAGTTGGAAACAATTTTGGAGTCTAAAACAAATATTTCAATCGAATATAAGGGACGAAACATGAAAATATATCCTAGACTCTACTATTCTACCTGTTATGACGTATGGGTTACAGACTATATCCTATCAAGTTTACTTGACAAAATAAGAATATGCCAAACCAAGATGGAAAGAAAACTACTTAACCTACGAATTAGCCAGAGAGTGAGAAATAAGAAGAAGAACTGATTTAACAAAAATGGAAATAAATATTGTATAAAATATCAATAATGGCAAATAAAAGCTTATAATAATAATAATAAATTTTTAGTCATATGAAAACTTTTCTTATTTCATTATAAAGTATTTTATCGAACTGGAAACATGAATTTGAATATTTGTATCACAACTACAAAATGGTTTTTTTTTTTGTTAAATAAATTTTTCTTAAATAAATGTACTCTGATTATATAAATTCATCAGGTTATGGGCCCAGGCATGTTGCCATGCATGTATTGGGTTTAAGTTTGAGATTGAAATTTCGAATTGTCTGGAATAATTAACATTATATAATATTAAAAATGTTAAGTATACGCTCTCAACTTGAATGTTTAACTGAAGATCCCAGTGAAAACGTTAATTACGAGTCGTGGAGGTTTAAATTAAATTAAAACTTGGAAGGTTAGAACATTTTTGATGTTGCTACTGGTATAACCGTTGAACCTGAAGGAGGAGAAAACTGTCAGAATGTTTTGTCATGGATTGAAGGCTTACAACGACAATTTTTTGGGTACAAATGTAATGAAAATAAGTCAATGATCGAAAATTGTATGCAAATTCAGCAGTTAGCTGACAGTTTGGCAACTGAAGGTGAAGAAATGAAGTACTCCTGGATTATGCAGAGAATTTTAGGTAGGTTTAGTCAG
Source organism: Eupeodes corollae (assembly GCF_945859685.1). Taxonomy (NCBI): domain Eukaryota; kingdom Metazoa; phylum Arthropoda; class Insecta; order Diptera; family Syrphidae; genus Eupeodes; species Eupeodes corollae. The sequence goes on from NC_079148.1 coordinate 82,677,771, forward strand.
TTCAGTGTTGGATAGGGGTTACAAACAGTCAGCAAATGCAGATCAATCGATATTCACAGACTCAAGTGGAAATGTAGGATCATTGGCAGAAAGAGAAGGAAAGTTATACAAAATGAAGTTTCGCCGAGAGTTTGAAAAATGTCTTGTTAATATCTACTTAAGAAAATGGCATGATGCATTTATATAAAGCAACATAGAGTATCACATCCTCTAAATCCAAAAATTTCAGAAAAACAGCTTGATTTAATACATGTTGATTTATGTGAGATGAACATTCACTCTTTAGGAGGAGCAAAATATTTTCTACTTTTTAAGGATGACCACTCTCATTTTAGGACTGTTTACTTTTTGAAACATAAAAATGAGACAGCTGAAAAGCTGGAAACTTTCCTGAAACTAGTTGAAAATCAGTTTGATAGAAAAGTTAAGACATTACGTTCAGACAATGGAACTGAAATAAAGAACAGCCCAACGACACAAATTTTAGAAAGTCTGGGAGTTTTTCACAACAAGTCAAGTGCTTATACTCCAGAACAAAACGGACGTATAGAAAGAGAAATGAGAACGATAGTTGAAGCTGCGAGAACAGTAATTTATGTTCGAGGCCTCAATGAAAACTTATTGGGTGAAGCCGTAAACTATGTCGTTTTTACAATCAATCATACTGGTACTAGTACTGTTAAAGATAAAAGTAAAGCGGATTTGTGGTTTGGAAGAAAAAAAGACATAAACAAGATGAAATCTTTTGGTTGTGACTGCTACGTATTAACAGAAGGCAACAAGAGAGGCAAAATGGACAGAATATCAACGAAAGGTATATTTGTCGGTTATGATGTTGATTCTCTAGGTTTTAGAGTCTTCATAAATGAAACCAAAGACGATATCAGTTCTAGCAATGTAGTTTTTGATGACAAGACAGAAACCGAAAGCTCTACTGAAATAGAAACACCACTAACTGAAACATCTGATACTGAGAAATCAGACACAAGTTCAGAATATGTAAGCGTTGAATCTGAAGAGACTGAGGAAAATGGAAGTAAATCTGATAGCTCTGAAAGTCCAGTAGTGCCAACTTTAATTAGAAGCTCACGATTACGTCGCGTTATAAAACCAACAAAAAGATTCAATGACTATGTAACTGACACAGCACTAGTAACACAAGATATTAAGGAAAGTATGCCCAGTGAAACTAGTGATATTTCTGTCAATGAAGCCCTTCAAGATGAAAACTGGAAGAAAGCAATGTTAGAGGAGTATGATTAATTGATAAAAATGAAAACATGGGTCATAACTGAAAAACCTAAGGATATTGCACATCTAACCTGTCATTGGGTGTTACGAAAGAAAAATGATGGAAGATATTAAGCAAGACTGGTAGAGATTATTTTTCAGTCCTGTTGCTCGTCTTATGTCAATCAAGCTTATCTTGAGCATAGCTGCATCTGAAAGTATGAAGTTAATGACTTTTGACGTAAAGACAGTGTTCTTACATGGTAAGCTTGATGATAGAATTTTCATGTACCAACCAGAAGGCTTCAATGACGAGTCAGGTCGTGTATGCGAATTAGAGAAAAGCCTATACGGTTTAAAACAGGCACCAAAAGTTTGAAACGAGACTTTTTCAAAATTTCTGAAGTTCTAAGTTTCAAATCCACTGATGTTTTTTTATAACAGAGATAGAACTATACTTATTGTCTTACATGTCGATGATGGTCTCGTGGTCGGACAACATGAAAACGAGATGTTAGAAGTTTTGAAGAAACTTGATCAAAAGTTCAAGATCACTCATGATACTGAAAGAGACAAGTGCTTCTCATATCTCGGAAGGCAGATTCAAGTGTCTGAAGACAGAATATTTGTAAATCAATCCAAATATGCTGAAAGAAACTTTGGAGATTTAAACCCTGCACACACACCTATGGAAAGAGGAATGGTCACAGATCCTGGAAATTTTGTTAACGATAGTCCTTTGGACAAGTCCACGCCATACAGAGAAGTAGTTGGAAGTCTGCTATATCTTGCTACCATATCTCGTCCAGATATAAGTTTCGCAGTCAATTACGTAAGTCGCTTCAACAATAAGCCAATGAGAAGTCATTGGGCAATGGTAAAACGTATCTTCCAATATATAAAAGAGACAACAACATTTGGAATGTGTTTTAATGGAGATAAGAATCTGTCTGTTTATAGTGACTCCGATTATGGTGGAGATACAGAACCTGGATAGTCCACTAGTGGAGTTATCCTACTACGTGGAGGCCCTATAGTTTGGCTAACTCAAAAACAAAATACCGTATCAAATTCCACCGTGGAAGCTGAGTATCGAGCAGCAGTATTAGCCATTGACGAAGTCTGTTGGATACAAAGAATAGCTCAAGAATTAAAACAATTAGACACAAGCAAACCTACACCACACTATATTGACAATCAGTCTGCTATTCACATGCTGAATAACACACATGAAGGAAAGACAACAAAACACATCCAGCAGCATATTGGCACAACAGTCACGCCAGTTAATGTCAGAAGCAAGGATCAACTGGCTGACATCTTCACCAAGCCTCTTCTACGAAAATACTTTGAATATTTACGAAGTAAAATAATTAAGTAAGAGTGTTGATATTAATTATTTTACCATTTTATTTGTTATACTTTGAATTTTGAATACTTGTTCTAAACAAAACAAATTAGTTCCTTCTGAATATTATTAGTCACATAAAAACTTTTCTTATTTCATTATAAAATATTTTATCGAACTGGAAACTTGAATTTGAATTTTTGGATCATAACTACAAAAGGCGTTTTTTATTAAATAAATGTTTCTTAAATAAAAGTACTCTGATTAAATAAATTCATCACCCAGCTTTCACATCGATCTTTACAGTAGAAGCATTTGCCATCCTAAGTGCTTTCGAAAAATCAAAAAACAATAAGACCATCATATTCATATACAGTCCTTCTTCCGTAAGAGCCATACAAACGTCAACATGGCTAATGAAACCGCGACAAGCTCATCTCCAAGAGTGGAAAACTTAAAATCGCATGGACTTCAGGGCACCGTGGAATTAATGGTAATAAAGTTGCAGATGCTGAAGCAAAATCAGCTTTAAGAGAGCCTCTTACCAAATTCTACGCCTTCAATAAAAAAGACATTCAAAGACAACTACTTAAGACATGGAAATATAAGAGAAAAACAAACTAGATAAGCTTCAAACAAATTTACACCTTATACTGAAAAAGTCACCCACCTTAGAGATATATCACATAAGAAAATATATTAGACCCTGAATGGGACACTTCAACATTACTCGCAAAAACCTCTTTACCAACAATACGCCCCCACTCTGCTACCTTTGCGGCGAAAACCATATGCTTACGTTTTTGAAATTCATTATAGGGCTGAATAATACAGCAAATTTCTTTAAAGCAATTGTTTTTAAAAAAGTTGTCCTTATTGTTTACGAGATAAGTTTTTTTTTGTTGCAAAAATTGCTAACGTCCCTCAACATAAGTCTAGAAACAGTGCATGGTAATAGATTTGTGCATGAAAACCGCCGGGAAGCCAAAGGTAGATGTGCGCCAAGATGGTATTCCAATATTTATCGTTGGCATCATTTCAATTAGACATATGTGTACGAAAAGAAATTTAAAACAAAATAATGTCAAATGTACCTTTTCAATGTTATACTTTTCTAAAGCTTGTGTCGCACAATCAACAGCATCCTGTTGCATCTCTTCGCTCATATCGGCATTTTTAATAACAGCTTTGCGATCAGACATTTTGTTCTTATCTGCAAAGGGAAATATATACAAAATGATTATTCAATATACATTGCAGTGACCATCCAATATATTTGTTATGTATAATTGTTCTTGTAGATAATGCTTTTAATAGAACATTTCCTGAAAAAGTTTGAAATAAAGGATAAGTCAATTTGAGTTCGACGGTACTGTTATTATAGTAGTGTTACTTACATTTGTCCCTTTTCATTTGTGTTGATTATATTTTTAATGGTAGAGACCCCTATTTTGTTAAAGAACTCTTATAGTAAAATATTACCAGATAATTAATTGGTTTATTACAAAATGATAACGAAGAAAGAAATAAGACAAACAAAATTTTTTATTAAATTAATTTTTAACTAAATCTAGTTATCTTGACCAATTTCTTTTTTTCTATACAATAAAAAAAAAAGGTTCACATTTAATTGAAAAGGTTTTTTTTAATTACCCCAACTTTCGCTGACTAATCCCCAAGCCGAAAACATCGTTTTCTTTCCATGGTGTTACCTTGGGTTACTTACCCCGCTATTTCAATAGCTTTTTCTTAAATATCATTTTCTCCGTCGCTCCCGTTATAAAGTACAATTACATACTAATAAGAGATAAGAAGTATTCAATAATGGTCCAAGGGCCTTGTGTTCTATCATCAGGTTATCAGAAATAGATGCGTAACCCGAATACACCCAAAACAAAAATCCAACTACACAAATCCAGACCTTAATCCTTCAACCCCAACCTGAAGACATTATAAAATTATCCCCCTTAACTGTTTTTCTGCTTAAAAAAGCAATAGATAGTATCAGCACAGTTAACCGAGCTACTGATGGAAACCTTCTCATTCTATTCAAATCGCAAAAGATTGCTGACTCTGGCAAATCTTTGCCCAATAAAAGTGACACTTCATACAAAGCTCAACTTTTCTAAAGGTACGGTATACGTGCCATACCTCGCAACCGTTCCAGAAGATGAAATCACTAAGGAAATGAAGTCACAAGGCGTCACAAGTGTTTATAAATTTACAAAAAATTATTCTGAAGGTAAAACAACCCCAACCGCTATCATCCTCTTCACCTTTGACGTTTTTCGTCCACCATTCTCTGTAAATATTGGATAAATGCATTGTTTCTCCAACCCCATGCGTTGCAAAAATTGCCAATTATTGGGCCATTTAGCAAAAAGATGCCCAAATAACTCTACCTGCGTAAACCTCAACAATCCACCAAATGCATCCGTACTTTTTGTGCAAATTGTTCTCAGGAACACCCAGCCTCCTCCAAATCCTGCAAAAGTTTTTTAAGATCTAAGGAAATTCTGAAAATAAAAACCACCAGAAAGTGTACCATCTACGAAGCAAAACAAATTTACACAGATTTACCATTCGACCAAGCTTTTGCGACTGTCGCAAATAGGAGTCCCAGTTGCTTCAGGTTCTGATCAGCGGAGTCAGAAAAACCCTCACACCAAAAACTGCAGGGTCCGGCAAAAAAACCTCCCGTATTTTTAGACGTTTATATTCAAAGCTATTTATAGATAAAGGTAATGCCTAAAACTAAGTAATTATTTTATTTAATGTATATGTATAATGGCATAGTATTTAATATAAAAAATTCAATAAAATTTGTCTGTTCAGTTTTTTATTTATTTGTAATTACTTTTTACATATGGGAGATCTTTTTGCCTGACCCTGTATAAAACCAACTCTGCCTTTCAACATTATAACTCAGCTTATACTGTACAAAAGCCCAATAACACTCAATCTATGTTAGAGGTTCTACAATGCAACCTTAATGGTTATTTTAATAATTCAATAATAACTCTACAAGAAACTCACCTTCAAGCTAATTTTTCCCCTCACCCCCAAAACAGTATAAAGCCTACTTCCATAACTTAGAAAGTAACACCACATGAAAAAAGGCACCGGATTGCTGATTCATAGTTGTACCTCCCATAGCCTTTTACCATTTACCACAATATTTTAGTAATTGCTATAGAAATTCTTCTTAAAATCAAGATTACCATTCTCTCCCCCATCCCAAACACATATTTTTCAACAGAATTAATAAAGATTATAAGCAACATCCAAACTTCAATCTTATTGACAGGGGACGTCAATTTCTGGAAAAATGTATAGGGCTCTCCCGCTAATAATGCCAGAGGTAATGAAATTGAAAACTTCCTCTCAACCACCAACCGTGCTATATTAAATGACGGCAGTCTAACGCACTTTTCGATCCATAAAACATGGACACACGTAGACGTAGACGTGACAGGCATATCTCCACAATACCATATGCATCACGGGAAATTTTCGACGATCTCCATGGGAACGACCATCTGCCAATACTGATCTAGGATATAAGTTTACTCTAAAAAAACATATTTTAAATTTCAAACGGAACGAGCAATATAGCATTTATATTAAAAAGAAATAGATTTTAGAAAATATGCGTCAAGACAAGGTGTAATGGTCACCTTCTGTCGAGCCCAACCATTACATCGGGGCGAAACGCATATTTGAACACCAAAAAAAAAATCAAATGGGGTGGCGCAACAGTCCGTTGTGAACCAGGGCCTAGTGACTTACAACTCTCAACCATTCCTGTGTGCGAGTACTGTTGTCAGGAATGGAAAGGGACCTACAATTTAAGGCCGAATCCGAACGGCTAGTTTGAGAAAGCACTTTTTCATGACAAGAATTACTCTTGAAGGATTTGTCAATTCCTCGCAAGAGGCAGTACCCGCGAAAATTAATTTTTTAAATTAAGCTGTCACAGGCAGGGATTGAACCCAAGACCCCTTGCATGACAGTCCAACGCACTAACCATCATGCCACGGGTACTACATATATATTTGAACACCATGCTGGTTTATTTTTATATTCATTTTTCATGATTTCAAATCATATAAGTTAAAAAAAAAACACTATCTTCAAAAATAAATAAAGAAACTGCTCTATCAAAAAAGCAATGCGATAAGCGGCCAACATAGCTATACCACAAATAAAAAACACTGCACGTTAATCGATAGCACCTTGGTGGAGCACCGAACTCTCTATTTTACGCATATTTGAAAACAGTCCTTTTAAAATTCTCAAAAAAAAAATCCTTCCGACACTGACCTCGTGAACTAACGCAAAGCAAATACCCTCTTTCGCAGAGAAGCAAAAATAGCCAAAAACTAAGTTTCCAGAAATTCACATCCAATATTACCCCAAAATCAGCAAGTAAAAAATTGTGCGCAGACATAAAATCTCTTACAGGTAACCACACCCCACTTACAATAAATACGTTAATTACTGAATTTGGTATACTTACCAACCCATTAGATATACATACATATGTATGTGAATACTTTGGTATGTCTTGGTCAAATTACGATAATGAATCTAACTTTTGTTCGACATTCCGTGCGACCAGATAACCTAAGTTTATCAGCAAAATATATCGAAAAAGAAATCAGCTTTCTAGAATTAGAGAGCTGCCTAAATTCCTTTAAAGGCAAAACTCGAGGATTCGATTGGATCGGATGCGGAAAAATACCACACTTCTAATAAAACAAATAAACTTTAACATATACAATAACATTTTTGAACCGAAATCAAGCATCAGTGATCGTGGTTAGTAGACAACTGGGGCACCGCCTCGAAACCTACCGCGTGCTGTCATGTGTTCTTTGTGCCTGTTGTTCTTTCTCTTCTGTCCTTCTGCCTTGTATTAATGTCTTGTGTTGTTATCACCTTACATAGTCTAGTCGCTCAAGGTGCTGTGTTCTCTACTCTGTACATTTATGTGCTGATTAGTGTGTAATGTAATGTAACATTTTTGAACAAGGTATAATACCACAGGTATTGAAAGTCGCAAGTGTGATTCATATCCCCAAACCGACAAAAAGTTTGACGGATCCCTCGGGATACATACCAATTTTTTTGCTGTTATGTACTAGCAAGCTCTTATAAAAAATTATATCTAAACGTCTACTTTGGTATATAGAAAAGAACAATTACATTTGCCCAAACCAGGTTGCTAGCACATAGACGAATACATCAGTTCAGCTCTCTCATGCAAAATCATGTGTCGGCCCTGTCAATTGACTTTGAAAAGGCATTTGACAGGATCGGCAACCATATCATCCTCAATAAACTTATGCAGTGGAAGATCGTACCCAAAATGTTCTGATTTATAAAATCATTTTTATTTAATAAAAAATTTCGAATCAAATCGAAAAAATCATTACTCCATTGTTTAAGCAAACGGTATCCTCAAGGCTCACCCCTTTCGATGAATCTGTTCATTATAGTAGGGGAGCTCAGGATGCTAAATCGGGATTTACTCGAGCGTCAAAGAGACCTATTGGATTGCGAAGCTTAGATGATAAGAACAAAAAAATGTTATATCATATATACACTTTCATCGGTGGGGGGAACGACTATAAGTTTTCAAAAATGTAAAAAAAAACAGTTGCATGGACATACTCGAGCGCGTCAGATATTAATAGCATCCATGTTCTACGTATTTTTGAAAATATACGTATGTTAATCTGACCGTTTCCATGATGGGGGTGGCGTACGTAAGGGTTGAAAACGGTAAAAAACAAAATTTAACAGAGCGCGTCAGATTTTCAAAGGGGATGTTAAGTGAACCTAAAAGAACGCTCTAATGTAATAATCTGACGATTTGGATGTGACCCAAACTCGCGGCCATTATTAGAACTTGCAAAAAAAAATCGCCATTTTGAAATACTCAAGCGCGTCATATTTTGATATATATGGCTCATGTATATACCCTAAATGTGTTATCTCTTAATTTGACGATTATCTGGAGGGATTCGCGTAGTAGGGGGAGAGTACGATAACTTAGGCGACAAGATATTATATCGGATTTTTTAAGAGCAGTAAAAAACAAGAATTTTGTACTATGGGAGAGGGGTGTCTATCTCCCCCCGTTTAGGCGGTAGTTTAAAGTTTAATTTTTCAATACTTCAAGATTATCTACTATTGTTTTTATTTCCGAATTTATTACTCTTATTTGTTTTCGATAAAAAACTGAAAACTAGATGATTTTATGTCTTCTTGAGAAAATTGAAAATTACAAAAAAAAGGTTTTTTTTAAATAAATTATTTTTTCCTCGCTTGAGTATTTGAGATAAATTAATTTTTCTTAAATCCAGCTTATTTAAATGCAAAAGAAACTTTGCATGCACCCCATCCTGCATCCATAGCGCCTTTCACCCTAACCACCTTGCACATAATGCACCTTGGACCCACTCCAAATCCTATATTGTGCCCAAGCAGGTTGGTTGCAGGGGGCAGCATGCCCCCATACACGCCTCGGTGTGGCGTACACCCACACTCACATCTACTATTACTACTATCAAAATAAGACCACTCAAGCAAAAAAAAAAGAATTAAATTAAAATAGTAGTTGAGGTTATTTTCAATTTTCTCAAGAACTAAAAGACATAAAATCATCTAGTTTTCAGTTTTTGATCAAAAACAAATAAGAGTATAATCGTCAGATTATATATTATTTGTGAACGTTGAATTATTACCTTCAAAATATAAAAAAATTTAGCCACGCTCGAGAAAGATGACGTTTTTTTTACAAGTTTGTAACCCGCCTACTTCTTATCGTCAATCGAAAATTGTCAGATTAGTGGAATATACACTTTTTAGCATATAACTAACTTACCCTACCTTAATCTTACGCGCTCGAGAATTTCAGATGATCAATTTTTTTTTACTAATCTGATCCTTTATTCTTGAATGGTGCTCCCTTTTAGAGTCCATTATCTCACCTACTAGAGTAAACACTTACATATCTGTACAAAAAGAAACTGTAACACTTTCAACAATAATATTGTAATTATAAAATTCCAAATGTAAACATCTTAAATATTTTAGGTATAATTTTTGATTAAAATTATGATTTTATAAATCATTGTTAAATACTTAAAAAAGCAAGCTACCAGATTAAATATAATAAGATTTCTTTCTTCAAAAAAATAGCTTTGTTCATCCCAACTCACTTATTCAAATTACAAGAAACATCATATTATCTAAGATTGACTACGGATTAGCTATCTATGAAAAATGTCCAAATCAAACCTTCCTACCACTGAGCAGAAAGTAACCTACTCACAACCATTTCATGGAAAAATACAAGAATATAGAAAAATTCATGGAATGTCTTGTATACAGATGGTATACACTATCAGACTTCCAAATTACTTTTTAATATTCTCTTCAGAAGAGCTACAGAAATTGCAATTACTAAAACTAAAAACGTAGATATATGCTCAGACATCCTTTCCACTTTGAATGCTATCAGAAACGTTTAAAACCAATCACCCGTTATCACCATAATACGTGACAATATTTTCAAAAACAAAAAAACTCAAGCTCCTCTAGATACCAGTGCACTCCGGTTTCCGGTATCTACCGCAATATACAAATGTTTCATCCGCCTTCGGCTTGGCCACACTCAATCACACATACATCTATTAAAAAAAGAAGACCCTCCAACCTGCCACCTATGTCAATCCAGTCATATCTTAACAATCAAACATCTAATTTCTAACTGTTATAAAGTATACATTCTGTGTACAAATCTTTTTAATACAAATTTAACTGATTTCTTATCAAAAACCACTTTTGAAACCATAAAAAATGTATATAAAATATTAACTGCTTAAAATTGAACTTGTTAAACAACAATTTTTAATATTTATAAATGTGAGGCGCTGTAGGGGACTGGCGGTCATGGTGTTTGGGCGGGCCGCGGATCTCCGCCAGCTCCATACATTATACTTATACTTCTATTTTTTTATAAACTCTAGCGCTTTGTAAATTTGTATTATAATGTAATTGTATTTATATTGTAATAAATAATAATTATAATATTATAATAATATTTTGTATCAACAACACATAAAATGCAGGGTGAACTGTAAAGAATGACAATCGCTTATAAACCGCTTTATGACTTATAATGAATGATGAAATGACGAAATAAAAACTGGCCTAAGTCAAAGAGTTTTCAAAATATGTCAATTTTTCATTTAGTGTAATTTTGTTAATTTACTTTACATTTTTTAATACCATACATGCAAATGAGTGAATTCTATCGATTTTCTTTTGCCGAAATTTTCTACACTGTTGATGTCAAAACATGTTAGGTGTAGACATTTAATAGAAATTTAAAAAGGATGTCGTGGCGTTTGGTGTGTGGCACGTAGCTACGTCCTGCTGGAACCACATGTTGTCTAGGTACATATGGTTCAATTTGGGTCATAAAAATTAGTTTGCATCGTTATGAAGCTCTCACTGTTGTCAGTGACCGCCTCACTAACGTCGCTTTCAAAAAAGTATCCACACCAAACGGCAAAACGGTATGCGCCAATTTTGCTCGTAACACAGTCATTCATCCAAAAATTCGCCTCATCACTAAAGATGGGGGTCCTCTTCCAGCGGCGTTGTATATGGTCATGAATTTTGAGATCCTGGGTCAGTTGGATCTTGTATGGGTGTAGGCCTAAGTTCCGAAGCAAAATTCGCCAAGTTGAAGTCTGCGAAAGACCGAGTTCTTGTGCACGGCGAGGAATAGACTGCCTCGGTTCTGCTGTACACGGTCCGCTGTGATGTTCTTGGCCGATCTTAATTTCCTTTAACGTACATGTGTTGGTTGAATGTTTACTGAACCGGTCGTCTCATATTTCGAAGAGTCGACTGTGAAGGGCCACCACGACTACCGCAAAATGGGGGCGCAACGTTTGCGTTAACGAACACTCATTTAGATAATAAAGTTGTATCATTCGAACGTGCTGTTCAAGCGTGTAACTTGCCATGATGATTAAGCATAAACAACTGAATAATAAACAAAAGATTTGGCAGGCATCACCAAAACAAAATGGCCGCCACGGGGCGCCGAATATCTCTTAATAAAATAGAAGTTCAGGAAAAGGGTGTAAACAACCTATAGAGTATAGGCAATACTCTGGGTAAAGCAATTTTGAGAACTAATACAACTATCTCAAACAACATCCGGTCTTAATTTTGAACTATTAACCTCAACAAAAAAAACTAGTTTCGGTATCTAATTTCTCTGTCGCTGCCCCTGGTTAAATGATGAATACTCTTCTCGATACGAAACTATCAGCTCTACCAAACAAAATTATTTTTGTTTATATTATATAAAAAAAAAACATATTATTTTCAATATTTCGAACAACTCCTGCAAAAATGCATAGTTTTACCAACAAAATTCTTGATCGCCAGGACAACCTTACAGAGCTTTTCTAAAGGAAGCCAAATGCAAACAATATTCAGCAGTCGATCTTTGATTTCCAATGTGTGAAGACCCAATTCTTAAGGTATTTTTTTAAATAGTGCATTTGTACATTTTTGGTAGTAGAAGTATAGGAAGTTTGCCACATCTTTTGTTAGTGTTCGATAGCCAAGTGGTGGTGGCGTCCACAAACAAGTCGAGTTGCAGTGGGTTGGAGTCACAGGCTGAGGCCACCAAAAATTGTAAAGCTTTTTTCCACATCTATAAATAGTCGAATTTATTGACAGGAAGAAAAGCAAATGGAGAGGAAAGCAGGGGTATCGAAAGATACCTCTTCAAATACATTAGGCGATTTAATAGTTGATCCAGCAACGATTTCCCAAACCAACTCAACAACATCAAATCATACATCTGACCAGACGGTAACAGCAAGTAAAAGGCAAGGCAACTCCCATTTTGGTCAATAGAGCCAATTCAGCATCTTGATCGCCAATAATAGGTTTACTATGTTATCGGAGCAATAGAGAAGGTGTGGGTCGTGGCCGCGGCCCCCAAAGAAAAAACTAGAAGAAATTAAGGTAGAACAAGCAAGCAAAAAAGAAGCAAGTAGATAGCTATGAGGCGCAGCTTAAAAAGCTAGAGGAGGAGATGGAGCCCTTTAATAATAATCTGGAAAAGAAAATAAAAACGCCTTGACAAAAAGCTAAGAAGGAGGAAAAAAGCACAGCGGAAGCAACAAGCTAAGCAAAAAAAGCCAAAAACAACTCTTCAGCAACAAAAACAATAACCACAGCAGGCTCGCTATCAAAATTAAAGGCGTGGAGCAATTAAAGAAGGCACCACCAGGAAAAACATGCCTAATTATTGAGTGCTCTACAACATCAACAAAAGCCAAGCAACGACTACAAGTAAAGCAAAATCAAAAGAATCAGCAGCGGAAACAACAACACCAAAAACAGTCACAGCCTAAAAAGGAAAATGTGATGCCAAGGTTGACCTGGAAGATATAAAAAACATGTATAAGTCGCCTATACTTAAGTTAATTTCGTAGTAAAGATTTAAATGCAAACCAGTGCATCTCACTGGCCGAATACAAAGAGGCCATGGCTGAGTTCTTTAGTTTCACTCCTCGAAGTGAAATAAAATGCATCTGAAGTGTGTTTAAAAATATTTCCTGCATTTTAAAATGTACCTGCAAAAACAAGTTTGTTTTTAAAAATTTAAACGCCAAAAAAATGTATTTAAAAAAAAATATTTTTTAAATCGTTAGAGTAGTTTTTTTTATACAATTTTTTTAATTTTAATTTATAAATATTTTTGGTATGCAAGATATCGAATCTTGAAAAAAATTTAATATCTTTTTTAAATAAAAAATAAAAAAACTACATTGATCATCAAATATTACTGAGACATTAAAATTATTCAAATCGGCTGATTACTTCTTGAGAAAACTAATAGCCCTATTAGAGCTATCAACTAGATACAATATTTTTGAAGCATTGGTATTATGGCTATCAACTATCAACTTTGTTGATGAACTGTGAATTATATCATTCTTGTCAATGATTTTTTGACATACTTAGTATTACGGATATCAAAAAATAGATACACATCAATATTCATACCAATCACAAATTTTTCGTTGATACTTCTCAAATACTTTTTAATTTAGAAAATTAAAATTATAAAAGGTACGTTTTTTTTCATTTTCTTCATAGAATAAAATATAAATATAAATAAACAGCGATTTGTTTGCATTTTATTTTTAAAATTACTTTTTATTGACGACGAATTAGGATGATATATGTGTGTATGTATATGAATGATATATGTACATAGGTACATATGTATATTTTCGCTTGCAAACAACAAATTATATTTTAGGATTTTGAAAGGAAAACAAATTTAAGGAATTATGACTTCGACGAAATTGTTTTTTGAAGGGAGTTATGATGAAGTTAACGCAAGTCAGCAACTCAAAATACGCAGAGCATTACGTGATTCTTCCAACCCAATGCATTTGGACGAACACATGTAATAAGATACTTTTCTTTAATTCTTGCATTGGCTGATGAAACTTCATTGCAGATTCATTCAAAACTTCAGACTTTCCAAACAAGCATTAATGGAAGTTTTTAATGATATCGAGGAAAAACTTAACCGATCAAAAGTAAGGAATTTATTCCAAATGTACTACTTACTCTTCTTAAATACATAAAGTAATTTTTTATGAGAGCAACTACATTTTCGCACAAGGGATTTTTCCTTTAGTGTCAAAAAAAAACAACATATGTGAAACTTCAAACAAAATAAATAAAACTCGCAATGAACTTTTGATAAATATTCAAAATCGGTCTAAAATTAAAATTGATAGAAATTATCGACTATGAAATTGATACTCATAATAAGGCTATACAAAGAAATAACTGTTCTATGGAGGACCCTTCTGGAGCAATACAAACAATTTTTTTTTTTTATTAAAAGAAGCCAAATTAGAAAACAAAATTTAGACAAAATTAAAAAAAAACTATGGGTTTGTTTTTGAGAAAATTTGAATTTTCGATTTTTGACTAAAAAATGCGTATTTTTGTCTAAAAAGAAATGAAAAAAGCGGCTCACGCGAATCGGCTCATATTTCCAAATATGCAGTCGACCGATCTAATGGTTTTGGCTGTAGGGGATAGGACAGACTGACAAAATCGGGGGACTCACATTTTCGACTTTTCTACCATCGTAATATCATGATTAAAATATCAATATCGAATTCGAAATTGTTAATGGATGCAAAACTTACCATATAGTTCCTATATGTCGTAAGTAAAAATGCATACGGTCCTCATGAAGGACATATATTGCAATCAAAATACAGCACTTCAATTAACAAAAAATAGCGGCAGATTTGATTTGAGTAATTTTTTTTATCATATTGAAGCAGTCAAAATAATAGCACCGATCAGAATATTCTTGCTGTTGTTATTTTTTTTTTACATATGTAGGTTTGTACTATTTTAAAGGCGACTTTCTATTACCACAGAACGAATTTCCTTCTGATTTGCTTTTTTACAGTTAGGTAGGGGTCATGTTTTAAATAAAATCAAAGGCGAGGAAACAACTTTAAGTCATAGAAAAATATATTTTCTTTTTCGGATTTAACCCCACTTTTTATGTATTGCATTTTTTGAGCCTAAAACAAGGCAGAAATGCTCAGTAACAAAGAGAATAAATTGACAAACGGCATCGAGGAGGACGAATTTATTGATGGATATCACGGCCGGCGCGCCGTACTAACAGCTAGGAAGGAGCGACTTTCCATTACTGCAGCACGAATTTCCTTCTGATTTTTTTTTATAGTTAGGTAGGGGTCTCAATAGAACATGTTTTAAATATTAGGGCGAGGAAACAACTTTAAGTAAAAAAAAAAAATATTTTCTTTTTCGGACTTAAGGGCATGTCGCATGCAAAAAAATTGATTGGTGCTTTGCGCTTAGCTTTGTAGCGTTCACATTTTTTTAAATATTTAAACGAAATAAACGGGTTTTGATTGAAAATATATTGGGCTAAATATGTATAAAGGAATAAAAAATTAAAAAAAATTGTTTGTTCCTTAAAAGCACTAGAATCACTAAAAAATCATTAAATTCAGGTAGTTACTTGCGAAAATCAATGGGGCAGTGTGTAAAATATAATTTTTTATTTTTTTTATATTTTTTTCCAAAAAACAATAAATTTTTATAAATAGTATCGATTTTCTTTTTTTTTTTAATTTATTAATTTATTCCAAGAAAAATTGTAGAAAACTATGAAAAATAGGGCAAATTTGCATTGTGACATAGGTGCAATATTTGATAAAACTTCCAAAGTATAACAGCTAGGTAAGTCAATTTAACTTTTTTTCAAATTCTAAATATATGTTCAGATATTTGCTTTAAAATTTTTTTTTTAAAAAAATAGTTATAGTAACGTTTTTAGACAAAAAATCCAAAATGCATTCTTTTTTTTCCAATATTTTTTGCGAATTCATGGGGCGAGCTGATTTTTTTTTTTTTAGTTTTAATTTTTTTTTTAAAAAAAAGGACCATATATATTATTCTTACTATCGATTTTGAAAAAAAAAAATATTTGTCGCAACATAATTAAAAATGCATTTCAATATAACAACATTTGTGGTGCAATTGTGAGGGATTGGGAGCTTTTATAATTGCAAAATATTTTTTTTATTTTTTTTTGGCATTTTGTTTATTCTATTTAAAAAAGTAAAAAGTTCTTGCGTCTACTGTTTATTTAATTTAATTTTTATAAAAGAGGTCTATTTTGCATTTTTTAACAACAAATTTCTTTGTAAACGCACACAATGAAGTTTCCAGTTCCCAAGAATGCCACTGCATCTCAGCGCTCAAGAAGAGAATTCTTTGCAAAAGAATTTCGCCCGCCCATCCTCTCTCAGATTTTTTTTTTGTTGTTGGCCTCATGGCTCATTTAGTTTTTGTATTCTTTGTTTTGCTTGCGGTATACAATAACAGAAAATACAACAAAAAAAAGACTTTTCTTAGAAATATTTTTTTATTTCTAGTATGTGGTATGATGTAAGGTCATGGACTCGTGATTTGGGTGTTACGTAGTCAATCGTATACGCAGAATTTGATTTTTGGTTCAACTTTCGGCAAGTTTTGTGGTTGCACATTGTAGTGTAGGTATAAAAAAGGGTAAAGAGGTATTGTAGGTATCGTGAATTCGCTGTCATATATTTTGTTTTCTTGATTTTTTTTGCGAAAAAAGAGGCTGTAATGCGACCCACACTGATAACGTCCCAACACGTCTGTCGATTTGTCTTGCTTAAAAGTTTGTCTATTATGTACTCGTATCAATTTTTACCAAATTTGCGTAGATTTTATTTTGTATGTAAAAACGGACTGTTGGATTTTTATATAAAAATTACTAAATATCGAAAACAATATTTTCTGTTAAATAAAATAAGTTATTGAAGCCAATATTTTTAGTTTTTGAAAAGCTATTTGAGTCGAAAATCAATTTTTACCAACTTTTGTTAATTTTTTTTAAGGTTTTTAATTTTTTGTACAAAAACTGTCAATTCGATTTTTTTCAAAATTTTACTGAATGTTGAAAATAATATTTCTTTTAAGATAAAATTAGTTTGAAGCCTAAATTTCAACTTTTTGAAAAGATATTTGAATCGATATTCAATTTTTACCAACTTTGAGTAAAGTTTTTTTTGATTTTTATTTTGTATAAAAAAAACTGTCAATTCGATTTTTCTCAAAATTTTATCAGATGTCAAAAACATTATTCTTCGTTGCACAAAATTGTTTTGGAGATGAAATCATATTTTAGTCGTAAAATTTGGTAGGTGACACATTTTTTTTGATTTATAAAAAAAACGTTAAATGGATTTTTTTCAAAAAATATACTTCTTTGAGATCACGTTACAATATATTATATAAAATTTAATTCAAGTCTAGCGTTTTTGGTTCGTAGGATATTTAGGGTTAACCAAAATTTTCACCTTTTCTTCAAACTGCTATGATAAAAAAACCACCTACGCAATTTTCTTGAGAGCCCTTTCTGCATCTTTCTGCTTTATTATCTGTATAACAAAATTTATTTAAAGTCGATATCTCTTCTGGTTCTTGAGCTATGGACGACGAAAAAAACGTCGCGAAAGTACGGACGTACGAATGTATGTACGTACACACGCACGCACAGATATGTTCCTAAAAACCTTTTATTTTGACTCTAGGGACCTTGAAACCTCGAGAAATGTCAAAATTTTCAATTTGACAAATCGGACCCATTACAATAACTTCCAATGGGAAGTTAAAAAATATTAAAATAAAATAGGTATTTTCAATAATTAGAAAATGTCGACCAAAAAAAGAAATTCAAGAAAAAAACATCTCCTTCGATAGCAAAATACCCACTTGCTTTATAAAATTCGAACCATATGCAAAAGACAACAACAAATCTACCTAACTAGCCATACAAAAAAAAAACCGGTTTATCATGCAACGTTGTTCTATTTCTTATTTCTTTGATTGGCTGCTTGTGCGAAAATATATCCCTCGCTCCGAGAGACAAAAAAGATCAAG
The DNA here is from genome assembly GCF_945859685.1 of Eupeodes corollae. Taxonomy (NCBI): domain Eukaryota; kingdom Metazoa; phylum Arthropoda; class Insecta; order Diptera; family Syrphidae; genus Eupeodes; species Eupeodes corollae. The sequence goes on from NC_079148.1 coordinate 82,695,940, forward strand.
AGGCAAATATAGAGTAATTGGAAATTCAAATTTTGAATTTGATAATGAAGAGAGTAACGATCTTTCACTAATACATTCAAATTCATTTACATGAGTTCTGAGTTCGCTTCTGCGGGAGACATACCCTTAACCCTACTTTTTTTGTATTGCATTTTTTGAGCCTAAAACAAGACAGAAATGCTCAGTAACAAAGAGAATAAATTGACAAACGGCATCGAGGAGGACGAATTTATTGAATACGTGATTGAAGGCATAAGTGACACGAATTTAAGGCTGTACGCACTACTTCATGATTTTAAGGATCGGAGAAAGGAAAGACGCGAATATGGTGCGTGCTGCGGGTGCGGCTTTAAGGAACTACCGAAGTGCTCCAATAAGAAGTATACAATCCAGTTGTTGGAAAAAGAAAACGAAGAGTTTGTAAGTTATTTATGTTTTTGTTTAGAATAGACACTGGTAGCCCAATAAATTTCGTAAGACGATCGTACCTTCCTGAAGATATAACATTTAATCTAAGAACAGACAAGGTATCCTACTTTGGTATTAATAAAAGTAGATTTCTAATTGAAGAAATGTTTTCGTTGGAAAAATTTAACAATTTCGGTGAGATGTTTGTGGTAACCACAAGTTTATCGGTCTTTGTGGTTGACATAGGAAGACATTTTTTAAAAGCTGGCAATGTTAATGATAACAAACTTTATGAAAATAAAAACAACGATGAGTTAGGTAATAAACGTAGCTGTGAAATTAGTGTTAAAAATGTTAGTAAGTAACTAATGGCGTTTTTCTTTTTTAGTTCAGAGCTGAGCTCTGAGCAGAGTCTGAGCGAGCAGAGTAGAGTTGAGTTCGGAGCAGAGTATGTTCAGAGCTCTCTGATTTAATTATGAAACAACTTGAGCACTAAACTGTCATGATTTTAAATGTCGTCTGTTTGAAGACGTTCAAAATTTTCTTTAATCAAATTAAGTAATAAAACAGTCGTAGAGTTGTTGGCTCATTTGACTCCTGAAATAAATTTTATTCATAAAAATGCTATATGCAATTAGTTTTTTCTAAATTATCTTTCCTTCTTCAGTACAGCGACTAGTCCAACTAGCCTCTTCCACCATTTTTATTGTTTTGACGAAATTTTTTTTTTAATTTCCCGGCTTTCAAATATCAAATTGTTTGTGCCATTAGAATGTCCGTGGACTATAGAGTTCTAAAAGTTACGACAATGATTTGTTAGATCAGATGGCAGACAAACAGGGGTTTACTAAATTAGATTTAAAAAACTGATTCTTTTATGTTTATACATATGCATGATTATTAACTTCCCATAGGAAGTTATTGTAATGGGTATGATTTGTCAAATTGAAAATTTTGACATTTCTCGACGTTTCAAGGTCCCTAGAGTCGAAATAAAAGATTTTTAGAAAGATGTCTGTGCGTGCGTGTGTACGTACGTTTGTACGTCCGTACGTCCGTACGTTCGCGACGTTTTTTTCGTAGTCCATCTCAAGAACCAGAAGAGATATCGACTTCAAATAAATTTTGTTATACAGATAATAAGGCAGAAAGATGCAGAAAGGGCTCTCAACAAAATTGCGTGGGTGGTTTTTTTACCATAACAGTTTGAAAAAAAGGTGAAAATTTTGGTTAACCCTAAATATCTTACGAACCAAAAACGCTAGAGACTTGAATTAAATTTTATATAATAGATTGTAACGTGATACCAAACAGGTATATTTTTTGAAAAAAATCAATATAACGGTTTTTTTTTTAAATCAATAAAAAAAAATTTGTCACCTCCAAAATTTTACGACTGAAATATGATTTATCTCTAAAACAATTTTGTGCAACGAAGAATAAAAAATAAAAATCTAAAAAAAACATTACTCAAAGTTTGTAAAAATTGAATATCGATTCAAATATCTTTTCAAAAACATTAAATTTAGGCTTCAAACTTATTTTATCTCATAAGAAATATTGTTTTCAACATTCTGAAAAATTTTGAGAAAAATCGAATTGACAGTTTTTTTACAAAAAATTAAAACCTAAAAAAAAATTTATAAAAGTTGGTAAAAATTGATTTTCGACTCGAATATCTTTTCAAAACTTAGAGATATTGGCTTTTATTTACTTTTATCTTTCAAAAAATATTGTTGTCAACATTCAGATAAAGTTTGAAAAAAATCGAATTGACAGTTTTTTTACAAAAATTAAAAACCTTAAAAAAATGTATAAAAGTTGGTAAAAATTGATTTTCGACTCAAATATCTTTTCAAAACTTTGAGATATTGGCTTTTATTTACTTTTATCTTTCAAAAAATCTTGTTGTCAACATTCAGTTAAAGTTTGAAAAAAATCGAATTGACAGTTTTTTTTACAAAAAATAAAAACCTAAAAAAAAATTATAAAAGTTGGTAAAAATTGATTTTCGACTCAAATATCTTTTCAAAACTTTGAGATATTTGCTTTAATTGACTTTTATCTTTCAAAGAATCTTGTTGTCAACATACAATTAAAGTTTGAAAAAAATCAAATTGACAGTTTTTTTACAAAAAATAAAAACCTAAAAAAAAAAATGTATAAAAGTTGGTAAAAATTGATTTTCGACTCAAATATCTTTTCAAAACTTCGAGATATTGGCTTTAATTTACTTTTATTTTTTAAAAAATCTTGCTCTCAACATTCAATTAAAGTTTGAAAAAAATCGAATTGACATTTTTTTTACAAAAAATAAAAACCTAAAAAAAATGTACAAAAGTTGGTAAAAATTGATTTTTGACTCAAATATCTCTTTTAAAAATTCTAAGTATTGGCTTTAAAGTAATTTTATCTCATAAGAAATATTGTTTGTAAAATTTAAAAAAAATCGAATTGACAGTTTTTTTTACAAAAAATAAAACTCTAAAATAAAAACAATACTAAAACTTCGTAAAAATTTACTTTCGACTCAAATAGCTTTTCAAAACTTAAAAATATTGGCTTGAAATTTATTTTATTTCACAGAAAATATTGTTTTCGATATTCAGTAATTTTTATATAAAAATCCAACAGTCCGTTTTTTCATATAAAAAATAAAATCTTCAAAAATAGTACCCAAATTTGGTAAAAATTGATACGAGTACATAAAGGCAAACTTTTAAGCAAGACAAATCGACAGACGGGATGGGAAGTTATCAGTGTGGGTCGCATCCGAGCCTCTTTTTCAATTAAGTATACGTCATTTGTTACACCTTTAGGACAATGTGAATTTTTGAGAACGCCGTTTGGTTTCAGGAATAAGCCGAACGTTTTTCAAATTACTGCGGACATGATAAAAAAAGATGAGGTTATAATATATCGCGATGACATAATGATAGCAACAAAAGATCTTGGCAAACATTTCATGATTCTAAAGGAAGTTTTCAAGAGACTTGTTGTCAACAAATTAGAGTTAAGATTGGATTAGTGTGAATTCCTTCAATCAAAGATTAAGTATTTGGGTTATACCACTACTGGAGAAGGTATCCAACGGTTTATAGAGTCGATACAAACGTTTCGATTGCCACAAAACGAACATTCGGTTCAAAGTTTTCTGTGTTTATGTTCGTATTTCCACAGATTTGTAAAAAACTATTTAATTATAGCTAAGCCAATTTATGATCTTACAAGAAAAAACAAGTGTTTCAGGTCGGTGCAGAGGAATTAAATTCTTTTGAAGGCAACGACCTAGCCACTGATAAAGCTGACAGATTGGGGACCGTCTAGAAACCTACTGCGTGCTGTTGTCATGTGTTCTTTCTATCTGTCCTTCTGTCTTGTATTAATGTCTTGTGTTATCACAGGTTTTTCTCAAAACCAACCTCTGTCTATCAACTCCTACTCTCACCTCCCCGTTGTGAACATCGGGTGCCTAGTACCTAAACTGGAGATTGGGTTCCAAACCCAGTGGAAAGTTGTTGGGGCAGCAAACGAGAGAAGTGGGGAGAGGTGTTTCCACTAAGGCACCTCTCCTTATCCAGACGGCAGCGGAGGAATTCCCGAGATGGAATCAACGGTGGCGTCTACAGTTCCAGTAAGGTTGAACTACTTAGTGAACACCTTATAGGAGCGGTTTTATCCGGCTCCCCATCCTTGGAGTTATACTTAGGATCTGGCCTTCCACGTGCGGCCGAAGAATTAGCGGAGGCCCTAGACCGCTATAAAGCAGATATCACCGCCATCCAGGAAATACGATGGGATGGGCCGGGAAAAAAAAGGATGAATTTACTATGGTGACTGCTACCACGAAAACCAACAGCGCTTATTTGGATACGGCTTCGTCATTGGAGCCAGACTTAGGAAAGAAGTCTTGAGCTATAGGTGCATCAATGAGCGCCTCATGACCATACGCATCAAGGCTAAATTCGGCAACATTAGCGTGATATGCGCGCACGCCCCCACAGAAGAGAAAGACGACAACACCAAAGATATGTTCTTTGAGCTCCTAGACAAAACATATGAGCAGTGCCCTAGCTACGATATTAAAATAGTCCTGGGCGATTTTAATGCCAAGCTAGGAAGGGTAGACATCTTTGGTGGCATAATCGGGAAGAACAGCCTGCACGACAACACTTCCGACAATGGATTCAGGCTCATAGATTTTGCTGCGGGGCGAAACGTCATGGTAGCCAGTACACGTTTTCCACACCTTAACATCCACAAAGAAACTTGGACTTCTCCAGATCAATCTACCGTCAACCAGATTGACCATATTGCGATCGACGCCAGACACGTTTCCAGCATTATGGATGTACGAACTTTCCGAGGAGCTAACATCGACTCGGACCACTACCTCGTTGCAGCCAAGGTAACACTTCGGATTTCCAGACCCAAGGCAAAACAGAAACGAAGATCTCTGCCGCCAACACAATGTATCGAAAACCAGTGGCAACAGTGCCAAGATGCAATCAGAGAAGGCGCCTCTGATGTGCTGGGTTTCAAACAGCCACCAACAAGGAACCCCTGGTTTAATGAGGAATGTCGGCAGGCAAATGCAGCCAAACAACAGGCACGCAAGGCGGCGCTGCATAAAAGGACGAGAGCTGCTCGTGAGCTCTATGAGCAGAAGAGGCGAGAGGAACGCCGACTTCTTAGAAGGAAAAAGAGAGGGCAAGAGAAGCGTCCGGTAGAAGATTTTGAGAGGTATAAAAGCAGGAATGAGGTTCGAAAGTTTTATGAACAGGTGAAACGAAACTCACAGGTTCATAAACCTAGAACCGAAGGCTGCAAAGACGAAAGTGGAAACATCATAGTGGAACCTCAGTCAATGCTGAGGATATGGAAGGATCACTTCTGAAGACTGTATAACAGCGACAAAGAACTGAATTCCGCTGTCAGGCAGGATGATCCATTCAATATAGACGACGAAAGCCAACAATCCTGTCCTCCCGACTTAGACGAAATAAAGATTTCCATATCTAAGTTGAAGTCTAATAAAGCCACTGGAGCGGATGACTTGAATGCCGAGCTCTTTAAAGCAGCTGGAGATAAGTTGGTTAGGAGCATGCACCAACTTATTTGCAAGATATGGTCGGAAGAAAGCACGCCCGATGAATTGAACCTCAATATCGTTTGCCCGATCCTGAAAAAGGAGATCCTCTAAACTGCACCAACTATAGAGGAATCAGTCTACTTAACATCGCCTATAAAATCTCCTTTGTCGTAATATGTGAACGTCTAAAGCCCATCGTCAACAACCTGATAGGTCCTTATCAGTGTGGTTTTAGACCAGGAAAGTACACAGTTGATCAAATATTCACATTACGGCAGATTCTGGAAAAACCCGAAGAACACCAAATCGACACCCACCATCTTTTCATCGATTTCAAGGCCGCATATGACGGCATCTACAAGGAAGAGCAGTATAGCCATGTCTAGTTTTGGCATCCCTGCCAAACTCGTCCGTTTGTGCAGGATGACCATGGAGGATTCACGCTGCTCCATAAAGGTTGGAAACAACTTAACAGAACCTTTCGATGTCAAAAAAGGGTTTTAGACAAGGTGATGCGCTGTCATGCGATTTTTTTAACATCGTGCTTGAAAGAATAGTGCAAAGCTCACACGTCAACACTAGAGGCATTATCTTTCTAAAGTCTGTCCAATAACTGGCATGTGCTGATCACATTGACATAATCGGAAGAACTCAACGTGATGTCTATGGGGCTTTTGTGAGTATCGAGGCAGAGGCGGCAAAAATGGGTTTAACGGTTAATGATGGCAAAACAAAGCGCATGCTGTCGTCAAGAAAGGACATACATCACCGAAGTCTTAGTCAAAACGTCACCATCGACAGACGTAACTTTGAGGTAGTCAAGGACTTCGTCTACCTAGGCTCCGCTGTAAACGCAGAAAACAACACCAGCGCTGAGATCAAACGCAGAATAACTCTTGCTAACCGCTGTTTCTTTGGACTAAGAAAGCAATTGAGTGGTAAAGTCCTCTCTCGAGGGCCCAAAGTGTCGCTGTATAAGACCTTTATCATCCCCGTCCTGCTATACGGTGCAGAAGCATGGACTATGACAAAAGCGGATGAAAGCACCTTGGGTCGCTTCGAGAGAAAAGTTCTCTGGTGATCTACGGTCCCGTATGCATCGAAGGGGAGTGGAGGAGAAGATGGAACTATTTATATGCCCTTAACATGTAGAAAGGCCCATACCAAGGTGGAGAAATGCCATAACAAGGTGGAGAAATGTCCTATGGAGTTCCTCTCGGAACTCGGATTGTTCGTTTTTCGACCAGCGGAGGTACACCCAAACCAAACCCTTGTCCAACCCGCACACCCCAATAAACCATATCCAAAATTCTACTTCATACGTAAAACCTTCATTTACGGTTCCCCAATGGAACCTTAAAGGGTTTTATAATAATTACCATGAATTACAACTCCTCATTAACGATTTAAAACCATGCGTTATATAGAATTAAAAATAAAACTCACGATAATCTGTATTTATATCCCACCAGAGCAATAATTTTCTTGCAATGATCTTGATTGTATCCTCAACGGTATCAATACCCCAATCATCCTTACCGGTAATTTTAACTCATGGAGCCCTTCCTGGGGTTCGAGTACATTTAATAGTCGTGGAAAAATAGTCGAAAACTTCATCACTAATTTTGGTCTTTCGATCTTAAATGATGGTCACCCGACACATTTTTCGACGCATAAAACTTTTACACACGTTGACCTGACCTTAATTACACCATCTCTGACTCCAATTTCCACATGGTTCGTCTCCGATCACTTACACGGAAGTGATCATTTTCCAATTACCACTAACATCTCTCTAGGTACAAATATATCACCTATAAAATTGCAAAAAAGATTCCTATTGGATAGGGCAAATTGGGAACTATTCCAATCAAATCTTTCAAAAGAAATTGTACAAAGGAAATCTTCTCATAACATTAATCAAGAAGCTGCCATTTTACAAAAATGTGTAAGATCCGCAGCAAATGTATCTATTCCGCAATCAACAAACAAGACTTACAAAAAAGTTGTTCCCTGGTGGAACAAGGAGTGAGGTAACCTCCGCCAAATAAAACAAAAAGCCTGGAGACTTTTTAAAAAACATCCTAATGATAATAATCTTGTAACCTACCGTAAAGCCAATGCCAAGTTTCGTAAAGCTGTAAAAGCAGAGAAAGTTCTAAGTTTTGAAAAGTTCACATCGAACATCAACCCAAATTCCACATCTAAGAAACTATGGACCGGCATAAAAGCACTCACTGGAAATTATTTGCCTCACTCAATCAAAGTTATTAGAGCTAAAACGGAAGCTATCACGTGTCCACAAAAAATTGTCGAATTTTTTGCAAAAACATGGAAAATTTCCGGCAATGACTCAAATTTTCACCCTACTTTCATAAGAGAAAAACAAAATTTAGTAATCCCATCTTACACTATTAACCCTTCAGCAGCTCTAATTGAATGTCCTTTAAATATAACAGAATTAGAAAGCTGTCTATGCCTTGTTAAAGGCACAACCCCCGGATTCGACCGCATATCTTATGCCATGCTAAAAAACAGTTCCGCAGCCTTTAAACTAAGATTGTTGAATTTGTTCAACCAAATATTTAACGAAGGCATAATCCCACATGCATGGAAAGTGGCGAGCATTGTTCCGATCCCTAAGCCGAATAAAGATCCCTCTGTTATTTCAGGATACCGTCCTATTTCGCTCCTCCCTGTACAGGGAAAGTCTTAGAAAAAATAATTTCCAGACGATTGTTCTGGTTCCTTGAAAAAAATAAATGTATTGATTACCGCCAAGTGGCTTTTAAAAAAGAGCGTGGAACTATCGACGCACTTCTTCACCTAGATGAAATCATCACGTCTAGCCTGTCAACAAAAAATCACGTCTCAATCCTTCTGATTGATTTCGACAAAGCCTTTGACAGAATAGGCATCCACGTAATTATGAAACAATTAATAAAATGGAGAGTTGGGCCCAAAATGCTGAATTATATTAAATCATTCTTAAGCAATAGACATTTCCGAATTAAGGCGAATGGTACCTATTCGTCTACTCATAATTTGAAAAATGGCATTCCACAAGGATCGCCTTTATCAGTTGTCCTTTTTATAATTGCATTTAATGAAATCAGCTCCAAAGTTGACCGTCACAGCACTGTAGGTCACACACTATATGCCGACGACTTGATTGTTTACTCAAAGTGCAAAGACTTAACGTCCCTAGCTTCAAAATTCACAAATATTCTTCAAAGCCTTTCAGAATGGGGGCAATACTCAGGTTCAAAAATTTCAATACAAAAATGTGAGCTTCTCCATATCTGTAAAAATATAGTTGTAGTAAAAATATCTCAATACAATTAAATAATTTTAATATAATTAATGTTAACTTTGCTAAAATACTTGGTATCATTTTTGATTCTAATTTTACCTTTAAGAAACACTGTACAAATTTAAAAAAGAGCCTAACTACTAGAGTTAATTTGATAAAATATCTTTCCTCTAAAAACAGCTATTCCAATGTAAATACTATAGTTAATGTAATAAGATCTGTTATTTTGTCTAAGATCGACTATGGCTTAGCGATTTATGGTAAATGTTCGAAGTCATCCACCCAACTTATCACAACACCGTATCACGCAGCCATCAGGAGCGGTATGAGGGCTTTTCGTACAACTCCGATTCGGAACCTTTTGACAGATGCGGGTTTACCACAGCTTATTGAAAGAATCGAATATCTTACTACGGCTACGATACAAAAAATAAACTGCTCCAGAAGGTCACCTATTCACAACGATGCCAAAAAAATTATAAAACGAAAGAAAACCCCAAGACTTAAATCAACGTTAAACTCCGCTTTAAAATCTGCAAAAGAACTCGACATACCTATTGCCATTCAAAATGTAAACTCAACCACCTATCCGCCCTGGAACTTACCAAAAGAGTCTATTCTTACCAACCTTAGCAAATACACCATAACATCAACCAGTAAAGATGCTTTTAAAGCCATGTTTTTTGACATGGCAGAGAGCCACAAGAAACAACGATGGCACTTATTGTTTACTGATGCCTCAAAAACGCAAGACGGTACATCATTTGCTGTTATCGCAGAAAACTCAACAACCATCTGCAAAGGCATACTTCCAATTTTCACCTCGATATTCACAGCTGAAGCTTTTGCCATTCTTAGGGCAATTGAAAAATCCGAGGACAAAAAGACTATCACATTTACAGACAGTCTATCCTCTGTAAATGCCATCAAGAACAATAATAATAATAGTGAAATTATCGAATCCATCCGCGATAAACTCATCTCGAGAAGTGGAAAACTAAAAATTGCATGGATCCCAGGGCACCAAGGTATCAATGGCAACGAAGTTGCAGATGCTGTAGCTAAATCTGCTCTAAATGAACCACTAACTACATTCTATGCCTACAATAAAAGAGACTTAAGAAACCATCTACTAAGACATTGAAATACAAAAGGAAAACTAACTGGCTGAATTATCACCACACCTACACCTAATTTAACCCTAATGCTGAAAAAGCCAACTACCCCAAAAACATATCAAATAATAAGATTAAAATAAACATACGATTGCGAATGGGTCACACCAACCTGACACATAAACACCTAATCACTAACGAGACGCCCCCGCTCTGCCACTTCTGCGACGAAAATCGAACGCTCACCATAAGTCATCTATTATCATGTTCTCAAATAAATTTAAAAAGTCAAACTCTAGTTCACAACAAATTATCCGATCTTTTGACAGAAACCACATATAGTAATGTTAATAATGTATATAAAGTATAAACTAATGTCAGCACTTAATTTAGAAAAACTTTTATAAAATTTGTTACTAGCTGAAAGCCCTAGCAGCTCCAGCTTTATAGTTTAAGATATTATTAACAATGTAATTTATTTTATTGTTAATAAAGTTATAATAATAATAATAATACAAAAAAAACTATCAAACATGGACAATCTAGCATAATGATATGGGAATGTTTCTTTTACTACGGTGTTGGTCCTATATACTGGATAAAAGGTATAATGGATCAGCATTTGGATGCAAAAATATTGCAGGAAGAGATGTTCCGTATGTGTCTGAACATATGTAGTTCAATTGTGTCTTTCAACAGGACAACGACCCGAAACACACCAGGAAATTGGCCAAAAATTGGTTTCGAGATAATTGTGTGAGAGTTATGCATTGGCCTGCCCAGTCACCAGACTTGAACCCACTGAAAAATCTTTGGGCTGATGTAAGAACGAAAGTGTCTCGGTGCAGGCCAAGCAATAATAAAGAACTAGGCTACTGTCAACACTTTCTGGAAAGCGATTCCTGATGAAAGATGCCAAAAGCCTCGTAAACTCGATGCAAAGGCGTTGTACTGCAGTCATTGCAAATAAGAAAACGCGATAAAATATTAATTATGGCTAATTTTGTTTGAGCCTTCGCTCTGACGAAACGGCTGTTTTTTAGCAGTCGGCTTGGCCCCAGAGTGAAGGTAATTTGATACATGGCCCTCATACGGCCAATGATCGTTTATGTTTCTCCTGTGTGGTTCAAAGTTGCCCCTTCCCAGATGGAGAGGTTTCGGGTGTTCGAGCGACAGTGTTTACGATGCTGTACCGGCTTATATCGTACAGCCGAATATTCTTATGTGCATTACTATTCCAACGACGTCCTATACAACAGGGCTCGAATCAACAGAATTGACAATTTCGTGATAAAACTCGTTCGAGGTCACATTGCAAGAGCTATGTCTTCGACCAACTATTTAATTTTCGGGGCGTTCTATCCGAACGACGAGTATTTTGAAAGTGCACGGGACCGAACTGATACGGTGAAGCAGGAGAACCAGTTTTGGTGGCTTCAATCGGCACTTGATACTGAGTAGTCGGGATGGGGTTTTAAGCCTTGGCCGGCTTACATAGTTGTTTTATAGTTTTAGGGTTTAGTTTTAAGTAGAATAGGCATGGTGGCACAAAAAAAAAAATAAAAAAAAGCATGGAATATATAAAAAAAAGAAAAGGAAAAAAAAAATTAAAAAAAGTTGGTTGTTCTAGTTTTAAGTAGTTTATAGGTAGAATAGGTAGCTTTAAGTTTTATTTAAGGACCTAATGTTAAGTAGTTTTTTAAGTAAAAATAAAAACGATATTGATATTAGTTTTTTAAATTTTCTAATGAATACAAAAATAAATAAAATTGAATTGAAGTTAAAATAGATCTTAAGACCAAAAGGCATTAGTATTAAGTATTATTGTTTAACTTAGAGTGTCCGTATGGGACCATTTATTTAGTTGTAAGTTATGGATAATTAGGCTAGTTTTATGAATTTTTGTCTAGCTTTAAGATACGTTTAAGATTGAATTAATAAAAATGAATTAAAGAAATGACTAATTTTTGAACTGTTAAAAAATAAATTTTTAATATTATAAAAACTAATTGTTTGGGAATCAAATCACAAAATATTTTTTTTTGTAAAAAATGCCAAACAATGTCTAACAGCACCCTATTTTATTAAACATAAACTAATTTAATTCGCTCTTGTAAATCCTAACGTAACTTCTTTCTTGCATTCTTCTTTTGTTTTATATTTGTTTATGCTAAATTAGTTTGTAAAATACTAAATTCTACCTCTTTCGATTTTGGACACCACACAATAAACACCTTAGACATTGGTAACAAAAAACAAAACTTTATAGACATATATTAACACATTACTTAAATTAAACATTATTAATTATTCAAAATTTAAATATTTATCATTTGTTTTTTTTTTATTATAAATACAATCTACAAATTATACAGTCCATATACAAAAAGGAAATTAAACACTCATTTTTTTATTTTAAACGATGTTTTTATAATGCGGTGCTATTTTTTGACTGGCAAAACTTAAAAATGCTTCGGAAAGTTAAGAAATCTGAAGAAATGCACTGCATTTTAATAACATTTTTTGTATAATTATTTAGAGAACTGAATAATTCAACAGTAGATTATTAAATAACATCTATTAATTAAGTTTTTCTGAATCATTAACCTTTTGATGCGTTGCAGTGCTATTTTTTTTTACCGCAGCTGTAAGTTCCTCTACGGAAATGGAGGCGATATTAACTGAGCTCCGTCAACAAGGGAGTGATGATCTCGATTTTTGTCGAGGTCACGCCTTTCACTACGCTGACAATTTTCCTCGTAATATTATCGCCCAGAATCAATCTGTACATTGGGAGACATTAAAAAGACACAGCTATATTCTATTATGTGCGCAGTGCCAATGGTTCGGCCAATTCGGAGCCAACTACAATATGCAGATGCGCTGCCTTAAATGCACTGAAACCCACATCAGGAGAGAATGCAGGCTGGGTTGATTATTTAACCCAGTTTAAGTGTGTACTTTGTAGACACCAAGAAAGTCAATCAGTTGGACAGGTTCCCATACAAAATTCGTGCATCCCAAATTTTCCTACACTCAAATGGTGCTAGGGAATGGAACACGAGAAAGGCACCACCAACGGTTCACCAAAAGCCCCCTGCCTAAGGCACCAGAGGTGCGAAATTGTAGCCTTAATGTTTAGTATTCAAGGAAAATCAACAGGACTGCAAAATCAGGTAAAGGATCAATGCAAAAAGGTAGATTATCTTTACTCTTTGTTGCCTGGCCTGGGCCATAATGGCCGCACTGCGGAGACGCACCTTAAGGGCCTAGCTATAAATGTAAATTTACTGATGGACGGATGTTGCAATTGTTGAAAGACTGGATGCGTTTATTGCCAGCGAACCCAACCTAAACAACAAACATAAATTGAACAATAAAAAATACAATATCGTAAGAAAAGACTGGCCCGACTACACTCAAGGGGGTGGTGTCGGCCTCTTTATATGGAAAAGCATTACATTTAAGGTTATATGCAACAATCTATTGCCACTCAAAGGAAGCGGATGTACAGATATGGACATTAAAACAGAAACACAAAACCTAGTTTTAAGAATTCAATTTTGTATTGGCTTAACAAGATTGGTTTTTCAAGTTCGGCCTTCATTTTCTTATTTTTTTCTTTGAATCTAAAATTACACATTATTTATCGTAAAAATTATAATATAAAATATTTTAAATTCATAAATGTAATAATAAATACAAAATAAATTGGATGGCCCAACAGCCCGTTTGAGAACTAGGGCCTAGTGACTGACAACTCTCAACCATTCCTCGCAAGAGGCAGTACCCGTGAAAAAAACTTTAGGTGGCATAGGCGGGGATCGAACCCAAGACCTCTTGCATGACAGTCCATCGCATTCATTTTTATTAGTTCATTCTTAAACCTATCTTAAAGCTAGACAAAAATTTATAAAACTAGCCTAATTATCCAAAGGTTTTGTTAGGTTATAGTGGCTGTCCAAGATGGAAACGGACACACTTAGGCCAGTTTAATGGCCCATTGTGATACCACATGAATGGAACCAGCTAGAGTCCCTTACGAAACGTGAGAGGCTGATTATACTGATATGATTTAGATCGTTAAAGAAGAATTCTCCTAGGTAATTCTTGCGTTTTCGAGATAGAGCAGGGCATGTGCAGAGAAGATGAAGAACCGTTTCTTCCTCTTCCTCGTCCATACAGCTTCTGCAAAAGTCATTTGAGAATACGCCTAGTCTCTTGGGGTGCATTTCTATTAGACAGTGTCCGGTTATGACACCTATTATCGAGCTTATATGCGATCTGCTTAGAGAGAGCAAGCACCTTGAACGTTTTATATCCAGTGTTGGCCAGATGTTTTTTGTGGCTTGACACGTGGAGATGTTGTTCCACCTGGTGCCTGTTGCATTAGCAACAGTTTACAAGTAGCGATTGGTATGCCAGTACTTGCCAAACGTGTTAGGATGGGCTGTACTGTACCGTTCCTGGCGAGTTCATCTGCCTTACAGTTACCTGGAATGTCTCTATGGCCCGGCTCCCAGCAAAGGTGAATATTAAACTGTTCCGCCATCTCCATTAGAGATGATCGACAGTTAAGGACTGTTATAGAGTTTGTAGAGACAGAGTCCAGAGATTTGATAGCGGCCTAGCTGTCAGAGAAAATACGGATATCAGATGTTGATATCACGTTTTCTTTGAGCCAAGACAAGACTTCCTTAATCGCCAAAAGTTCCACCTGGAACACGCTACAATGATTGGGAAGGCGGAATGAGAGACTTAATTTCAATCTGTGTTTGCTAAATATGTCAAGAGGTGTAAGGTAGAGCAAGGTGTCCAGTGCTGCAGACGGGTTCGTGCAAAGCGATCCGCTTATACATAGGCAGGCTGAACGTTGGACTTTATTTAACTTATCCCTGTTTATACCTTTCTCTAAAGCAGTCCACCATACTGCCACACCGTACGTTAAAATCGGTCTGATTACCGATGTGTATAGCCAATGCGTGATTCTGGGCTGTAAACCCCATTTATTACCAATAGCTTTTTTGCAAGAAAAGAGAGTTACAGTAGCTTTTTTGACTCTTTCCTGTACGTTGCGTTTCCAATTTAGATTCTTGTCTAAGACAAGACGTAGGTATTTAGCCTCGTCTGAGAATTTTAATTGGATTCCTTTAATATAAGGAGGGTTGACAAATGGAATTTTGTATCTCCTCGAAAATAAGACCAGATCAGTTTTGTGCGGGTTAACATCCAGTCCACACCGATCAGCCCAAAGTATTAGTCTGTCTAAGGCATTTTGTAAGAGTTCTTTTAGGATATTAAGATGCTTTCCTGAAACTGCTATAGCAACGTCGTCCGCTATCACTCTGAAACCCTCCACATCCAGACTAGTTAGGGATTTCATTCACCACTAGGTTCCAGAGGAGGGGATAGAACACCACCTTGCGGTGTCCCTCTACTAACGAATCGTCTGCTAGAAGAGTTGCCCAGTTTTGAGTTAATTATTCTGCTAGTAAGCATTAAATAAATTAACTCCAGAAGCGAACTCTCTACATTTAGAGATGTCAGTGCAGATGTGTCCACGTTGTTAAAGGCACCTTCGATGTCAAGGAAAGCAACCAAAGTGAACTCTTTATGATGGAGGTAATATTCGATGGTGCGTACTAAAGTGTGTACCGCTGTTTCCACCGATTTACCTTTACAGTAGGCATGTTGAGACGAAGACAGAAGTCTTGTATCTATACGTGCCCTTAAATGGATATCAATCAATCTTTCCAGGGTCTTGAGAAGGAATGATGATAGACTTATAGGTCGTAGATCTTTAGGATTGACTTGGAAGCATTTACCTGCTTTAGGTATAAAAACAACTTTAACTTCTCTCCATGCCGAGGAAACATGGACCAGGTAAAGACAGCTCGTAAAAATTGCCTCAAGGATTGGTGCAATTATATCAGAAGCCTTTTGTAATTCGACTGGTATTATACCATCTGGTCCTGCAGCTTTAAATGGTTTGATGCTGTTGAGAGCCCATTGTAGCTTATCCTTTGTGATTAGACCTTTTAGATATGTTGTATTTGAACTTGAACGTATAAAACTGTTGCAAGTTTCGGTAAGAGAACTAAAAGGAAAGTGAGTGTCCAATAGTAAGTTCAGCGATTTTATTATTTTTTTTTATTATCCATAACTTACAACTAACTTAATGGTCCCATACGGACACTCTAAGTTAAACTATAACACTAACTACTAATGCCTTTCGGCCCTAAGATCTATTTTAACTTCAATTCAATTTTATTTATTATTGTATTAATTAGAAAATTTAAAAAACTAATATCAATATCCTTTTTATTTTTACTTAAAACAGTCTATCGCACTAACCATCATGCCACGGGTAATACATAAAATGTAAAAAATAAAGTAAACAAATTTCGTGGACATTAAAATAGATACGCAGATTTAAAGAAAAATCGTCTTTAAAGTACTGTTGAGCAGATTTTGATGTGTGCTAACAGTCGTTGTCCTGCTGTAGAACACATTTGAGAGGCATGTTCTTGTTCGCATAGGGCAGCTTCGTATCCTTCATGATATAACCCTTCATATTTTGATCCATTTTACCCTCAATCAAATGTATTGGTTCAACGTCATACGAAAACTAACCCCAAAGTATGATACTGCTTCCACCATTCTTGACCGTTTTGTGCATGTATTTGGGATTTAGTTCTTTCAAAGGAAGCTGTTTGTCTACCATCACTTCCGAACAAATTAATTTTTGTTTCGTCCATCCACAAAATATTCCTCCACTTTAAACTTTATTCTGGCTATTTATCTCATAATTTAAATTTACTTCCTAAAGTGTTCTCATTATTTTATGAAAGTAAAACAATCATAAACTAATATTTTTGATACTAGTTAAATATTAAGGTCTGTGTTCCAATGTGTTTCTATTTTAATGTCCACCGAAAACAAACACAGTCTTACCTAAAGAAAGGTTCATCTCCAAACAATCAACAAACAAACATAAAATTAAGCCCATGTTATTTTTCATAATAGAGTTTTACTTTTATATTCATAACTTTTAAACTGAGTGTTACACATAAACTTTCTCTAGTTCTTGACCCGTCTGTATGGGGTTCCTTTGTGCAAGTAAAAGAATTCATCACACATAAAAAAATAGAGAACCCAAACCCAACCCCAACAACAATAAATGCAAATGCACCTGCACTTCCATCAACAGTGTCACCATGAGTATTTATGAGTATTTTTCAGCTGAAACTCTCGGTTCTAAATTTAAATATAATTTTGCTAAATCGAATTATGATTCAATCAATAGTCTTCTCAATGAAAATGATTGGCATGCATTATTTGTTGGTGCAAATTTTGAAAAGTGCTACGATTCTTTTTTAAAAATTGTGCATGATGCAATTGCATTGTACACACCTAAAATTAAAATGAAAAGCTTTTCAAAACCAGTTTGGTTTAATAAAAGATTAATAAATCTTAATAATAAAAAAAATAAGGTTTATAAGCATTTTCGCAAATCAAACAATGACCGTGATCTTTACAAACAATATCGGTTATTGCAAAAGAATTTTGATACATTAAATAAATTTCTTTACAATCAATATCTTTTATCTGTTGAAAGTGATTTAAAATCTAATAGTAAAAGTTTTTGGAAATTTATAAATACGAAAAAACAATCAAATGGCATTCCTAATCTAATGCGTCACGATGGAATATCATCTTCGGATCTTAAAGTAGTTTGTAACTTTTTTGGTAAACATTTTCAATCCGTTTATTTAGATAGTAATCCAAATCCAAATATAAATCTCGATAATCAATTTAACGGTATTGATAGTTGTCTGAATATTGGAAGTTTACATTTTTCAATTGAGGAAATTGAAAAAGCTTTATCAGCGGTCAAAGTAGACACAAGACTTGATATAGATGGAATTGCACCTATTATTTTACAGAAATGTTCAATAGTATTTGCTGTTCCTTTACAAATAATTTTTAATAGATCTCTTGAAAGTGGTGAATTTTAAAGTACGTGGAAGCGTTCTATCATTACACCACTACTACCGCCCTATTTGCAAGATCTCTACCGTTCCAAAAATGTTTGAAAAATTGGTTTATGAAAAATTAACTTCAATGGTAAAACATGTTATCTCTCCCTGTCAACATGGGTTTCTCGCTGGTAGATCTACCAGCACCAACCTAACAATTTTTTCAAACACCATTTTAAACGGGCTTGAAAAAGGTTTCCAATTCGATGTTGTTTATACAGATTTTTCCAAAGCTTTTGATAGGGTGAACCATGATATATTACTTATGAAGTTGAATAAAATTGGTTTTCATTCTAATTTGCTGAACTGGATACGGACATATTTAAAGGGTCGCATTCAGTTTGTTCGTATTAATAATTTTCTTTCATCGCCTATCAATGTTACTCCGGGTGTTAAACAAGGAAGCCATATCGGTCCGCTTTTTTTCTTGTTATTTATCAATGACATTCCCAATGTTTTCTTAAATTCTAGATGTCTAATGTACGCAGACGATTTGAAAATCTTTCGGTGTATAAAATCTAAACAAGATTGCATATTGCTGCAAGAAGATCTTCAAAAATTATCAAATTGGTGTTAGATTAACTCCTTACACCTTAATATTGCTAAATGTCAAAGTATAACGTTTTGTCGAAAACGTACATCAATTAATTTTTCCTATAGTATAAATAATATCTTTTTATCTATAGTAACCTTTAAAAAAGATCTAGGGATAATTTTTGATCAAAAACTTGATTTCTTAAAACATATAGACTTTTTAGTTGCCAAAGGTAATTCTATGTTAGGATTTATCTTGCGCAATTCAAAGGAATTCTGTGATCCTCACACATTGAAATGTCTTTTTTTTGCGTTTGTTAGATCTACTCTTGAGTATTGCAATACTATTTGGAGCCCTTTGTACGAAGTTCACTCTTTTAGAATTGAGAAAATTCAAAAACGCTTTACAAGGGTATTAGAAAAAAGGCTTCATTGGAGCATTGATATGCCTTCCTATGAAATAAGGTGTAAATTATTTGGAATCTTGCCTCTTAATATTCGTAGAAAGTTTTCTGGAGTTATGTTTATTCGTGATGTTTTAACTAATCACATTGATTGTTCGGAAATTTTGAGCTTAATTAACTTCAATGTTCCTGCGAGGATGCTTAGAAACCAAAATTTATTTAACATTCCATTCCACAGAACAAATTATGCTGCTAATGAACCATTGACCAGGTGCTTAAAAGAATCCAATTCTGTTTGCGATATGATCGACTTTTGTCTTGGTAGATTTTCATTTAAAAACAATTTACTCGTTATTTTAAGAAACCTTAATGGTGGAAATGTTTAATATATATTTATTTATTGTTTTTTATTCATTATTGATTTTGTACGTATATTATTATTATTTTATTATCGAGTAATCACTAAAGCAGTGTAACTTTGTTTGATGAAATAAACACTAAACTAAAAAAACTATAGGTAGGAAAATTCAATTTTGAGGCAGTTATGAATGTAGACAGGCAGGTAGGTAAACATTTTGTTAGTCGTAAGTTTGAAAACACTCATTGGCTTGTGTTTTCAAATTTCTACCTAGCCAACTGATTTGGTAGTTCTTTAAATTTGTACCTTTACCTATGTACAAATAGGTATAATAACATTTTTGTCATAGGTTATTACTGTTGGAAGCATAGTTATATATTATTATAGGAACAAACAGTTGTGTTCATAAAAATAGCAGTGCTCTCCAAATAAAACAAAAGGGCCTTCAATATCAACGTTATAATATTTTTTATTAAACTTCTAATAACAAACAAAAATATTTTATTCATAATAACAGAAAATTAGTATTATCGATTTTTTACCGTTAGCCTTGTAACAGTGAAACCCGTTTTTAAAATATATGGCTGTTCATAAAAATAACAGTGCATGACAAAGTACTGGATCTATTACGTAAGAAGTAAGAAAAACTGTAATAAGTTATATGAAAGTATACAAATAATGGTAGCTTAAATTAGTACTTTTTTGCATAACCATTGTTTTATATGAATGCTTCGCATCTACGTGGCATCGAGTCCACTAAAACTTGACACCTCTCGATTGGTATTGCATTCCACGAATCACGCACTGTGTCCAACAATTCTTTCGAATTCTTGGGTTTTGCTTTATGAACTGCGTTCTTAACATCCCCCCACAAATTTTCGATGGGGTTAAGGTCGGGGATTGAGTGGGCCATTTCATAACGGATAATTTCTTCTGCGCAAACCATGATTTTGCATTTTTTGACGTATGCTTTGGGTCATAGTCTTGTTGGTATACCCAAACCAACGGCATTCCCTCTTCAGCATAGGGTAACATAACCTCCTCGATAATTTTCATATACTCGGTTGCATCAATTATACCCCCGATGGGATAAATAGGTCCGACCCCGTAGTATGGAAAGCAAGTCCATATCATAATTTTTCCTTCACCATGTTTCTTTGTTTTTATAGTGTACCGTGGATCGTTTGCTGCATTTTGGGGTCTTTTCACATATTCTCGACGACCCTTGGATCTCTTTTGCCCTTTCCCTGGAAAACTCCATTCTCTTTGCACATGCCTTTTTGTCAAGAACGGTACCTTGCAGGGACTTCGGGCTGGTAACTTCGCTTCTAAAAGACGTCTTCGTATTGTGACTGCGCCGACAAACAGTTGAAGTCCATTTCTTAGTTTCCTAGAGCCTATGGAAGGGTTCTGTTTTGCTAACTGAACAATTTTTCTGTCACTTCTTTCAGTAGTCATCCTTTTTGGGCCTCGCGTTTACAGTTTATTTTGCCATTTTAAAGCGTTACTGACCATTTTTGCTAAGCAGCCTAGGATGTCTTGAATATTTTAGTAGATTTTTCCCTCCAAACGCAGTTTTCTAATAAGTTTTCAAATTTTTTAGGTAAAGTGTCTTGACTGTCCCATTGTTTATTTTTGGGCTAATATTTATTAATTATTTTTATGCTAGAATGTTACAAATACTTAAAACTTTAAAAAGTAAAAGACACTGCTATTTTTATGAACACTCATATTCAGAGTTTAAAATAATGTGTGTTCACCGGGAAAAGTAGAGTAAAACTTCAAGCTAAAAGTCTCTAATATGAAACGAAAGACCGGTAGATGCAAGTAACATGTTAATTTTTTTTGTAAGAATTTCCGTTATTTAAATAATTGACAATCAAATAAAATGTGACCAGCACTGCTATTTTTATGAACACAACTGTACATATATGTAAAAAACTGTTAAATAAATAAAATTTAAGGACAATAGGTTGATCTGTCCTCAAAGTATTTAAAGCAAAAAAAAACTAACCAATTCCTGGTTGTTTTTTTGTAGTTTCGTTGAAAAAATGTGTCAATAAGACCTTTTTTTAAATGTTGCCTAATGAAAGAACAATAAGTTTGCCATGATATTCGATTCGAAGTCAATTTAATTTTACAAAAATTGATCCATGCGTCGAAAACGTTATTCTTATTTACACATTTTGGACCGATTAAAATAACGTAATATTGGAAGTTGATAATTATAACTAAAATAATAATAAGAATTATAAAAAGAGGCTGATAACTTCAAATCCCGTTTGTGGATTTGTCGTGCTTATGTAAGATAAATAATTTGAAGCTACTATTTTTCTTTCTTCTTCCAATACTTAAGTCGAAAACCACTTATAATTAATTTTTTGTTGTTTTTATAGGTTTTCGTGTTTATTTTATTATTTTGTTATTTTTTTTTCTAAAAGATTAACTAAAAATTACCAACAGTATTTTGCATATGAGGAAATAGTTTGATTGCAAAATCTTTTTTTGGTAAACGACATTTTTAGTCGAAAGCTAATTTTGCTTATTCATTTTTGCAGATTTTGATTTTTCTTTTTTTTTGTATACAAATTTTACTGAATGTCAAAAACATAAAACATCTATAAGATGAAATTAGTTTGAAGCCAATCTATTAAATTTTTGAAAAAAGATATTTGAGTCAAAAATAAATGTTTACCTACTTTTAGTAATGTTTTTTTTTTTGTTAAAAAAAAACTGTCAAAATTATACCAAAAAATAAAATATTCGATTTTACAAATATTTTTTTTTTAATTTTTTTGCGACTTGAATAAACAACCGGTTAATTCAAGTCGCTATTGTAAAAAAAAAAACATCCACTCAATTTTGTTGGAGCCCTTTTTAAATCTTTCTGTTTTATTATGTATCTGCACAAGAAACTTTATTCGAAGTCGATACGCTACTGGTTCTTGAGATATGAACGACGAAAAAATCTTCCCGGACGTATGTGCGTATTCCTTGAAACGTCGTCGTGAACAAATCGGAACGATTACAATAACTTCGTATAGGAAGTTAAAATTACTTTTGAAAATATTTTGATCTTAAAGGAGTCAACATAACCTTAAAATTGTAGAGAGAAATGTTTGGTTCAAGGAAGAAGGTGAATTAAAGTACATAGTTTTCTAAAAATTAAATAAAAACAAATTAAGGTAAGCAAATAAGATGGGAAGAAACTTTAGTGTGGCACTCACAAATTGCAGAATGACTTTTCAATTTCAGTACTCGAGATTCAAAACTTTTATATTAAGTTAATAGATATAAAACGTTTATTATGTTTTTCAATAAGCGATTAGTTTTACGAAAGTGTCACTTTTGCTGTTTTTTTGGACATTTATTTCTTGAAATTCGTGTTTAAATTTTAGTCCTATAGCTTTCAAAGCAAATTCACTTCAAAAACTAGATTTCATTAAATTAAGATCTTTTAAGATTTTGTATTAAATAGAAAATTAGTTTTGAAAGAAAAAAACACTTAAAGGATACCTTACAATATTTATTTTCTAAATAAGATGGAATTGAAGATGAGTTTCAGGTTTAAAGGCAACTTAAAATAAAATTGGCGATCTCTTATTCAAGGTTTCTTTTTAAGAACCTGAATATTTACTCTTTCCCTCAGAAAAAAACTAAGAAAATAATTTAAAGTATCACTAAATTTTTTCTAAACTTTATGAGCTTTATAGGTCATATGACCACTATCTGCATCGTCCATTGGTCAAAAGTTGACGATTTTGTGCAGTAAATAAAAACATTATTTTCATATATACAAAATATATAATTACAAATAAAAGGGGTTGAAATCCATTACGGCATTGCTCTAAGTTTTAAACTCAAGGAAATTTCTACGAAAATAAAAAAAAAATATCTTCCAAGGGATTCTTTTTAAATATACTTAGTTGTATTGATAGCGTATTCTTTTTATATCAATAATAATTCTTATTTTTATTTGGTCAAATATACATATGTAAATACATACGAGTATATATGTATGTTCCTACGAAAAAATAAAAACATTGTTCTTACTTTTTATTTAAATAGGTATTTAAACGTTTTTTATATTCATTGCGAATCAGCTAACCGGCAAAAGTTACATATTTTATTTATATTTGAATTGCTTTTTGGCTTATTGGTATTTGTCTTTATTCTTGCTTTATACGTACAATACATGACCTCCCTCCAACCATAGCTACTTTTGTATACATTCTTCTCTGTATTGTTTCTCTAAATAAAATTCTCTACAAGTAGTACCCGTGGCATGATGGTTAGTGTCTTGGACCGTGACGAATTTCGAGCTTCAGCTCATCATAAATTCAATAAAAAACAAAGTCAGATGGTGTCGATGGTATATCCAACGTTATACTAAGACATTTACCGATGGAGGCAATTGACATTTACACCACACTCTTCAATAATGCACTGAATAATTCATATTATCCAGTACATTGGAAGACTGCTGTGGTTCATCCTCTCCCGAAAAAGGGAAAGGATGTCAAATCTTCGGTCGATAAGTCTCCTTCCGAGCATCAGCAAAGTTTTCGAAAAGATCATTAATAGGGCTCTGTTTAAGTGGGCTGCGGACAACAAAATAATTTCGGATAAACAGTTCGGGTTCAAGGCGGGTCATGACACAATTCATGCTGCGTCTAAACGCGTTTCTGATATCCAATGGAATAAATCAAAACAACAACGCACAGGTGCTGTTCTAGTTCATTTGGAAAAGGCCTTTGACACCGTATGGTTAGAACTGAGCAGGCTTGGCATAAGCAAGCCATTGTTGTATATACTTTATGATATGCTTAACGGTAGAAAGTTTGTTGTCAAAAGTGGCAATGTAACTTCTACCACAACAATCTCAATTAGAAATGGTCTTCAACAAGGAGCTGTGAATTCGCCGATTCTATTCAGCATTCACACCAGCGATCTGATAGGTAGTCTTACAAAGGCAATTGCATACGCCGACGATCTAATTGTGTACAGAACGGCCCAAAAGGTTGAGGTTATTAGAATTCTCTTGCAGCGTGATTTCGACAAGATTCAGCGATATTGCGACGACTGGAAACTGAAAATAAATGTCCAGAAGTCGGAGACAATTCTGTTCCGGACTCCGTTGGCTAGGGCCACGAGGGATACGTGCAAGAATTGGCGCAAGATCATCGTTGATCTTCACGGGCAGCCATTGGCGAGCAAAAGTGTAGTGAAGTACCTCGGTATCTGGTTAGATCAGTATTTATATTTCGACAGACATATAAATGCTGCTCTGACCAGGGCCAGAGGAGCCTTCGCTCTGACGAAACGGCTGTTTTTTAGCAGTCGGCTTGACCCCAGAGTGAAGGTAATTTGCTACATGGCCCTCATACGGCCAATGATCGTTTATGGTTGTCCTGTGTGGTTCAACGTTGCCCCTTCCCAGATGGAGAAGTTTCGGGTGTTCGAGCGGCAGTGTTTACGACGCTGTACCGGCTTATATCGAACAGCCGAATCTTCGTACGTGCACTACTATTCCAACGACGTCCTATACAACGGGGCTCGAATCAACAGAATTGACAATTTCGTGATAAAACTCGTTCGAGGTCACATTGCAAGAGCTATGTGTTCGACCAACAATTTAATTTTCGGGGCGTTCTATCCGAACGCCGAGTATTTTGAAAATGCAAGCATGGGCGGTTTCATTCAACCAGAGGCATTCCTCCTTTTAAATAGATGCAGTCTGATATAGGATTGATTGGCAGTTCCGCTAATATACCATGTCAGCGCAAAAAACGTGGCAAACAATCGGAACTTCCGTCATGGCACAAGACGGAGCAGAGCTCCTTTATCCGAACGGGACCGAATTGATGGGTTGAAGCAGGGTAATCAGTTTCGGTAGCTTCAATCGGCACTTAAAAATGTGTAATCGTCATGGGGTTTTAAGCTTTGGACGGCTAACATATCTTTTTTATAGTTATAGGGTTTAATTTTAAGAAGTAATAGGCATGGTGGCACAGAAAAGAGATGCAAAAAAAAATTAAAAAGAAATGTAAAGTATGATTTAAGTTTTTTTAAGGATATTATTCTCAGTAAGTAAATAAAAAAAATTGGAATTGGGCCGAAAGATATTAGTATTAAATATAGTGTCCGTATGGGGCCAATATGTTAGATGGTTAACAAGCTAGTTTTATGATTTTTTGTCTAGCTTAAGATAGTTTTAAATGAATGAAAATAAAAATCAATTTAAAAAAACACCAATATTCATAAATAAAGGCAAATTTAAAGGATCTGGAGTTTTAGTAAACCCTGACTTCAACCGAGAAGAAACAAAAACGGCAAACGCTATGATTTGCAATGAATAAGAGGAACCTTTAAGCGGATCCCATGTCTTAGACTGAGTGTCATTGAATACGGTTCTGCTCTCATTAAATTGCTAATTTATAATGAGTTCTTGTATTAATTGCTTTGATTGTTCTAAGTCAATTGTTGACGAACATGTTGTATGCAGTTTTTGCGGTAGAGCTTTTCATATTAAGTGCGCTAAATTGAAGAAAAATGAATACTTATTGATCGTTGCCAATGATAATATTCTTTTTAAATGCAAAAATTGCAAAAACATTTCTCCATTCCAATGCATTGCTATATTGAATCACATTAACTCTGTTCTTAATGATAATTTATGTGCGCTGAATTCTAATATTTCTCTGTGCAGTGAAAACTACGAAAATCGGTCTAAAGAAAATGCAAACAATTCTCTTAATGTGAGTAGAAACGTTAGACAAACTACTCGCTCTCAAAGACCTGAAAAAAAAATTATTGGTTCTCATCGCCCTGCACATTCATTATCACGATCAGAGTCTCCATCGTTGACGCGAGCCCTGTTGAAAAATAACAACAA
This sequence comes from Eupeodes corollae, assembly GCF_945859685.1. NCBI lineage: Eukaryota > Metazoa > Arthropoda > Insecta > Diptera > Syrphidae > Eupeodes > Eupeodes corollae. The sequence goes on from NC_079148.1 coordinate 82,722,098, forward strand.
TTCCTCAATCTCAAAGGGAATTTACAAAAAAATTACACAGCCAACTAACTCGCCGTCGTCGTCGTCTTCGTCATCGTCATCTGCAATTAAAAGCTCTTCTTCGTATTTGCTTTCCAATTCAAACACTGCAACTTGTGTGAATTCGCAAAGAGCTTTAGCTTTAAACAAATCCGTTGCAACCGATGGATGTTGCGAAGGTGAAGCTGATGCTAAGGGCCCCGCGCCTGTTGATAGTTCTGCTGACAATAATGATAATGTGACTGAACGTGTTGTTTCTGTTAACACTGATTTCGCTTCTACTCTTAATGGTGAAGTTGATGCTGATGCTCCTGCTGATGTTGTTGGTAAAATTGCTGCTGGTTCTGTTGCTGGTAATTTGCCTGCTGATGATATTGTTGCTGTTGGTGCTGCTGTTGATGAAGATGTTCTTAATGTCGATATTCTTCGAACAAAATCAGATGTTTCCGAACGCCCACAAGTTGATGTTGATGTTATAAATGGTGCTAGCCAGCAAGGTACGTCAAAAACTTATAATATCGTTGCTAATAAGGTTATTGTTGGCACGAAATTGCAATGCAATGATCTTAAGATAGCCAAAAATTTGAAATGGTTCCATATTGGAAGTTTTCATCCCAAAACTAACACCGAAGGGATTATTAAATATATATCCAACAATCTTGAAATTGAACCAACTGAGATTTTATGCAATAAACTAGTCAAATTGAACGACGAACGAAAGCTGAATTTTGTTAATTTCAAGATTGGTATTCCATTTGAATCATCTAAGAAAATCTATGTCGACACTTTTTGGCCAAATGGTGTCAAGATTCGCCCTTTCTCGTTCAAGCCAAAAAACTAGCAAGATCTGAGGACTCACTGATGTCCTCAAGCCTTATTTTTCATCCATCATGCTCATCCCTGAATGCGCAACCCACAAAACTTAATAAAACATCACTTAATGTATACTACCATAATGCTAGTGGCATTCGAACAAAAGTATCAAATCTGTTCAATAACTCCAGTCACATGGATTATGATATAATTATTATTGTTGAAACGTGGTTGCATTCCGATATATCTTCATCTGAGCTGTTTGATTCTCGTCTATTCAACGTCTACAGACTTGACAGATGTAAGTCTGCAACAGAGCGTGGAGGTGGAATAATTGTTGCTGTCCGTTCTTCATTTACTTGTAAAGAAGTTACTTTGCCTCAATCTAATTTGGAACAAATTTGTATTTCAATTAATTTATATACAACTCAAAATATTTCTTTTTACTTTATAGTTAGTTATATTGCTCCAAGAAGTAATTTAGATATTTATGAAAAACATGTTATGAATATAGAATATATTAATAATAACTGCTCAGAATTTGATAATGTATGTGTTCTCGGCGATTTTAATCTATCAAATATAGAATGGAATTGGTCTGATTGTGATAAAATGTTAATAGCTAGTAATTTCATAAAATATTATGAATTTATTTTTATTGATTCTCTTTATGCATTAAATCTTATTCAAATTAATGGAATTTATAATTCTTTAAATAAAATATTAGACTTGGTCTTTATATGTAATGATCTCTTAAGTTCTAGAGTTTCAAATGTTCCTTTTTCTCTCTTAAATAAATCTATACATCATGAAGAATTATTTATTGAAATTGAAATGTATATTTTTTCTAGTCCAGTTTCTAATTATCATTCAACAAGTTTTAACTTCAAGAAGGCAAATTTTATTGAATTGAATAATTTTCTAATTAAGTTTAATTGGTCCAATGAATTTTTAAATTTAAATCTCGAAAAAACGTATCTCCGCTTTTCTTCTATAATATTTGAAGGTTTTTCTAAATTTGTACCTTGTGCTCGTAATTCAAAATCAAATACACATCCAAAGCTTCCGTGGTACAATAAGCAATTATCTAACCTAAGAAACGCTAAACGTAAAGCTTTTAACAAATACAAGCAATCAAAAAGTGAGTTAAATTATGCTTATTTTAGTAAAATACGTAAAGATTTTTTCACACTTAATAAGTTCCTTCACAAGAGTTACATCATGAATATAGAGAGTAATATTAAAAAAGATTGTAACTCATTCTGGTCGTTTGTCAACACGAAAAGGAAATCAAATGGATTTCCCAAAAATATGTCCTATAAGGATACCGAAGGGTCGAATATTGATTCTATTCTTGAATTATTTGCAAACTTCTTCCAATCGGTATACTCAACTCCTGATATTATCAATCATTCTTGTTTTCCCAATATACCAAGTAAGGTTGATATTGGTGATTTAAAGCTAAGTAGTTCTGAAGTGCTATCAGGACTTAAAGCATTAAAACCAAAATTTGATTCTGGAGCTGATGGCATCCCTGCTATATTTCTCAAACGTTGTGCTTCAGCACTTTGTATTCCTCTTGTTTGTATTTTTAATAAGTCCCTTTCCGAAGGAGTCTTTCTCAACACATGGAAAACTTCATATCTAGTTCCAATTCATAAATCTGGATCTAAGAATATGATAGAAAATTATAGAGGTATCTCTAAGCTCTCAGCAATACCTAAATTGTTTGAAAGTATTGTAAAAAACAAAATTGAATTCTTAACCAAGGAATCTATATCTGAATTCCAACATGGTTTTATATCTGGGCGATCCACTACAACCAATATGGTACTATTTTCAAGATATATTATAAATTCCATTGAAGATAAGTATCAGGTAGATGCGATTTATACAGATTTTAGCAAAGCTTTTGATTCTGTGAATCATAACATTCTGGTGCAAAAACTGGAAATCTTTGGTTTCCATTCTAAGTTTTTAAGTTGGATTTCATCTTACCTAACGGGCAGGTCGCAAAAAGTTATCATTGATAGCTCTCTTTCAAAATCTATTTCATGCACTTCTGGCGTCCCTCAGGGTAGTCATTTGGGTCCTATGCTCTTTAATATTTTTATTAATGACATTGCGTCAACTGTAAAATTCTCTAAGTGTCTTTTATATGCTGACGACTTGAAATTATTTTTGAAGATCAAATGTGTTGAAGATTGCCACCTCTTACAATCTGATATTAACCTAATTTCGAATTGGTGTACTGCTAACAGTTTAAATCTAAACATAAAAAAATGTAATGTGATCACATTCTTCAAATCTAAAACATCTATTCATTTCAATTATTTAATAGAGGCTAATACACTTTCTCGAGTGGTTAAAATCAAAGACCTTGGCATAATTCTAAGTTCAAATTTTTCTTTTAAAAGTCATATTGACTATATTGTCAGCAGAGCGAATTCACTTGTTGGCTTTATTAAGCGCAATTGTGTTGATTTTAGTGACCCTTTTGCTTTATTGTCGCTTTATACATCTCTTGTTAGGTCTGTATTAGAATATGCTGATGTTATATGGAACCCAACTTTTAGCACTTATTCTGATCGAATTGAAAAAGTCCAAAGGCGTTTTACAAAATTTATATTTTATAAAATGAATTGGAATTTTTCACCAGATTACAGAGCAAGATGTATTTTGTTGGGTATTAAGTCTCTTGAATCAAGACGAAAAATTCATGATGTAATGCTTGTGAGGGATGTGTTATGCTACCATGTAAGATGCCCTCAACTTCTTTCGATAATACCTATCTACGCGCCGCTAAGATCCTTTAGATCAGTAGATTTACTTTATGAACAGTTTCACAGAACAAACTATGGTTTTAATGAGCCGGTCTCTAGAGCTATCATTAATTTCAATAAAGTTTGCCATTATGTTGACTTAAGTAGTTCGAGAAATTGTTTTAAGGAAAGTGTTTTGCTTTTATTTATTTTTTAATACTGTATATAGATATCGTTAAAAAAATAACATCAATTATTGTCATTATTTTAAGAATTCTTTAGTCGTAATCTGTTAGCTGTAAATTGCTTGTAGATGTAAATAAATAAATAAATAAATAAATGGAGGGAAACTTTACGTTACAAAACAATAAGTGTAGCTTGAACCAATTCAGTTGGCCATTCTACATACATAGTTATAAACAAAATATAAGTCTATTGCAAAATGGGTATTAAGGTATTCAAATGATATTTGCTTTGATTTTCAATTCAATTACAAAAAAAAACCAAGAGTTATACATCGAAATATTATAAGAAATTTGAATGGATCTATTCAGAAAGAAAAGCCTATTGGAAGCCAGGCTTCCATAGTTGATAATATATATAATGACAAACTGGAAGAATCAAATAATTCGTTTCTTGAAAGTCCTGTGAGGTACGCAACCACGCAAACCGTGGAAACTACCGGAATTTCAGAACGTTTAATCAGAAGGATTATTAAGAAATACGAAGAGACAACAGTCACCAACTAAAAAAGTACAGCATACGAAATGGAAAACTCCCACCGGGAGAAAAAAAAAATGATAATATCCATACAAATTTTGAGACAAACGAGTCCAGGAAGATCTGGAGTTTAACTTAAGTATTACTTCCTTCAACAGGATTCTAAGAAGAAACTAATTTAGTTACAAAACAACCTGAAACTTCTCTGAAAGAAATGATATTAAACTCATGGGAGTGAATGGATATTCTGCATGAGATGTTTGGCAAACTACAACTTGGTGAATTAAATTCGAATTATCTTTCTAATCAAATTGATCCCATTTATGAAAAATCACGATCAAATTCAACATCAACAACAACACCACGAGATTCTTGCCATCAGCAGCTGTATATACAGGAATGTAAAAACCACTGCCATCTAGCAAAAAAATTAACAATGAAAAAGGGTTGTAACAAGTAGTACAAAATAGTAATGATAACAACATAATAAAATTAATTAATTTACTTTCATATAAAGTTGCAAAGTAAGGTAACAAATTATTATTCATAGATTTTTTCAACTTTGTAAAGAAGCATAACATATTTTTTCTCTTTGAATAACGTTTGTAACAACTAATGAAAACATTGAAAAATAAGCTAATTCTTCCCCGGATACAAGTGGCTATGGGTATCTGCAATACGCCAAATTACGGCTCCTGCCAGACCGCAATTTATATTTCCTTCAATGAGCCACTAATAACAAGTCAGACTCTCGATTGCCAAATCATACTTATTGAACTAAAAACTACAAAATTATAATGCATCAAATGAAAATACGGGTCTTATGAAAACGCCCCATTGGATTTTTTACAAGAATGCTTTAACTGATCAATAGAATATATGATTCCAAAAAAGTATTCCAATCGTTTAAAGATACTTTGTTCTATAAAATTTTTAAGAAATGTGATGTTAGTTAACCAAATAACAATGCGTTTAAAGTTTTAGTTAGTTTATAAATCCATTTTAATTTTTTTAATGATAAAATTTCATTCTACTGAACAGCTAGCTGACTGCAAAAAGCCAAAACAAAATCCATTTTTTTTGAATCGACATTTAAAGGTGTTTTCCTTTGATTAGGAATGAAAATTATATACCGATCGCTCGGAAATCACACAAAGATTTTTTTTGAAAAAAAAAAGTTTAGTTGCACATTTATTTTTCTCTAAAAATGTATTTTTCCTTTCTCCGGACGGAAATTCATTTTCCTGAGCAGCTGATACTATTATGTTCAAAAGTGAAACGAATTGTTTTACTGATTCCATAGAAATGATAGAATGATAGAAAATTACAAAATCATTTAGATTTGATTCACACAAATGTATCTGGTCCTATGCAAACTCCTAGTTTTTCTGTAAAGAAATATTTACTACTCTACCATATTATCCGATCTGAACAGAAAATTCTCCGACTCATAAAATAGTTTTTTTTATACATACAGTTGTGTTCATAAAAATAGCACATTTTATTAGATTGTCAATTATTTTAAGAACGGAAATTCGTACAAAAAAAATTAACATATTACTTGCATCTGACGGTCTTTCGTTTTCATATTAGAGACTTTTAGCTTAAAGTTATACTCTACTTTTGCCGGTAAACACACAATATTTCAAACTCTCTGGATATAGTGTTCATAAAAATAGCAGTGCTTTTGATTTTATAATTAAGAAGGTTTAAAATCAATTTTTTTTTAATTTTCGGTAAGTAAATATTTTACTATTTAAAGTTTAAAGTATTTTTAACATACTAATATATAAAAAATTAAAAAATATTGGCTCAAAAATAAACAATGGGACGGTCAAGACACTGCACCGAAACAATTCGAAAACTTATTCAAAAACTGTGTTTGGAGGGAAAAACCTACCAAAATATTCCAGACATCCTAGGCTACTCAGCAAAAATGGCCAGCAACGCCTTAAAATGGCAAAATAAACCGAAAACGTGACGCCCAAAAAGGATGACTACTGAAAGAACCGACAGAAAAATTGTTCAGTTAGCAAAACAGAACCCTTCCATAGGCTCTAGGAAACTAAGAAATGGACTTCAACTGTTTGTCGGCGCAGTCACAATACGAAGACGTCTTTTAGAAGCGAAGTTATCAGCCCGAAGTCCAATCAAGGTACCATTCTTGACGAAAAGGCATCAGGCAAAGAGAATGGAGTTTGCCAAAGTGCTTAGAGAATGAGCAAAAGAAAAATGGAGCAATGCTCTGTGGAGCGATGAGAGCAAAGTCGTACTTTTTGGATCCAAGGGTATGGCGGGATGTTAATAACGCAGTTCATAAAGCAAAACCCAAGAATTCGAAAAAAAATTGTAGAAAGCAGTGCGTGATTTTTGGAACGCAATACCAGTCGGGAAGTGTCAGGTTTTACTGGAATCGATACCTCGTAGATGCGAAGCATCATAAAAAACAATGGTTATGCAACAAAGTACTAATTTTAAGCTAACATTCTCTGTATACTTTTTTATAACTTATTACAGTTTTTCTTACTTCTGACGTTATAAATCTAGTACTTTGTCATGCACTGCTATTCTTATGAACAGACATATATTTAAAAAACGGGTTTTTCTATGACAAAGCTAACGGTAAAAAATCGATAGTACTAATTTTCTGTTATTATGAAGAAAATATTTTAGTTTATTGTTAGAAGTTTAATGAAATATGTTATAGCGTTGAAATTGAAGGCTTTTTTGTTTTATTTGGAGAGCACTGCTATTTTTATGAACACAACTGTATATTACTATTCAAGTCTTATAGTAAAAAACCTTCTAACAAAACGGAAAATCCGAAAGGAATAACAGAACATTAGTATAGAAATGGCACGTTGTATGTTGATAGATGCTGTTTTATCGAATTGTTTTTGTGGAAAACCAATATCACATGAGAATTTTGTATAAAATTGAGTCATTACAAAGACATTAAACCTAATAGCATTTGAATTAAGGAACAGAATTAAGCCAGGCATCGAATAATCTCCAGCTTTTTGAAGTAAATGTTTTATCTATGCTCAATGCAAGATGATAAAGTAACAAAAGCTATATTTCTATGATATGATGACAAGTCGAAAGCGTCATGTAATCCGAGATGTAAGATTTAATACATACAAGAAATATCAGTGAAGTTTTTAAATTCATATTCATATAGGAGGAGATAGATGAAACCATCAATCTAACAATTTAAAAACACATTTCGAATCTACCAAATAAAGAAATTAAACCAAAGCGTCTTATTAAAGGAATCAATACCACTAAAGAAGTAAAAAACAACAAGAACCTATAACGAAGAAAATTATCGGGACGAAAAAGAAAATTGGCTTACAGCAATACAATTAGAATTGAAATCACGTGAAGAAATATAACTTGGAATCTTGTGGATTTACCTACAGGGGAAAAGGCGATTGAAAAATGAGTATTTGAATTCAAAACTGGACTTGATGGTAAAACAGATATAAAGCAAAAGAACCTTAAAGTCTATGATAACATTTTTGTAACAGTTGCAATGCACACAATGTTTAGAAATCTCTTAGAAAACAGTTTTTATGTGATCACCACCAGGATATGAAGAATTTTCAAAGGTTTGCTTCTTTAAAAGAAGTATTTACGGTTTAAACAAGCAGCTAGATCTTGGAACAATACTCTATTAAAGTTCTTGAAGACGCTCAATTTCAACAAAGCTACATGCATGTACACAAAGAAAATCGATGGGCAGTTATATACCGATTATGTTGATAATTTCTTTATGACATGTACTTCGATGGACAAATAGATTTCCATCTAGAAATGGAAGTTGCAAGAGATAAAAACGCGAAAGTCAGCATACTTAATGAAAATTGCTTCAGATTTTGGATTTCAATACGCAATACCGGCTAGGACACCAATGAATACTAGTTATAAAACAGTTGCAATTTATAGATTTAAAGATTTTTCCCAATACAGACGATTGATTGGTTGACTTTAATATAAATACATTAACATTATCCCCGACATATCTGCCAGTATTTGTATTTTTGTAAAGATTAAAATCAATTGAATCATGTAGTTAAGTATTTAAAAGCTACTAATACTATGAAACTAATGTTGTGCAATACGAATTAGTAAACTTGTCAATTAACGCAGATGACGATGCAACTTGGGCAGATAAGGAAAATGATCGCAAGTCGAATAACAGAATAACATTTTTCTTTAATGTTTGAACAATAAGCTGATCAACAACTTTAGTTCCATCTCCAACATGTAGGATTAGGATGCCGCGAACATAAAAAATGAGCCAAAAAAGAAATAAAAGAGACGTTTTCGTTTCGACAATTTATTACAAATTGATTTGATTTTCTTTAAAATTATAGAATGATACCTTGGTTTAACAAAGAAAAGTATTACATGGATTAAAGAACAAACTGTTTTATCATTCGATATTGTTACGCTTTAAATAAAATATTAATATAATATATAAGTTTTACAAGTTTATATAAGTAAGGTAAAACATAAATTTAATTGTATATGATTTTATACAGGGTGTTTCATTATGATGTTAATCGCTTGTTATGAAAGCTTATAAAATAAAATGTGCTACAGCTCAACCCTCCAAAAAAATAAATCGCCCTCGATTTATTCAATAAAATAAATAAACGAGCATTCAGAAAAAGAAAAATAATACAACAAAACTAATCCAAATTAAGACAATACATTTTCATTTTCATTTGAAATCAAACCATTAACGAAAGTTTAATTATACATATTGTTTTAAAACTAATAAAAGAATACAAAAGTTAAGTTTATATTAGAAGAATTGATACGTGTAATGATAACGCCAATCATTCTGGTATAGAATATAATTTCATATTTTCTGGAGATGATACTCCTTCATACGGGATCCGCGAAATTTGAAAATTTTCTAAATCTCTTATTAAAAACCTATCATTTGGAAGCAATTTTACTATTTCATAAGGTCCTTTGTATTTAGGAGACAATTTTTTATTAGTGCCAGAGGTATTATCCGTATTTTTTATCACGATGAGATCACCTTTTTTATACGGAAAGGGTTTTTTATGTTTTTTGTCGAAATAAATTTTGTTTTGTTCCTGAGAATGAACAATGTTTTTAGATGCTTGCTGCCTTAAGGCTTCTAAATTTTCAGATTTTTCGGAACTTAAATTTTCTGTAAGATGCTCTCGAATTCTATCATTTTGCGGAACACCAAATAATAGTATACTCGGAGAGAAACCTGTGCTTTTGTTTTGAGTATTATTTAAAGCAAACTCTACTTTACTTAAATGTTTTGTCCATTCAGCAGGATCTTTTTCACTTTCCTTAGCCAGCATAGATGTTAAGGTTCTATTTATTCTTTCAATCTGTCCATTAGATTGTGGTGAACTCGTTGCTATTTTTATATGCTGTATGTTGTTGTTGCTACAAAACTTGACAAAATCCTCAGAAGTAAAACAGCTTCCTCTGTCCGACACTATACGTATTGGTCGACTATATGACATGAAATAAGATTCTAGACTTTTAATTACCTCTTTGGTATTTGTTGTTCGAACTGCAAAGAGATTTGTAAATTTTGAAAAGCCGTCAATAACCAAAAAACCATGTTTTTTCAAATTATGACCAGAAGAGGGAAGAGGACCATAGTGGTCAATATGTATAGTTTCAAATGGCTTATCACCTTTAGGAATGCTGTGTAGCACACCTTCTTTCTTACCACTTTGTGGTGAGAAATGAATACATTTTAAACAGCTCTTAACGTAATTTTTTATTTTGGACTTCATAAAGGGAAACCAATAAGTTTTTCTAATGAAGTCATAACATTTGTCAGCACCTGCATGACAAAGACCTTCGTGGTGCGTCTGGATTACGTTTCTTTCCATTTGCGATGGAATGTAAAAAAAAACTTGACCATTTAACTTTCGATACACCAGGCCATTAATTAGTTCATACAAATTACTTTCCCTTTTTTCAAGCATTTGAACCAATTCCCTCACTGTTTTATCCTTATGTTGAGATGCAGCTAATGCATGTTCAAAGGATTCAGATTCAATTGTTAAAACATTATGACACCTACTGAGTGCGTCAACGTGACCCATCCTCTTTCCATCTCTATGTTCAATTGTATAGTTATAGTCTTGTAGTTCTAATGCCCAGCGAGAGATCCTAGGGTTAAGAAGTTTTTTGTTGAGAGTTAAGGTCAAGGACTTGCAATCAGTAAGTATTTTAAAATTAATTCCAGCCAAATAGACTCTAAATCTTCTGAGAGCGTACACTATCGCCAATGTCTCAAGTTCGTATGAATGGTATTTTGACTCTTGATCTGTGGCTCGTTTTGAGAAAAAAAAGACTGGGTGAAAAAGCTTATCATCTTGCTGTTGAAGCAAAACAGCCCAAAACCGAAACTACTTGCATCACAGTGTAATTCAGTAATTGCGTTAGGATTGTAAATACACAAGACTGGAGCATCTAAAAGTTTTTTCTTCAAAGACTCAAACACTGAAATCTCTTTCTCACCAAAAACGAACTGAGAATCCTTCTTCAAAATATCGTATAGTGGCTTTGCGACAACCGAAAAATCTTTGATGAATTTCCTGAAATATGAGCATAAGCCCAGGAAAGAATGCAAGCATTTTATATTTTTAGGAATAGGGAAATGTTGAACTGCTTTCACACCATCTGAATTCGGACGTATCCCATTTAGAGAAATTTGGTATCCTAAATATGTAATTGTTTCATACAAGAATAAACATTTATGGAAACGTAATTGCAAATGGTTTTCTTTAATTATATCAAAAACCTCTTCCAAAATATTAAAGTGCTCATCCAATGTTTCGGTCGCCACAAGCAAGTCGTCAATATAAATTCTTAACTTTTCGGATCGTAATAATTTTTTAAATTTTGATTCAATAAATCGTTGAAAAACAGCTGGACCATTTTTTAGCCCGAATGGCATAAAAAGATACTCAAACTGTCCGGATGGTGTCACAAAAGAAGTAAGTTTAGTTGAATCATCAGCCATTTTAACATGTTGGAAACCATTTTTTAAATCTAATAACGTAAAGTATCGTTTATTACGCAGCCCGTCAAGAATGTCTTCAATAATAGGCAGCGGAAAATTATCTTTAATTGTAATTTTATTTAATTCTCGATAATCAACACAAAGTCGCAGTTCTCCGGTTTTCTTTTTGGCTAAAACTATAGGTGAAGCAAATGGTGAATTACTTTCACGAATAACTTTCCTACTCAAAAGATCATCTAAAATTTTATTCAGCTCAATTTTGTGAGCAAATGGTAACCTTCTCGGTGAGCAACTAAAAACACTGTTCGCATCTTTTAGAACTATCTTCATTTCAATATCATTAATTGAACCGTTGTTAACATAACAACCATCTGAAATACTTCTGGCAACTAAATTTTGAATTTTGTCTTTTTCGTAATTACTTAAATTTTCATTCAAATTTAAATTAAATTTAAAATCGCGTTCATCAAACGTATCAATTTTTAAAACTTCATTTATCTCGTCAGTACAAATATTTTCGCTTAAATCTTTATCATTTTCTAATTGTTTTACTTTTTCATTTTCAAAACTTAATTTCACATTTGTTTTTCTTAAAAAATCTCTTCCTAATATAAAAGCATCCCTCATGGTATCATTCTTAACAATATATAAATATTGACTTACAAGTTTTTGGTTAAAATTAATTTTACAAAACACCTTACCAAGGATGATTAATTTGCTGTTGTTAATACCCACAAAGTCTTCAGGTTGCGTTTCAACAGATGACGTCAGATAGGTTGGAATGAATTTTTGTTGTACAAAACTAATAGGACTTCCAGTATCGATCATGGTTAAAGCACTCAATTTAGTATTTACGGCTCCATACTCGCTGCTTTGAAGATGATAGTCCAAAACACCATGAAAGTTTCGAAAAATGGATGCATCATCATAATTATCAGCATCTTCAACAAGGCACACTGTAGATGACTTTGGGCAATTCTTGACAATATGCCCCCGCTCTCCACAGCCGAAACAAGAGCCTCTTTCACGTGGAGGTTTTGGGCACTTTGATGATACGTGACCAGCTTCGTTACAGTTAAAGCACTTTAGGCCAAATTTGTTACTTGGCTGTACGGAAGTTTTAGATTTTTGTACCGTATGGTGAAATGCTGATGTGGAACCTGATGAACATTCCAGCTTCATTCTTTCGTACCTTCTCAAAACAGTCTTCAGCTCCGGTAAGGTATTAGCTGCGAAAAGAATTTGCTTATTAAAAGATGAATCGGGTATACCTCTTATGATGTATGATATGACATCATTCTCCTCAATGTCAGATGAACTCGCAATTTCTAACATCGTAAGAACGTATTGTTGTATATTTTCCTCTTTACGCTTCCTTCGATTCCTCAAGGTATTGTGCACATCGGAGGCTGATGCATGATGACTGAACTCGTTCATTAACGCTGATTTTAATTCAGACCAGGAACGGCATGATGTCGATCTGAGAAAAAGCTTTGCAGTTCCTTTCAACATTCGTTGTGCAAATATAAAGCACTTTGACTCATCAAAATTATAAATTTCTTTTGAATGCTCAAAGCTTTGAATCCATTTGGAAATAGGCAGACTGTCATCACCAGAGAATGTTTGCAAGGAATCTTCTATGTCCCTAAATGAGCAAGAATTAGCTTGTGACTCACATGGGCTATTTAACTCTGCCAGTCGTTTTTGCAATGCTAGAATCTCTTCTTTTCTAGCAACTATCCTCCGCAAATTCTCCAATTGTTGCTGCTCCACATCATTTTCAGGAACATTTTCGTCGGTGTCTTCTTCATTGCTACTGTCATCATTGCTTGCAGGAAAAAACTCATCCATTCGTTCATCATCCAATTCTCTAGCTGCCTCTTCAAGGCGAACTCTCAGCGCAGCTTTAAGTCCATTTGAAGGGAATCCCATAGCAGCCAATTTTTCCTTAAGCGCCTGAACCATATTTATTTTATCAAACTGAGCCTTCACTTTATTTTTCAATCCGAAATTGCACTAATTTTAATTTTTTTCTTTACTGTTCTTCTTTGGTCTTTAACACTCGTAGCAGAAAATTAACATAAAATGTAAAACATTGAACTTGTAACCCATAAGAAATTGTACAGTCGAACGTACACTTAACACATTAATTATCAATCTATCCCGCTTCTGAAGCTGTAGGATGCCGCGAACATAAAAAATGAGCCAAAAAAGAAATAAAAGAGACGTTTTCGTTTCGACAATTTATTACAAATTGATTTGATTTTCTTTAAAATTATAGAATGATACCTTGGTTTAACAAAGAAAAGTATTACATGGATTAAAGAACAAACTGTTTTATCATTCGATATTGTTACGCTTTAAATAAAATATTAATATAATATATAAGTTTTACAAGTTTATATAAGTAAGGTAAAACATAAATTTAATTGTATATGATTTTATACAGGGTGTTTCATTATGATGTTAATCGCTTGTTATGAAAGCTTATAAAATAAAATGTGCTACAAACATATGTAGCAGAAAGATATAAAAATGGATACGTAATAAATTGAATGGAGAAATGGCAGATCTTTTGACCTAAACAGTAACCAAAATTAATTATTATTATTATTTTGGTTTTTCATCCCTAAATTAATTTCATTCTAATAAAGAACTAAATATAAAAAAACTAATTTTATTTTCAAGTCGTTTATATGCGGTTAAGCTAAAAAGAATTTATTGAATTATTTTAAACTTATTCAACTATTTTAACACTAACATCCCTGGTAATCCTTATATTTCTTAAATTTAAGATATCATTATATGAAAATTATCTAGCGGAACATCTTTGCTTAAGGATTTTCGGCATCTTAGCTTTGATTTAACATCTACACTTGCCGATAACCTCAAGAAATCAAAATCGGTTATAACGAACTTCATGGGATTGGAGAATTTGTTCGTTATACCCGTCCGGTGTTCGTAATTTTGTTTGTAACTTTTATTTATAAACGGTTAAAATAATTTAAGCTTTTTCTTCAATAGTAAAATATATTGTACATACATATTTCGCATTCTTTTTTAATCACACTTCTTACCTAATGACGTCATATGAAAATTACAATTCAAGTTGATTTAATAAACAAAATGCGAAGCTCGGGGAGAGTACGATAACTTTGACGGCAATATATAACAACGGTTTTTGGTGAGGAGCTTTTTACAAGCATTTTTTACTATGAGAGGGGGGGGTCTACTTCCCTTCATTAATGTACTTACAATTTTAAAAAAGGATTGTAAAACAAAAGAAACATTTTTAGTTATAAAGTATACCTTTTTCAAAAGCCAGGATTCTACACTTTATAATGAATAAATTTGTATCAATTAATAGTTTTTGAGATAGTTGATTTCAAAATTTAAAATTTGTGGAAAAAAGTTCGAAAACTCCCTTGTACCCAACCCAAAGCTTATAGTGAACCCAAACAGGGGGTAGGCATCTCTCTGTTTGCATGCGGTTATTTAGTTTTTCCCTTCCCTATACGCACAAAGCTCCTATTTGTAACAAGATTTTATGTTCTGAGTACAAATATTTTGTTTGTCTTTTAAGATCGTTAAAACTATTTTTTCAGAGTTTTTTGTTGTTTTGTGTGTCAAAAACAATACATTTAGCGTAACCCACAATGCATCGTTAGGAGGCTTTGCATTCCGTACTAGTGTCACAGTGGAGTTTATTAAGTTCGTCATTGATGGTTACGGGCCGTGGTTGTTTTAACAGATAGCTAACGATCTGAACAGATCAGCTTTAAGATATTAAGGCGATGAAATAACATTAAGTCATACAAACAAAATTTTTAATTTTTCCATTCAACATTTAGTCATACAAAAAATGTTTAATTTTTTAGACTTAGCTCTACTTTTTGTTTTTTGAACCACTGTGCTCGAATAAAACTACTCCAATTTTTTTGGGATGGATAGTACGGCGCGGCGTAATAACAGAGGTGTGTAAACTCCTGCTTGGCAAACTAGGGTTTAGGGTTGATGCGAGGTAGGATTTACGCAACGCTTCTTTTGCATTTGACTACTTAAATACATAGATATGTAAATCACTTTTTTGTTAAACTGTTATGCATTTCTTTATCTCAAAGGAAAATAGCTTATACAAATATCGATAAAACAACAAAAGATGAAACACAAGGAGCATTTTTTAATCGTGTTTTTTTATGTTCAATAATATACGTTTCTTGATATTTTACGTTTATTAAATGAATTGTTGAACAGGATAACATTTGTATGTCATTATCCACAATCAAAAAATATGTTATACCTATAGCTGGCCACATTCTAACGAGCCTCCAAATCCACTACAAACGTTTTCTAAAATAAAAGGAGATGATGCTTTTCCCTACCGAACAACATGATTTGAAAAAGGAACTTAAATTGTGAGAACCCGCGAAGTTTCGCCCCATATTGTATGACTAAAAGTTAGGTAATTCAATAAAAATAAAAAATTGCCTATGTAGAATGCACCAAGCTAAGAACAGTTATAAATTTGGTTTTTGTGTTTGTTCAAATAGATTTGCACTATGTTTGTTCAAATAAATTTGCACTAATCCCAACTTGTAAGGAAAATTCAACAGATAAGACATAACATCTGAAATAATAAGTAAGGGGACGAAGATTCTCACAGCATTTCAAAAGAAGTTTTAATTATTTCCACCCGAACTAGAATAAAGTAGATGTTTTTTGCTCATGTGAAGACTGAGACTGCACTTATTAAAACAAGAAGTGGTACCTATTTCATCCTTTCCTTACACAATTTCGGGTGTTAAGGACAAATACATGGGAATTAATTTTAATTTTTAAAACATCTTATTGAAAGATGTTAACTGCCAGTGTTTTTATCATTTCCTTCAATTTTTTCCAAATGTTTCTAAAATTAAAGATTTAAAAATACTTCACGAGAAAGTTCTGTTTAATCAATAAAAAAGGAACATAATACAGAAAATATTTTTATTACCATTCCGGTCTTCATCTATATACTAAATTTGAATACGAGCTTAAAGGAGAATTTGATTTGATGCTTGAAATACTCACTTGAATTATTTATTCCGCGAAGAGGATTCTGTAATATTAAGCCAAGTGTACCGAAACGATTCCAATTGTAGGGCAAACTTTTTTTCCTGCGTTATATTTAAAAGAGTAATTTTGCACAGGTTCGTTTGCAAAAATAGAAGCAATATTTTGTTTCTTTTAGTTAGAGCAAAATTTAAAATGTGAAGTTATTTTTTCTTTCGTACTGGGCTGTCCGCCTACTTTGTAAGTTTTTCAATTGAGTGTGAAATCGAAATGAATGCAAACGAAAACGAATACCAATGTCTACCGAGAATTTATATCTTTATATAGAGTGTTTTTGCCAATACCTTTTTTCCGTTTCCTTCTTAAAGAGAAAAAAATGTATTATTTAACATATAAATACACATACATATTTCCGAAATTTGTCATTTAACATTGGTGTAGAAAGGTTTATAGGGATTGGTAGATATTAGGTAGCTTCTATCAGAAATCTTCTATCGTGAAAAGGCATATTCAAAATTCAACTATGTTTGTATTGAGTATTAATCCAAACAACAACCCCAATGGCATAAAATGAAACACGAGTTTACATAGCCTAGCATGCTTGCAAACATGGTTCTATCAAACGGTTTACATGGAACAGCAGCGGCAAAATGGCTTGATTGAAAAAAAAACATTCTCCAGGGTAAACTACCCTGGTTACAAGAGGAGATCGAGGAATCGAATCGAATTGAGATTTCGATCCAGGTATATGGTGGCACTGAATCGAGGAATCGAATTCAAATGGAATCGAAATGGCATTTGGTTTTTATTTGTGTGCGTACTGCTATATGAATAACTTTCAAATAAATTTCAAATTTTATACAATGCTCAACACAAAGCCGAGCGCCAAGTTAAATTCAGCTTAAAACCAAAAATAATCAATTTAAATAGAGTACGCTGCTGATGCGAAGTGAAAATTACCATACAAAAATGACATGACGAAATCATGTCATGTCATGCTGAACGACGAAATGTCAAAATGTGTTATTTTAGTGAATAGCTGTACTAGATTTCTTAGTACAATTCTCCACTCTTTTCGATTTCAATTTAATTGCCATAGAGGAAATATATTATCTAGAGTCCCGCCCTACCTGAAACACCCTCAAATTTTATTCGAGGTGAACTCTCTCATATTCGTGATGAACTCTTTCAAATTCGCTATTGGTGAATACATGTGAGTGGTGTAAAAAGAAAAATGGGGGATTGGGCTAAAAAGAAATTTATTGAATTTTTGTGACCTGTCAAAAATGACAATCAATTTTGCAAAAGAAAACAATGGGTTTCTGTCTTTCGGCTTTTTAACCCTGCAGTCGTCGCGCGGATTACTATTGTAATCCACTCATACAAAATGGATTATTCCTGAAAAACTAGTGGGTGGGATTTTTTTTCGTTTCTTTTAGGACTTATAGTTAAATAGTTAGAACAGATAATTAACTTAACTTAATATACCATGTAATTACAATATAAAGCCAAAATAAATTTGAAAAAACTAAAGCATTTTTGTTTTATTCTAATT
Source organism: Eupeodes corollae (assembly GCF_945859685.1). Taxonomy (NCBI): domain Eukaryota; kingdom Metazoa; phylum Arthropoda; class Insecta; order Diptera; family Syrphidae; genus Eupeodes; species Eupeodes corollae. The sequence goes on from NC_079148.1 coordinate 82,740,057, forward strand.
TTAAAATTGACGACTGTTGTATCATTTTAGTGCGCGACGACTGCAGGGTTAAAAGTAAGTTTTTGTTAATTGTTTAGATATTTAATATTATTTGATATTTTTCAGAGCATGTTACATATTGACCTTATTTATTTACTTTCTTTATTTATTAAACACTCAAAAAACGATGAGTTAAACATTAAAGGAATCGACGACGACGACTGACGATATAAACAAAAAAAAGTGATCGTAATTCTTGACTTGTCAAACTGACATAAATGATATCAAGGGTTACGATATTACGAGTCGGTAATGCAGGTCAGAATTAGAGCTAAGGATAGGTTCGGAGAGTAAGAAAGGGGACATTGAAATCAATGAGAATTCTCAGTGAGATATCTGAGTGATAGGTATTCTTTGGGAGAATGGGGATGATAGAGCATTAAATGTATCCAGAGAACTGGTTGGCTGAATGGTATTTGCTAATTTAGCACAAAATGTTGATGGTTAAAGTGTCGGCCGAAAGATAAAGAAAATTTCAAATCTCTTTCTTTTGAAATCGACCAGCCACAAAACAAGTCCTTTTGTTTTAAAATAAGCTGTTGATAGACACCCGTCGACCAATTTTAAAATTTGTTTTAACCACACGAACAAAAATTTAAAAAGGTAATTACATAACTCACAAAAGCAGTGGAATTAAGAGACAAAAGAGGTAAAGGAAATAAAAAAGAAATAGGTATAATTTTTCAATTTACATATGTATATAAATATATATTATGTATATAGCTAAATATAGATAATTAAATTTTTTTTGTCGTAAAAAAAACCTAGGAGCTTGAGTTCATAGACAGGAGGATTGTTTTCAGTTCCCTGTCTGGAAAAAATAATCCAGAAATATTACAACAAAACCAAAAAGAAACTAGCCGCATACCCAAGACTGTTGCAGAAAGCGGAATTGGAGCAAACCGGTAGCCATGGGTGATAAGGCTCCGGTATCAGTCGTTCTTTGGCTTCCACACAGAGAAGAAGTAATAAGCAGCTAAATTTAAATTAAAGAAGTGCATTTATAGTGTTTGCTATTAAGAAGCCAGTGAGTCAGTTAATTATTAACTAATCGGCAGCCCAGTGGAGGTGGCGTCCGGAAATTTTTCTAATAAATACAAAAATAAATGAAATGAAATTTAAATGAAGTAAAATAGATCTTAGGGCCGAAAGGCATTAGTTTTAAGTGTTATAGTTTAACTTAGAGTGTCCGTATGGGACCATTAAGTTAGTTGTAAGTTATGGATAATTAGGCTAGTTTTATGAATTTTTGTCTAGCTTTAAGATAGGTTTAAGATTGAATAAATAAAAATGAATTTGAAAAAAAAGAAAAAAAGTGGCGTCTGCAGACAAAGCGAAGGGTCGTGGGTTCGAGTCCCAGGCTGAGTCGACGAAAAATCTAATTGCTTTTTTTCATAATAGAGAAATTGTAGATTTTATCAGTTGGGAGCAAAAAGAAATGGAGAAGGAGAAAAAGCAGGGGTATCGAAAGATACCTCTGCCAACATATCATTGCGGTGGTGCCAGCAGCGGTACCAAAAAGAGCCGCAACAACATCAGGTCAGGCATCTGACCAGTGGATGAAGGCTACAAACAACAAAAAAAGAAAGATAAAGAAGCATAGCCCAAACAAAGTGGAGAGGGCCAACTGTGCTAAGCGGCGGGACATGCGGAAGGAAATGGAGAGTGGTAAAGGAGGAATTACTACCGAGAGCGAGTTTTCCGACTACGCCGAGTCGGAGCCAGAGCCAGTCCCGCCGCCAACGAAGGCTTTGGAAGTAATAACGGACCTCCAAGATGAAACCGAACTGGTGCAGGCCCTGCAAACCAAACAGCCAGCAAGCCTCAACAAGCTGAAGGAGGAAATCGAGCCTCTCCTCACTGCACTTAGACTTAAACAAGAGGCGCGCCCACAGGAAGAGGCAGCGCAAAAACAAACAGCAACAACAACTACAGCAGCAAAAACAACCACAACCCAAGCCCGCTCCCAAAAACACAGGAGCGGAGCAAAATAAAAAGAAGCCAGCAGCAGTCACAGGCCCAAATGTTGAGGGCCCATCGACCTCAACTAAAGCAATAAAGCAGCAACAACAGCAGCAGAAACAGCAGCAGCAGAAACAACAGCAGCAACACCAGAAACAACCACAGCCCAAGAAGGAGAAGGTGCCACCAATTAGGACCTACCGGGTTGACCTGCAAGACTTGAAACAGGTATGTAAGTCGGGCACTAAGGGCAAATTTTTAATTAATATTCTAAATGAAAAAGAAAAGCGGTATTCGGTATAGTGCTTCTCACTGGCCGAGTACAAATTACTTAAAGAAGTGCTCAAACAGGCCACCGCTGAGTTCTTCAGCTACACGCCTAAGAGCGAAAAATTCAAGACGGTCCTTTTGAAGGGCATAAGTTCCTGCACGGACCCGGAGGAGCTCTTAGCTGAGCTCCGTCAAAAAGCCACGGACGACCTCGATTTTATCGGGGTCAAGCCTTTCACTACGGTGAAATCCAGGCGAGGGGGTTATAGGCTGCCAATGTTCCTCGTAACATTATTTCCCCAAAGCAGTTTTGAAAGTGTGAAGAAAATCACATCTCTCGACTATCAAACTGCACGCTGGGATACATTAAAAAGGCATGACGGCATTTTACAATGTACGAAGTGCCAGAGGTTTGGCCATGCCAATGCCAATTGCAATATGCAGTTGCGTTGTGTCAGGTGCGGAGAAACCCACAAAGAAGGAGAATGTAAGCTGGGGAATGAGCGGGTTGAGGATTTGACCCTACTCAAGTGTGTCCTTTGTGGAAACCAAGGGCACCCGGCTAGCTATAGGGGTTGCAATTCATGCTGCGTCTAAACTCGTTTCTGATATCCAATGGAATAAATCAAAACAACAATGCACAGGTGCTGTTCTGGTTGATTTGGAAAAGGCCTTTGACACCGTATGGTTAGAGGGTCTTTACCTAAAACTGAGCAGGCTTGGCATAAGCAAGCCATTGTTGTAAATACTTTATGATATGCTTAACGGTAGAAAGTTTGTTGTCAAAAGTGGCTATGTAACTTCTACCACAACATTCTCAATTAAAAATGGTCTTCAACAGGGAGCGGTGAATTCACCGATTCTCTTCAGCATTTACACCAGCGATCTGATAGGTAGTCTTACAAAGGCAATTGCGTACGCCGACGATCTAATTGCGTACAGAACGGCCCGAAAGGTTGAGGTTATTAGAATTCTCTTGCAGCGTAGTTTCGACAAGATTCAGCAATATTGCGACGACTGGAAACTGAAAATAAATGTCCAGAAGTCGGAGACAATTCTGTTCCGGACTCCGTTGGCTGGGGCCACTAGGGATACGTGCAAGAATTGGCGTAAGATGGTCATCGTTGATCTTCACCGGCAGCCATTAGCGAGCAAAAGTGTAGTGAAGTACCTCGGTATCTGGTTAGATCAGAATTTATATTTCGACAGACATGTAAATATTTCTCTGACCAGGACCAGAGGAGCTTTCGCTCTGACGAAACGGCTGTTTTTTAGCAGTCGGCTTGACCCCAGAGTGAAGGTAATTTGCTACATGGCCCTCATACGGCCAATGATCGTTTATGGTTGTCCTGTGTGGTTCAACGTTGCCCCTTCCCAGATGGAGAAGTTTCGGGTGTTCGAGTGGCAGTGTTTACGACGCTGTACCGGCTTATATCGAACAGCTGAGTCTTCTTATGTGCATTATTTTTCCAACGAGGTCCTATGCAACGGAGCTCGAATCAACAGAATTGACAATTTCGTGATAAAACTCGTTCGAGGTCACATTGCAAGAGCTATGTGTTCGACCAACAATTTAATTTTCGGGGCGTTCTATCCGAACGACGAGTATTTTGAAAGTGCACGCTTGAGCGGCTTTATTCCAGCAGAGGCATTCCTCTTTTTAGACAAATGCGGTCTGATAAAGGATAGATTGGCAGTTCCGTTAATCTACCACGTCAGACGAAGAACCGTGGATAGGCGACTCCTGTACAATCGGGACGTCATGGCACAAGGTGGAGCGGAGCTCCTTCGGTTCAGTAGGGTTGTGTCCGAACGGGACCGAACTGATAGGGTGAAGCAGGAGAACCAGTTTTGGTGGCTTCAATCGGCACTTGATAGTGGGTAGTCGGGATGGGGTTTTAAGCCTTGGCCGGCTTACATAGTTGTTTTATAGTTTTAGGGTTTAGTTTTAAGTAGAATAGGCATGGTGGCATACACAAAAAAATACAAAAAAAAATTAAATTTATAAAAAAAACAAAAAAAACATGGAATATAAAAAAATATAAAAAAAAAAAATAAAAAAAAATCATTAAAAAGGCAATAAAATATAAAAACAAAAAACTTTAGATTTGCTGCTGTGGTTGTTCTAGTTTTAAGTAGTTTATAGGTAGAATAGGTAGTTTAAGTTAGCTTTAAGTTTTATTTAAGGACCTTATTTTAAGTAGTTTGTAAGTAAAAATAAAAAAGGATATTGATATTAGTGGGCACTATAAACAGAATGACAAGGGTGAGTTTATTTTTAATTTGTATATATGCATACACAAATATACGGAAATATATACGCACAAAATTTCTTTCGCGAGGACGGTAACAAGTGGGGATAAAAGTTGTATTCTTAATTGCGACAAAAGAGGATTGTGTATCCCAAATTTGTGAATAAATCGAAGACGGGTTAAGATTTTTTTGTGATTAAACTTCGAATTGAAAACCGGCCATTAGAGAATTCATAATTTTTTTTATTTTTCTTCTAAATGTAAATTCAATTATATCAAATCTGAGATTTTAATAACCTGAATAAATGAAGAAATACAACTTATATGTATATTTAGATCAAGTTTGAAATAAAGTTTAAATGATAATGGTGAACTAATTTTTTTTGTAAGAGGATGAGAAGGATGAAGCAAGGATAGTAAAGAGATGAAGATATGAAGAAGCCTAGTGAAGGGGTTGTCCTGGAGAGGTAGGCAACCGTGATAAGGTGGGTAGAGGCGACATACTCGCGCGTAAATAGACAACGCTCAGGTCGGAAGTTAAATTTTTTTTGTAATCGTCTTAGGTTCAAGAACCCATGGCAGAGCTAGCTAATGGGGCATATTTCCGGCAAGCTGAACCAAGTGGCAAATTAGTCGGTAACAAAATGGCGCCCGCAACGTGGAGCGCTTTATCTGTTTAGATAGAGTGGCTAATTGATATTTTTTTTGAGCCAATTCATTTTTTCCTTTTTTCAATTAATAGATTTTTTTTTACATTTATTTCAACATAATTTTATTATTTTAATTTTCAACATTTTACAACTTTTTTTAAATTTTTCAATTTCATTTTAAAGTAATTTCAGTAGTGGTGGCATTATTTTGCGAGTCCCGATGACTGGGAAGTCATCCTCGGTAACGCGTTGCCGCAAGAAAGATGCAGCCACCGCATGACGCAAAATAATTTTGTTTGTGAAAGATTGTCTGAGTCTTTGGGTATCTTCACTAAAGGTATCCAGGAGTCCAGACAGTCTTGCACAATGTAAAATAATGCTGAAAGAGACCCGTAGATGTAAAGGCGTCTTCGCTGGTCCTTTCAGCAAGTCACCAGAAATTCTCCAAGAGTTCCAGATGTCTTCAAAGATGAAGGATTCGTCCTTTGAAGTCCTGAAACCTGAGGAGAATAACATTTTTTTAAAGTCATTTACAGTTTCTAGTTTGTTTAATTTTAAAAATTCTAACCTTATTAAGCTCCAACTGCGTTCTTCGATACCTGCATTTGCAATTTTTTTTGGATTACCTGCGAAGCTCAGTTTAGTTTTGAAAATTGGTTTTTCAAAAATTATGGTACAAACTTTTAAGTGGCCTAAGATTTTTGAGTTTGACATTTTTATTTTTTTAAATATTTTCTTTTCAATTTAAATAATTTTAATTGTTTTTTTGTATTACTTTAAAAATAACATTTAATACCTGAATTTATAATTTTTTTCATCCCTTTTTGTACATAAACATTTTTGAATTATTTGTTTTTTGAAAAATTGAATTGAATATTCAAAAACTTTATTTTTTTTATTTTTTATTGATCTCTGCTGAATTTGAATTCCATTCTTTAGTTTTTTTATTTCTCGGCGAGTTCTTAAGTGTTTTAACTATTCTGCCTTTGTCCAAAAATATAATAACTCACCTTAAATAGATTTTTTTTGTAAGTGCGTTTGCTGAGGCATGAGCACTAACAGACGAACTTCACTACACGATAGTTAAGGCACTATCTACGCTCGCTCTGAGGCACGATTTTTCAAAGGTTCAGAAACAGAATTGATCGATTCGATCTTAATAATTCTCTCAGTTATTCTGAAAACTTGAACTCTGTAGTTTCCGAACTGACAGACAGCATGCCAAATGAATTGGATAGGTCGACCAATGAGGTCGAAAATGAAAATGTAGATGTTCCACCACCTACTGGTGTAGCTAATGCTTTACCAATTGACCAAACCGCTGAATTAGCAGCGCGGATAGAAAGAACCATGATGACGAACCAAATAAAGTTGTTCGAAACATTTGACGTCTTCATGGGGAACGTTATCCAGACGCTTGAGTCACTAGGGATACAACAACAATCCCAACCTGGTGGATCGAATAGAAATCCGTTCAATAACGGTACCCATCAACGACAGGGTGAGGTACATCAGTCAACACCAGATGTTAGGCTTTCTACAGCTCCTTCATTGGCTTCCAGCAGTTCCACCGTCTGCCGATTAGATCGCTGGGACATTTCATACAATGGCATCGAAAATGTAAGCGATTTTCTTTTTAAGGTTGATCGGAAGAGAGCATCCTCGCCTTATACGGATGAACAAATTGTCGACAATTTTCATGTTTTGTTAAAGGATAGGCCGTGCAAATGGTATTGGGCCCATTTACGTAAGAATCCTAATGTTTCGTTTCCGGATCTTAAAACCGCCATGAAGAATTTGGCAGGTAAGAAAGCGATGTAGAGATTTACATGAGGGTACTCACTAGAAAGCAAGGTTTTAAGGGGTCGTTCGACGACTATTATAATGCTATCGCGAGCATGAACGATCGATTGAAAGAGCCTTTCGAAGATCGTAAGATGATGGACATCATCCGAAATAACACCAAGGACAAAATAGGTGAGATTTTGTTAGCGGCTGACTTAAAGAGCCTCCAACAAGCTCGAAATAAGGCTCGAGAAGCCGAACGATTTTTGGCTAAGCGCACTTCTGCTCCAAAAACTGTCCATGAGATCGCAGCCGGTGAAGATCAAAGTGCGATTTTCCGTGATGGAGAAGAAGTTTGCATTAGCCTACAATCGAAAACCGACTTCTACTGCCAATTATGTCTGCTGGAATTGTGGCCAAAAAGGTCATGCTTACCATTTTTGCCTGTCCAATATACGGACATTATTTTGTTTCCTTTGCGGGGAAAAAGGGGTCAACACTGTTGAATGTGGCAAGCAATCGGGAGACCAACCAGGGAACGAACGGCAGAGTGGCGAAATTCGTTCCACCAGGGATGCTCTGAACCACTCCCAAAAGTAAGTGATGATTCCAATATCTCCACCAAAACTACTGACGCGGATGTTCCAACCAAGATTTTGGAACGAAGCACCAATGTGAGTCTGGTAGATGTTGAGGCTCATCCTGCTGAAACCCATTCACTGAAATCGCTTCACGAAAGGAAAGTTAATTACTACAAAACTCGTCAACGAATTTTCGGAACTAGCCATACGAACAATGCAGCTAGCTTGCATATCCAGAAGTGTCGAAGTCGTTTTCGAAAACGAAGAAAATTTCGAAAACAAATTTTAGAATCCATCATTTCTTCAAATACAGATGGAAGAATGTATGCTTGCGTTCAATTAAATGGTGAATCTGTTTTTGGGTTGCTAGATAGTAGAGCTTCGATATCGGTACTAGGCAACGACTGTTGGGAATTGGTCAGGAAGATTGGTTTGGAAGTAAGGCCATATAAAAATGTTGTGCGAACAGCTGATGGCAAATCGCACAATATAGTCGGCTACTGCGAAATTGAAATTTCATATAACGTACTTACCAAACAACTTTCTTTCTACCTAATTCCCAATCTTACCCAGAAGCTTTATTTGGGAATGAATTTTTGGAGAGAGTTCCGACTTATGCCTCAAATATCGGAAATTCAAACTGACCTCACATTTGATGAAGATGAGGTGAACATTAAAGACTAGGCTGAGCTGATAGATCTTTCTCCAGAACAAAATCTAGAACTAGAAAGAGTCAAAAACTTATTTATTAACTTTGTAGTGTTAGGATTAGGAAAAACGAATCTTGGGTGTCATGTTGTTGACACCTATAATGCCGCTCCTATAAAGTCTCGACACTACTCGTTGTCTCCAGTTCGTCAAGAGGAAGTTTATAAAGAATTAAACCGCATGCTGGAGCTTGATGTTATCGAAGTTAGTAATTCCCCATGGAGTAGTCCGGTGGTATTAGTGAGGAAGCCAGGCAAGGTTCGTTGCAATGCGGGCCAAACGATGTGTTGGGTGATTGATCAAGTCATACCTGGTTCTCTTCGCGAAAATGTTTTCGTCTATCTGGACGATCTTCTGATATGCACTTCCGATTTTGAGTCCCACATGCGAATCCTAAGCGAAGTAGCTGCTTGTTTTCGTCGAGCGAATCTCACTATCAACCTCGATAAAAGCAAGTTCTGCATGCGAGAAATTAAATTTTTAGGATTCATAGTTGTTCAAGGTACATTGCAAACGAATCCTGACAAAATCAAAGCTATGATTAATTTTCCAGTACCTACTAGTGTCCGACAAGTTAGAAGATTTTTGGGAATGATCGGATGGTACAGGTGGTTCATAAGAAATTATGCCGACTTGGCAGCACCACTAACAGACTGCTTAAAAAAGAAAACGAAATTTGAATTGACACCTGAAGCCTTAGAGGCATTTCACAAGTTGAAAACAGCACTTTCATTTGCACCAGTGTTAGCGCAACCCGATTTCAAAAAACCATTTACGATTCAGTGTGATGCTTCTTCAGAGGGCGTGGGTGGTGTTCTCTCTCAATTCGATGAGGACGACAACGAAAAACCGATAACTTACATGTCAAAGAAGCTAAACAAATTACAGAAAAATTATCCGGTTACTGAGCAAGAATGTCTTGCAGCCGTCCTGAGCATACGCAAATTTAGGCCCTACGTTGACGGATTACATTTCACCGTAATAACAGACCATTCTAGTCTAAAGTGGCTAATGTCAATGAAAAATTGGAAATTCAAGGTTACAATTTTAAAATTGAACACCGAAAGGGATCGCTGGAATGGAAGAGATGGCTGCAAAAGTAACCGTAGAAGATAAAACTTTGATGTTTGGTGAAATTGACCTTAATTCGGTTGAGTTTGATTCGACACAATATTCCCTGCTGAGAGAGAACATCAACTCTATCAGTCTGAACTTCCTGATCTAGTAGTATCGGGAAAATTTATTTATAAAAGGGTTAGGTTTAGGACAGGTGAAGTAGACGAGGAGAACTCGTTATGGCGACTTTGGGTACCCGAAGCACTAACGCAACAATGCATGGAACTGGCACACGATACTAAGCTGAGTTGCCATAGCGGTTTTGCGAAAACCTATGCTCGCATCAAATCTAAATTCTATTAGCCTAAAATGCTCAAAGATATGAAAACTTTTGTGAAAGAGTGCGATATTTACAAAATGGTATAAAGCTCCAAACAGAACTCTTCGCCCACCTATCACGACACAAACAATTACTGAAAGACCCATGCAACGCTTATATATAGATTTTTTAGGTCCATATCCTCGTACGAAACGAGGTAATGTTTATGTCTTTATTGTTGTAGATCATTTCACGAAATTTACTTTTCTAAAGGCGATGTCAAAAGCAACATCTTCTAGAATCAACCAGTTTCTAGAAGTTGACATATTTCATACTTTCGGCACCCCTGAAAAGATTCACTCTGACAACGGACGTCAGTTTGTATCCAAGGAATACAAAAAAATTCTTGGCGAACTACGGCATACAACATGTGCGAACGGCTTTGTATTCTCCGCAGGCTAACATTTCCGAGCGGGTCAACCGCAGTGTACTAAGCAAGCTCAGAGTCCTGATATCGAAAGAGCAAAACGACTGGGACACACATCTATCCAGTATAGCGTGTGCTCTTAGATCCGATATCCATTATTCCTTAGGTTGCCAGCCATACTTCGCCCTTTTTGGTCAGACTATGGTGTATCACGGCTCATCCTACCAAATTTTGCGCGAATTGAAAGCTTTAGAAGACCCGGAGATGTTAGTCCTGCCGAATGCACTGAAAACCGCGCTTGCCAGACAGACGATGTCAGAGAATCTTTTCAAGGCACACGTTAAGACCAAAAATACTGATAACTCTAGAGCAAAGCATGTAACTTACCGCGAAGGACAAGAAGTTTTTCACAGGAATTTTGCTCAAAGCAAGTTTTCTTCAGGAATCAACGCCAAAGTTCTTCCCAAATTTGTAAAATGCCGAGTCCGGAAAGTTATTGGCAACTGCATGTACGAGTTGGAAAGTAGAACGGGAAAAGCTATCGGTATCTTCCATGCGAAGGAATTAAATCCTAGAATTAAAATAAAACATACCACAAAGTATCTTGTGGTGTCAAATATTGTTTAAAAAATTACTTATCTGACTAATTTGCATGTTTTTGGACCCGGCTAGATGATCCTTAAGTGGGTTCGCGTCCCACGTTGGTTAAATGTTGACGAAGACAAAGATCTCATTTTTTGGACTATGTTTACCTTCGTAGAATGTACATTTTTCACAAAACAAATGACCACATATTTTATTATTTATTTATTTATTATAACTGACGATCGACTTAATTGAATCAATTTGTTTTTATTTTATATTTAATGACTAATTCATCGCAAAATGTATCCTCTTAATGCGTGAAATAACTTTATTTAACCGTTTTGATTTTTAACATTTTTTTGTATTTAATATCCCGTGTAATACATTAATGACTTTAATTTATTTATTTAATTTATCTTGACCTTTCCATTCTTATTCGTGCAATAATAAACTGAGAAGTAAGCAATAGTACACAAAACGATTTTTCTTAACAACACTCGACTCGCAATGACAATATCCCGACGGCAAAACACATTTTTTATTTTTTTTTGATTTTAAGGTTATTGAAATCTGTAAATTTCACCATTTGTAAACAGAAGAACGAACGTATTTTTTTTTATTATATATTCCTGTTGTATTTCGATTATGTAGGTTAAATTAACGGAGCAACCATATGATTGTCTCTTTCACACTTCTGTTATCACGTTTTGATGTACTTGTTTTCGATTTTGAATGATAATTTCAAGACTATTTAACCACGTTACAAAAAAAGGTATTTTATTAAATATTAATTATATTTACATAATCAATAACAATAAAGTTATACTTAGCAAAGGTGGTGGTCATTGATGTGGTGTGCTGTGTGGTCTCGATCCAAGTGAAAGAGGTTTCCTTTTTTTACTTTTAATCAGCAGCTAGCAGCGAAGACAATTAGCACACTCATTGTAGATTTTCTATCCACGCATATTCGCACTAGTAATTGTTGTTGTAATTTGTGGATGCTGTTGCAACTTGAGAGTGAGCAAGCTGTGCAGGTAAGTTCACTACATCATTGACCAACACAAGTGCAGCAAACAGTGTAACAAATTTAAGTTAAGAAAGAGAATTTAAAGCAAAATTTTTTAAACAAAATAAACAGATTTGCAACAATATACGATGGGAGGTTGGTTTCCAAACATTCCGGCCCCCCTGGAACGAGTTTCAGGACATCGGTAGCAAAGCCAATTTTGAGATAGGACGAACATATGTTCCTGTTGCGGTTCGTACGTTGGCCACTCGTACCCTTTCATCTGTGCCAGGTTTGACCGATACGATTCGGCCCAAGATCCACTTCGTTGGTGGAAGATTAGGTTCCTTGATTACAACTAAGTCTCCAGGTCTAAGGTTGATTGTAGGTTTTGTCCACTTTGGCCTTTCTTGTAGAGATGTCAAATACTCGGTGTGCCACCGTTTCCAAAAGCCTTGCACCATGCTTTGGATATGATTCCAATTCGAGAGGCGGTTGATTGGAGTATCGATATTGCTCGGTTCAGGAACAGCTGTGAGTGGTTCACCTATACGGAAATGACCTGGTGTTAACGGGTTTAAATCAAAATCAGACACAGAACATAAAGGACGTGAGTTTAGAATGGCTTCTACTTGTGTTAAAAAGGTATATAATTCCTCAAATGTTAGAATTGAGCTTCCGATAACACGGCGCAAATGAAGCTTGACTGACTTTACGCCAGCCTCCTATAATCCACCAAAGTGTGGAGCAGAGGGAGGAATAAAGTGCCAAGATATGCTGTCCATGGCAAGGGCTGCAGTGACTGCATCATTATGGGATTGTGAAATAACAAGAGTATGCATCTCATTTAAGCATCTTCGAGCTCCATGAAAGTTCGTCCCATTGTCGCTGTAGATATTGCTACACTTGCCGCGGCGAGAAACAAATCTTCGCAAGGCTGCGATGAAAGCGTCTGTGGTGAGATCACTGACCAGCTCCAGATGTATGGCCTTCGTAGACATGCACACAAACACGGCAATATATGCTTTGGGCATCTTAGCTTTACGACATCGAGATAGCCTGATGGTGATAGGTCCCGCATAGCCACAACCTGTATTTGTAAATGGGCGACTGGGTTGAGTGCGATAGGATGGAAGATTACCCATAATCTGCTGCATGTTTCCCTTACGTTGCATAAAACACGTTTTGCACTTATGAACAATTTTGCGGATAAGATTTCGGCTACCCATTATCCAGAATTGTTGTCGAATGAATGCGAAAGTTTCAGATACTCCTGCATGGAGATATCGACGATGAAAATCTGTAATAATGAGGTTAGATATGGGATTAGATTTTGGTAAAATGATAGGATGTTTGATATTGAAGGATACGCTTGCGTTTTTTATACGTCCACCGATGCGAAGTAGCCCATCACTGTCCAAAATGGCGTTGTATCTCAAGAGATTCGATTTTGCAGGTAGTTGGTTTTTGGTTTGCAGGTGCAAGATGTCATCTTCAAAGAATAAAAGCTGAACGAATTTTAAGATGGCAATTCTAGCCCTTTGAATTTCAGGGTAGCTCAGACCATGAACAGCCCGAGGATTGGTTTTTGGTTGAAGGTTGGAAATATATCTAAAGATGTATGCAGCAACACGCTGCAGGCGACTCCAACTCGAAATCCTTCCTATCAGATCGTGAAAGACATGTCCATCAAACGACGCACGTGACGAGTGCATGCCTTTTGACTGATTTCTCCTCCAACTTAGCTGATTCCGCATTAAAGGTGCTTGGATAAAGGTTGGATTTTGGCCAACTGACTTCTGAATCGGATAACCAGGATGGACCGGTCCACCAAAGATTGTGACTGAATAAATTTGAAGGTGGTACACCACGTGATGCACAATCAGCAGGGTTCGATTCAGACGGAACATGTCTCCAAGCAGATCTGGGTAAGGTTTCCAAGATGGCAGCGGTTCTGTTGGCGACAAAGGTTGCCCACCTGCGGGGGCAATGAAAGCCAATGCAACACGATCTCAGAATCGCACCACGCAAATGTTCTAGGAATGTTAATGTTGAATGATGATTTTACGAATCGTATTAACCGAGCAAGCAAAACCGCACCACAGAGTTCAAGGCGGGGAATAGATACCGGTTTTAAAGGGGCTACCTTAGTTTTAGCAGCAACGATGACAACGTTCACTTTTCCGTCGGCAGATTTCGAAAGGGCATAGACTACCGCGGCGTACGCTAACGATGAGGCATCTGAAAATCCGTGAAGCTCGACAGTCTGTTCAGACGAAAACACATTACGCGGAACGCAAATTTTTTCGAAACATGGCAATTGTTCACGATAGGTTATCCATTTTTCCGCGAGATCAGTGGGAAGAGGATCATCCCAACCCAAAGTCAAAGACCAGAGATTTTGAAATAGCATCTTGAAAAGGATCACTGAAGGGGCCAAGAGCCCTAAAGGGTCAAAAATACTTGCTACTTCCGATAGCAAAGTTCTTCTGGTTATCAAGGGACAAGGCTTTGAAGTTGTTAGGCGATATGAGTACATATCGGACGCAGGATTCCAGTACATTCCCAATACTTTTATGAGTGACTGCGAACGTTCAGGGTCCACGAAAGAATACTCACAATCCTCAGGGTTTTGTTTGGCTAGTAGAGCCCAGCAGTTGGAACTCCATTTACGAAGCTGAAGACGAGCTTCTGATAGTAACGAGGTCAGTTCAGATTGCAAATCTAACAAGGTTTGGATTGAATTCCCGCCTGTCATCACGTCGTCAACGTAGACGTCACTAAGCAAAACCCGAGATGCATTTGGGTACACAGTTTTATAGTCCTCGGCGATTTGTTGTAACACGCGTACCGATAAAAATGGAGCCGACGCAGTGCCATAGGTTACGGTTCGTAGTCGATAATGTTCGATGTGATTATTTGGGTTTGACCGCCATACGATTCGTTGATAATCACAATCCTTCTCGTTTACCCATATTTGTCGAAACATTTTGACAATGTCAGCGGTAAACACATAACGATGTTGCCGAAACCGTAGACAAACACCAATTAGATCACGTTGTATAGGCGGACCGATTAACAACTTGCTATTCAACGACTGTCCATTTGAGTCTTTGACAGACCCATCAAAAACGACTCGAAGTTTCGTTGTCGAACTGTCCGGCTTAAAAACGGCATGATGGGGTAAATAAAATTGACTACATGGATTTTTTTGAATATCACTTTGAGGAATAAGTTCCATATGACCAAGGTCGAGGTACTCTTGCATGAATTCAGAGTATTGCCTATTCAGTTCAGGATGTTTTTTAAATCGACGCTCCATCGAATACAGCCGTGAAACCGCCGAATGCAGCGTACCTTCAAACTTTGGTAAAAGAGTTTTAAAGGGAAGCGCAACCACGTATTTTCCGTCGGAAGCGCGACTAAATGTTTGTTGGAAGTGTTTTTCAGCTGGATCATTAAAGGCATCAAACGAATTGTAAGAAGAGATATGCTCTAGCTCCCAAAATCGTTGGAGAAGAGCATCCAAGTCAAGAGCA
The DNA here is from genome assembly GCF_945859685.1 of Eupeodes corollae. Classification (NCBI taxonomy): domain Eukaryota; kingdom Metazoa; phylum Arthropoda; class Insecta; order Diptera; family Syrphidae; genus Eupeodes; species Eupeodes corollae. The sequence goes on from NC_079148.1 coordinate 82,755,236, forward strand.
GAATGATATGACGATAATTCGAAATTACCAGAGGTTGGATCAAAGAACTCTCCAGTGATAACCCATCCGAAGGAAGTATTTTGAGCGATAGGTTTACCTGGAGGTCCAACAACTTGGTCTGATTTCAAGATAGACCAAACCTTATCAGGCCCAAGAATCACGTCAACTGCACAAGAGAAGTTAAAGCCAGGGTCTGCCAGATCCAAGTTGCAAATATAGTCCAAAGTCGAGATATCAAACGAGTTAGACGGTAGATTTGAAGTCAATTTAGTCAAAACTAAGGCATCGACCGTCAAAAATGTAGAGCTATATCGAGAAAGTAGTTTCAAGGATACGACTCCCTTAGTAAACCCGGCTTCCATTGAACCTAATCCTAATACTGGTATTCGAGCGTGAGTTCGTCGAAGTCCAAGTTTTTGAACACACGATTCAGATATGAACGATGATTGGGACCCGGTATCCAATAATACACGAACATCAATGAGCTGATTTTTGTTATTTTCTAGCTTAGCAAGAATTGTTGGTAAAACTGTATGTTTTCGAAGGCTAAATTCACGAGAATGGTTACTGACCAAAGGTGTAATGGCATACGGATTAGGTGTCCCCGAGGACTGATTTTGTAGCGAAGCTGATGACGACGACGATGTCGATTGATTTGTTTGAGAAGGGTCAGATACCGGCGCAGAAATATTATTCGATTCATCCTGATGCACTTAGTAATGATGCCGAGCTTTGCATACGCGACATCGAAAAGTCGATCGACATTTTTTTACGGAATGACCTGACCGAAGGCAGTTAAAACAAAGCACGTTTGTTTTGGTAAAGTTTCTACGCGATGGAATGTCTAATTCAAGAAATTTTGAACACTGGTGTAAGAGATGATTGGTTTTACATAATGGACATTGCGAACTATTTTCAGAAGGATTAGCTATTAACGCTCGAATCGAACTTGCTGGCTTTCCACGCGATGATGATGAGGACAAGCGATTTAGAGTCTGGCATGACTCTAGTGCATCGCACCGACGCTCAAGAAATTCGATAAAAGTCGATATTGTCATATCCTCCCGAGACCCGACTTCTTCTGCCCAAGCATGTTTTGTTTCACCATCTAGTTTATTGAGCAGGATAAAAATAAGCCACGGATCGCGATTGTTCTTAGATAGTGCATTTAATCCCCGAATCACCTCATCCGCACCGTCCGAAATCTTTCGAAGTATTTGTGCATTTGGAGCGTTTATTGACGGTAGGGACAAAAATTTTTGAACAAAGGACTGAACAACTAAAGTTCCCCTATCAAAACGTTTTTCAAGTCTATCCCATGCTTCAGTGTAATTAACATCTGAAACCTTTATGTGTTGGATTAGATCAGCGGCCGTTCCGCTTAAAAAAGATTTTAAGTATTGAAATTTGTGAGTCGGTGATAAGTTTTCTTTTGTATCCACCGAACCCAGAAACAAATCACGAAAAGACGGCCAGTCCTTATAATCACCCGAAAACTTAGGAATCACAATTGGTGGCAGTTTTATTTTTTCAGTAGTTTTTGCCGAAGAATCTAACACGGCATTGTTTGAATTTTTAGAACTCCTTTCACGTATTGCTACAGTCAACCCCGCGTGGGCTTCGAAATATTTGTCTTCATATAACCCGAAATCAGTATTAAACTCCTCGGCCTCACCTTCCCCCACAAGCTGAAGACATTCATAATGTAGGGTAGTGAATTCATGCCATGCTTCAATCACCCTATTTAATCTAATTTCTAACATCTCCAATGATGTCAATTGTTCAATGGATGTTATAAATTCAACCGCACGAGTTAAAGTGGCCTTTGCAATACCACGCCTATGTTTTAATGCGTTCATATTTCACAAATATATAGAATGTTCGACGGTGAAATATAAAAGAAAAACAACCAAAGTACTAGTAATTAACTAAACAAAACCAGATTAATCAAATTGTTCAATTGTTCAAATGTATATATGCATATATTATGCAGTAAACCATAAGTACATTTAATGTTCTATTCATATATAATAATTTAATTATATATATATATGCAAACGATATTAGCCAAGAGGAACGCACGAGGTTTTCTTGCTATGAACATATACAATATATATGTACCACGAAAAGTCTACGAACGACTTTGCACTTAAATTTTTTTTTTTTTTTATGCACAAGATTAACACCGATTCAACTAATAAATTCGGCTAATGAAGGACCATATGTTTTCGATTTTGAATGATAATTTCAAGACTATTTAACCACGTTACAAAAAAAGGTATTTTATTAAATATTAATTATATTTACATAATCAATAACAATAAAGTTATACTTAGCAAAGGTGGTGGTCAATGATGTGGTGTGCTGTGTGGTCTCGATCCAAGTGAAAGAGGTTTCCTTTTTTACTTTTAATCAGCAGCTAGCAGCGAAGACAATTAGCACACTCATTGTAGATTTTCTATCCACGCATATTCGCACTAGTAATTGTTGTTGTAATTTGTGGATGCTGTTGCAACTTGAGAGTGAGCAAGCTGTGCAGGTAAGTTCACTACATCATTGACCAACACAAGTGCAGCAAACAGTGTAACAAATTTAAGTTAAGAAAGAGAATTTAAAGCAAAAATTTTTTAAACAAAATAAACAGATTTGCAACAATATACGATGGGAGGTTGGTTTCCAAACAGTATAATTGCTTTGTTTACATTTGGAATTGTATTTTTTTATCACATTTTGTTGCAGTTGATTGCAAAATAATTAAATAATTTCGAAGATAGTCTCACACTTAAACATCAACTTTAACTTGTATAAAATGACGAACGACACACAATCCGATTTAATATAGACAATCTACTCGGTGATTCGCATCTATATAGTACAACGACGCGCAGCTCCGCCGCCGCACACTGGGGCAAAACACCACTAAAGCTGGCATTTAATACAATTTTAAAGTTGAGCTTTGATTAAAACTACCGTTTTATTTTCGTTGTAAATATGATAGAGAATACAAAATTAGAACGCGACAGTTAATTGGGAGCACGTGGTCTTTGCCAAATCGTCAAGAATGGAGCATTTGGTAATTTTTTTTATCGAAGCCAGACGTGTTTTTTTTGTTTTGAGTGACAAAAGTAAATTGGGTGCAATTTTCAAAAAAAAAATTATAAAAAAAAAAAAAAATACAATGGAATCAGTAAGCTCAGGTGTGTTGATTTTTTTAAACTTTTTTAAGAAGTTTTTTATTTTTGTGTTTTTAATATGTGGTTAAATAAAAAAAAAAAAAATTGTTTGTGTTAATTTTTGTATTTAGTTAATTATCTAAGCGTTTTAGATGTGTTGGCCGTCACATGACGTTAAGTGTTGTATCAATTTGTGACAAGTGGTTTGTCTAGTTTTAGAATCTGTAAAGTTTTTTTGCAGATATTTGCAGTCTTAAGTACAGTTGATTTTTTTGTTGGTGACGTCACTCTCGAAAAAAATATCGATTTTTTTTATTTATTTCATTTTAATTACTTCTTAGACCGAACAACTTCCAAAACTTTGTCGATTACAAGGGAAGAGCTGTATAATATAATGAAAAGTTCAAATTTGAAAGGATTAGACAGTCAGATTGAGTTTTTAAGGGAAGAAATTCAAAAACGGGTCCGATGCAGCGATGCTTCCAAAAAGGATATTAATGACAAAGTGACGGAGTTCAAATCGAAATTTAAATCACGCTGGGAAAAAGCTTATCGGAAGGAAGCAACATTCTTGAAAACAAATACTGCGTGGCTGAAAACACCTTTGCTTTTTAAATTTTCTGTTGAGTCTAAGCGTGGTCGACCAAAGGTTGCGTTTGAGGAATCATCAGAAAGATCAAAACGTCAGAAAACGGAACTTTTGAGAAAGTCCACGTCTATCGCGGAGTTGACTTACGCAGCTGAAATGGGTTTGAGAGCTTCTGGGCAGATAGATGCTGCAAAGCTTATGCGTGACGTGACAATAAACCCAAATCATGCTGAAAAATGCAGAAAAGCTTTGAGAGACTCAATTGAACCTACTTCAATTACTGGGGAAGAAGCCTTAGCAATGGTTGTTGAAGCAAATCTGTCACGCTTTCAATACGAAATTATACGATCTAAAGCCCCCAAAGTATTTCCTTCGTACAAAGTAGTTCAAGAGTGCAAAAAAAGTTGTTATCCGGAGCCTGAAAATATGAGCATATCAGAAATGTCTGTATATACGAATTTACAAAGCTTGCTAAACCTTACAGTTTCTCGTTTGGTAACTGTTCAAAAAGATGTAATCCAAACTCTTATGCATGAAGAACTCAAAACTATAAGCTTATACTCCATGTGGGGTTTTGATGGCAGTTCAGGCCACAGTTCGTATAAGCAAGCGTTTCATGGACTTGACGCCGATGACTCATCTGTTTTCATTACATGTGTTGTTTCTCTTCGTTTGATATCAGGTGAAAAAATAATCTGGCAGAATCCTCGACCGAGTTCAACTAGATATTGCAGGCCTCTTAAAATTGAGTTTCTCAAGGAATCGGCTCCCGTATCTGTAGCAGAAAAACGAAGAGTGGATAGTCAAATCAAAGAGCTCCAGCCTAGTCAAGTTAAAGTTGGTGAAAATACTTTCAACGTTGAACACAATTTATTATTCACAATGATAGATGGAAAGGTCTGTAACGCCATCACTGAAAATTCCTCTTCACAGAAATGTTTTATTTGCAATGCCACATCAAAAGATTTTAATTCCATTGATGCATTGATAAATAGACCAGTAAAAACTGATAATCTTCAATTTGGTTTATCTGTGTTGCATGGCTGGATCCGTTTTTTCGAATGTCTACTTCACCTTTCATACAAATTAAAAATAAAACAATGGCAAGCTAGACAAGAAGAGCATAAAAAAATCGTTGCTGAAACGAAAAAAGAAATACAAAAGCAGTTTCGGGAGCGTTTGGGTCTGATCGTTGACAAGCCAAAGCCGGGCTTCGGAAATTCTAATGACGGAAATACCGCCAGGAGATTTTTCGAAAATGCCGAAATCTCAGCTGATATTACAAAATTAGATGTCGATTTGATAAAAAAAATGCATATTATCATGACAGTGGTTGCTTGTGGTCATGAGGTCGATTGCAAAAAATTTCGGGAATTTGCCCATGAAACTGCGAAATATTACGTTGCTAAGTATCTTTGGTACTATATGCCTCCTACAGTCCACAAGTATCTCATTCATGGAAATGAAATTATTTCAAAAGCTTTATTGCCTATAGGACAGCTAAGTGAAGAAGCTCAAGAAGCACGCAATAAAGACTTCAAAAATTATAGAGAACATCACTCCCGAAAAAATAGCCGGAAAAACACAAATGCAGACATTTTTAATTTGTTCCTATTGTCATCGGACCCCGTTTTAACAAGTCTGCAAAGAGTTCCAAAAAAAAAACTTCAATATCTGCCCCAGGAAGCAATCAACTTACTAAAATCCCTAAACACACCAAATCAAAGTGGCATTGATCTGACAAATGAGAGTGATGAAGACGAAGAAGAATAAATTTGTATTTCTATTATTTATCTTAAATGTTAATTAGTACAAAATATGTATATATATGATCCAAATTGTAACGTTTTTATAAAAAAAAAATTAAAAAAGGAGTTTTTATTGGGCGTGTCTTCATTTTTTTTAAATGTGCAAACTATCATGCTCTAAGTAACCGTGCAGAATTTTCAAAATTTTGAAATTTTCAAATTTTGAAATTTCAAAAAAAGTGGGCGTTTTAGTAGGCGTATCGAGTGGTCGGGTTTAAAAATATCTTATGAATGGTCTCCCAAGCTATCGTGCAAAATTTCAGGTTCCTAGCTGTAACGACTGATTTGATGCCACAAATTAGGGCATTCTGCCCCAGTGTGCGCCGCCCGAAAGATTTAGCCAAATCACGACTGACATGTAGGTACGTACGTGGGTTCGTTTGCATATTTCTGGCAATATCCTCGCCAGAAAAAAGCAAAGCCCTGTTACACATTGACCTTATTTATTTACTTTCTTTATTTATTAAACACTCAAAAGACGACGAGTTAAACATTAAAGGAATCGACGACGACGACTGACGATATAAACAAAAAAAAATGATTGTAATTCTTGACTTTTCAAACTGACATAAAATTTGTTTTAACAACACAAACAAAAATTTAAAAAGGTAATTACATAACTCACAAAAGCAGTGGAATTAAGAGACAAAAGGGGTAAAGGAAATAAAGAAGATATAGGTATAATTTTTCAATTTACATATGTATATAAATATATATTATGTATATAGCTAAATATAGATAATTAAAATTTTTTTTGTCGTAAAAAAAACCTAGGAGCTTGAGTTCATAGACAGGAGGATTGTTTTCAGTTCCCTGTCTGGAAAAAAAATCCAGAAACATTACAACAAAACCAAAAAGAAACTAGCCGCATACCCAAGACTGTTGCAGAAAGCGGAATTGGAGCAAACCGGTAGCCATGGGTGATAAGGCTCCGGTATCAGTCGTTCTTTGGCTTCCACACAGAGAAGAAGTAATAAGCAGCTAAATTTAAATTAAAGAAGTGCATTTATAGTGTTTGCTATTAAGAAGCCAGTGAGTCAGTTAATTATTAACTAATCGGCAGCCCAGTGGAGGTGGCGTCCGGAAACAAATCCAAGGGTCGTGGGTTCGAGTCCCAGGCTGAGTCGACGAAAAATATAATTGCTTTTTCTCATAATAGAGAAATTGTAGATTTTATCAGTTGGGAGCAAAAAGAAATGGAGAAGGAGAAAAAGTAGGGGTATCGAAAGATACCTCTGCCAACATATCATTGCGGTGGTGCCAGCAGCGGTACCAAAAAGAGCCGCAACAACATCAGGTCAGGCATCTGACCAGTGGATGAAGGCTACAAACAACAAAAAAGAAAGATAAAGAAGCATATCCCAAACAAAGTGGAGAGGACCAACTCTGCTAAGCGGCGGGACATGCGGAAGGAAATGGAGAGTGGTAAAGGAGGAGTTACCACCGAGAGCGAGTTTTCAGACTACGCCGAGTCTGAAAAAACTGAATACGTTTCCAAAGGTGGAGAGGGGCTCTTCAGGCCTCCGAATATGGATTTAATCCTATCGGAGCCAGAGCCAGTCCCGCCGACAACGAAGGCTTTGGAGGTAGTGGCGGACCTCCAAGATGAAACCGAACTGGTGCAGGCCCTGCAAACCAAACAGGCAGCTATCAGCCAGTTCGAGTAAAGTCTCAACAAGCTCAAGGAGGAAATAGAGCCCCTCCTCACTGCACTTAAGCTGAAACAAGAGGCGCGCCGACAGGAAGAGGCAGCGCAACGCCAACTGCAACAACAACCACAGCAGCAAAAACAGCCACAACCCAAGCCCGCTCCCAAAAACACAGGAGCGGAGCAAAATAAAAAGAAGCCAGCAGCAGTGACAGGCCCAATTGCTGATGGCCCATCGATCTCGGCTAAGGCCAAACAGCAGCAACAACAACAGCTACAACCAAGGCACTAGGAGCAGCAGAAACAGCAGCAGCAGCAGCAGAAGCAGAAGCAGCAACAACAACAACAATAGCAACACCAGCAACAACCACAGCCCAAAAAAGAGAAGGTGCCACAAATTAGGACCTATCGGGTTGACCTGCAGGACCTGAAACAGGTATGTAAGTCGACCACTAAGGGCAAATTTGTAATAAAGGTTTTGAATGACAACGAAAAGCGTTAATCGGTACAGTGCTTCTCACTGGCCGAATACAATTTACTTAAAGGCGTGCTCAAACAGGCCACCGCTGAGTTCTTCAGCTACACGCCTAAGAGCGAAAAATTCAAGACGGTCCTTCTGAAGGGCATAAGTTCCTGCAAGGAACCAGAGGAGCTCTTAGCTGAGCTCCGGCAAAAAGCCACGGACGATCTCGATTTTATCGGGGTCAAGCCTTTTACTACGGTGAAGTCCAGGCGAGGGGGTTATAGGCTGCCAATGTTCCTGGTAACATTATCGCCCCAAAGCAGTTTTGATAGTGTGAAGAAAATCACATCTCTCGACTATCAAACTGCACGCTGGGATAAATTAAAAAGGCACGACGGCATTTTACAATGTACGAAGTGCCAGAGGTTTGGCCATGCCAATGCCAACTGCAATATGCAGTTGCGTTGTGTCAGGTGCGGAGAAACCCACAAAGTAGGAGAATGTAAGCTGGGGAATGAGCGGGTTGAGGATTTGACCCTGCTCAAGTTTGTCCTTTGTGGAAACCAAGGGCACCCGGCTAGCTATAGGGGTTGCCCTAAGGTCCAAGAAATTAAACAGAAACAGGCCAGTCAAAAAGCCGAAATAAGTCGAAAAGTTCGACAGGCTCCAATATAAAAATTCGTAGATCCCAAATTCTCTTACGCCCAAATGGTGTTAGGGAATGGGAACACGAGACAGGCTCCACCAACTGTTGCCCCAAAGGCCCCTGTACCTAAGGCACCAGAGGTGCAGCCTGACATTGTAGCCTTGTTGTTGAGCATTCAAGGTCAACTAACAGGACTGCAAAGTCAGATAAAGGAGCAAGGCAAAAGGGTAGATCATCTCTACTCTTTGTTGCCTGGCCTGGTGCATTTTAGACCATAATGGGCGCGCTGCCGGAGACGCGCCTTAAAGTCCTTGCTGTGAATGTTAATTCGCTGATTATGATTGAACGAAGAGCCAATATGTTCCAATTGTTGAGAAGACTACAGTCCCGATGTGTTTATGGCTAGCGAAACTAAGCTAAACCACAAACACAAATTGACTCATAAAAATTACAATAGCGTAAGAAGAGACCGGCTCGACTCCACTCAAGGGGGCGGTGTCACTCTCTTTATACGAAAAGGCATTAATTATAAAGTCATATACAACAATGAATTGCGAAAGCTCAAGACGCTAGAAGTTTGCGTTGTATGCATCTTTCTCTCTCAAGGAAAGCGGATGTATATGATTGCGGCTTATGCGGCTGGAGCTCCGCAGATCACTTACTTTGCATCAAAACTCGAGATTCTTTTTAGGGAACTTAAACTGAGCTTATAAGAAAACTATTTCATCTTGGCCGGTGATTTGAACGCAAAACATGAAGATTGGGGAAATCAACATAGTAATCCCAGAGGTAATCATCTTTTTAATTTGATGAATCTTTACAGCGTTGAATATGGCGTCGACCTGCTGGCTACTGAAAGGCCATCGTATCCAAGAAGCGGCTCCTTTCTGGACCTTTTGCTGTACGACACCAGACTGACAGTTACAGACAAAGTGGGTAATCACCCTCGAAACTGCTTACAGACAGTCGAGTACGACAGTGATCACTGCGGACTGGCTGCTGTAATGCAGGTTCCGAACGAACGCGTGGAGTTGGAGGAATACGTTCCAACGCATTCTTACAATTGCAGTAAGATGCGGTGGCCTCGTTTCACCAATGCCCTAGCGAGAGAACTTCGTTCGAGTGACATAGCCCCACCAAACAACAGAAACCTGAAAAATACAGAAATTGACCAACACTTACAACAGATGGACGAAACAATAAAACGAACGATGGAACGGACAATCCCAAAGTACAAAGAACGGGACCAAATGGACGCTTACAGAAACTCGACAATTGACTCACTACATTGGCACAAGAGTGGCTTACTGACAAGACTCAAAAACTTGCACAGACGACTTACAGACCCACGCGACTTGGAGGTTAGGGCACTGAAATCGTCAATAAAAAATGTCAATCTGTTGATTAAGGAGAACTACAGGCTATCAATTAACAAGTACTGGGACCGCAAGATCCGGTCAGTTAATTCGAGTGACCCTAGTATGTTCCCCAAAATCAACAAGATATTCAGGAAAAAAAAAGATAATGACCTTCCGTGTCTTAAACTCCAAAGAACTGAAGAGAACAGAAACGTACTCAGGACAGCGCAAATAGATCCAGAGGAAGCCATCTTTGACGATGACTTTTACATAATTGAAGATCCGAAGGAAAAAGTGGAGGCGGTGGGAGCTGCTTTCCAGCAAGTGTACAAGGTGAATGTTAGCATTCGCCCCAACCACGACCTGGAAAACAGAGCCCTACTTAATCACTTTTACCTCCGTAATGATATCACACAATGGCGATCTGAGAACCGCGGTTTCATGCGGTTCAATGACGATTCCTTGGCAAATGCCATAATCGCCGAGCAAACGGGACCAAGTCCCTTGTTAGTGACGAAGGTTGAGCTTCAGCTCATCTTCAACTCAATAAAAAACAAAAAGTCAGCAGGTGTCGATGGTATATCCAACGTTGTACTAAGACATTTACCGACGGAAGCAATTGACATTTACACCACACTCTTCAACAATGCACTGAATAATGCATATTATCCAGTGCATTGGAAGACTGCTGTGGTTCATCCTCTCCCGAAAAACGGAAAGGACAACTCCAACCCGTCAAATCTTCGGTCGATAAGTCTTCTTCCGAGCATCAGCAAAGTTTTCGAAAAGATCATTAATAGGGCTCTGACTAAGTGGGCTGCGGACAACAAAATAATTCCGGATAAACAGTTCGGGTTCAAGGCGGGTCATGACACAATTCATGCTGCGTCTAAACTCGTTTCTGATATCCAATGGAATAAATCAAAACAACAATGCAATGGTGCTGTTCTGGTTGATTTGGAAAAGGCCTTTGACACCGTATGGTTAGAGGGTCTTTACCTAAAACTGAGCAGGCTTGGCATTGTTGTATAAGATGTCTGTTAGTGCATTCTCTAATAGCATATATTGATATTGTACTGTACTACTCTAGATGTATATACACATAGCACACACGAGTCATGAGGAGAGAACGACGAGTCGAAGCAAGACCGTCTTAGAGGAAAGAACTGCCTGGCTGTGTGATAAAATTATAGATTAAATAAACCATTCCGATATATATATAAGTCTAAGCGTGTTTCATTATTTGGCCGAATAGCTAAATACTACATGGCGCAGCGGGTACAAAATCGAAGTTGAACTAAAATCAATTTATTAAAAAAAAAAAAAAAAAAAAAAAAACCAACACAAAATTTAAGTGACGTGAAAGAAGATAAGAGAAACACGTGAAAACAGCAACTATGGACTTCCCAAAACCAGAACACTTGAATCTTGACGGCAATCTGAAGGAGAATTGGAAAAGATTCAAATCACATTTCGAGATTTATTCGACTGCAACAAAAACTGATGGTGAGGATGAAAAAATACAAGTGGCAAGATTTCTGAGCTGTGCGGGCACAGAAGCTATAGAACTCTTTCATACCTTTGAGCTTAGTAGTGACGAGCAAAAGAAAATTGAAAAAGTTAAAGCTAAGTTTGAGGAATACTGTAATCCGCGAACGAATGTGGTATATGAAAGGTACCGATTTTACATGAGAAATCAAAAGGAAGGTGAACCTTTTGACCATTTCTTGAAAGAGATATCAACTCTGGTAGAAAGCTGTAGCTTTGGAGATGAAAAGAAGTCCATGCTGAGGGACAGAATCGTCATTGGAATAGCAGACCATATCATTCAAGCACAACTTTTGAAAACGAGTGAGTTGACCTTAGAAAAGGCAGTGGACACGTGTCGAGTGGCGGAGATGACAGGAGTGCAAAGCAAAATCATGCAAGGAGAGGCAGTATCAGGGAGAACAGCATCCGCAGTGGATGCAATTGGAAAAGAAGGGGGAAGTAGAAACAAGGCAGAATACCATCCTAAAAGTAGTAAAAATAGTGTTCCTTCTAATTTCAGATGTAAAGAGAATGCACAGCAGTTAGAGAAATGGGGCGAGGGAAGGGGACAGTTCAGCAAAATCAAATGCACATTTTGTAGCTACACACATTTGAAGGGCAAGTGCCCAGCGTATGGAAAAAAATGTGCCGCGTGTGGAAAAGTTAATCACTTTGCATCAATGTGTAGGAAACAAAAACTTGTGAGTGATGTTGCGGTTTTGCAAGAAGATGATGATTACGATAGTGATGAATTATTTATTGATGCAATTAAGTCGTATAAATCGAAAAACACGTGCTGGACTAAGTCTTTGACAGTAGAAAATACAGAGGTGATTTTTAAGCTAGACACAGGGTCGCAGGTAAACATTTTGCCAAGGAAATTGTTTGACAAAATAAGAACTCAGAATAGGCTCAAGAATTATGCTGTGAAATTGGAAGCTTACGGGGGTTTTAGACTTGAGGTAGTTGGAGCGGTAGAGTGTGAGGTTAAGGACGGAAACAAAAAATATAATATGCAGTTCGTAGTGGTGGAAAAGGGATGTCAGGCATTGCTAGGTTTGGAATCATGCATGGAATTAGGGGAAGTGGCTCGTATAGACAGTATAAGTCAAAGTATGAAAGAGAAGTTTATAAAATTGAATGAAGATATATTTGAGGGATATGGATTTTTCCCAGACGAATGTCGATTAGAGCTTAAAAAAGATGCACAACCAGTGAACAAGTTAAGGAGACATTAGGTAAAATGGAAAAAAGGGGTGTAATTTCAAGAGTTAATGGGCCATGTGAATGGTCTCATCAGATGGTAGTAATAGAGAAGAGGGATGGGACCTTAAGAATTTGCCTTGATCCAAAAGAGTTGAATGCGGCCATAAAAGATGAAAGGTGCATGCTACCTACATTTGAAGACTTTAGAAATGCAATGAGAGATTACCAAATATTTACGGTATTAGACTTCAAAGAAGGATTTTGGCAGCTTAAACTGGATGAGAAGTCAAAGAAGTTGACAGTATTTAGTACACCATACAGTGGATGCTATAATTTTAATGTGTTGCCGTTAGGAGTAAAAGTAGCAGCAGAGATATTTCAAAAAATAAACAACAAATATTTTGGGGCATTGCCAGGAACATTTGTTTTTGTAGATGACTTGATAATAGGTGGGAAAAACAGTGAGGAACATGATGAAAACCTGAGTAGAGTACTGCAGAGAGCCAGGGAGTTAGGAATTAAATTTAACAAAAAGAAGGTGCAGTTTAGAGTGGAAAAAGTAAGGTACTTGGGACATATATTTTCAGCTGAAGGTACGACTCCAGATCCGGTAAGAGTTGAAGGGATCAAAGGTATAGAAAATCCAAAGAACCAAAAAGATTTACAGAAAATTCTAGGAACAGTTAATTACTTAAGACCATTCATCCCCAAGCTGGCCGATATGATAGCACCATTTAGAGACTTATTAAAGAAAAATGTGGTGTTCACTTGGAATGAATTCTATGCAGGGGCCTTAGAACAAGTTAAACAAGCAATTGAAAAAGCAACAAAATTAAATACGTTCAACCCATCCCTACCGACAGTTATACAAGCTGATGCTTCAAAAGATGGTTTAGGCGGCTGTCTTATGCAACTAGGAAAACCGATTTGCTTTGCTTCGAAAAGCCTCACTCAGACAGAGACCCACTACGCCCAGATTGAGAAGGAACTATTAGCCATAGTTTTCGCATGTAAGAAATTTCATGAATATATCTATGGGTGAAAAGACGTATTGTATACAGATCATAAGCCACTTGTATCAATCATAGATAAGCCGTTAGGAAACAATTATTCAACACGTTTACAAAGAATGAAAATTAAAATTATGATTTATGACTTAGAAGTGAGATATTTACCAGGAAAGGAGATGCATATAGCAGACTTGTTATCACGTAGTTCGGGAATGGATAAGGAGATAAATCTAGAGGATATAAGAACAGAATACATACATTCAGTTAGTTTAGGAGAAAGATCAAAAAATTTGTATAAAAGAGAAACAGAAAAAGATAGTGTATTAAAGCAATTAACTAGGTATTATAGAGAAGGTTGGCCGTTGTCTAAAACTAAAATACCTGAGCAGTTAAGGTTCTTCTGGACTATAAAAGATAAATTGTATGAAGATAATGGATTAGTATTTTTGGAAGAAAGAGTATTTGTCCCAAAAAGCCTCATAAAGCATGCACTAGACGAGTTACATAGGAATCATTTTGGAATATCAAAAACTATAGCACGGGCTAAAGGTATATTTTACTGGCCATATATGAATAGAGACATTGAAAATGTGATAAGTCGATGTCAAGTGTGTGAAAAATTTAGAGCCGCGAACCCACAACATAAAATGATATCTCGAGAAACACCAGAACTACCGTATCAAAGAGTAGGTTGCGATATTTTGGAATTTAAAGGAAAGCCATTTTTGGTCATAGTAGACTATTTATCAAAATGGTTTGATCTTAAGGAACTAGACACAAAGTCAGCTAAAAGTGTCGTTAGGGTGATGAAAGAAACGTTTTCGGTGCATGGGATACCAGAAGAAGTAGTTTGCGATAATCAGCCATTCAATTCATATATATGTAGGCAATTTGCAAAAGAATGGGATTTTAAATTCACGTACGCAAGTCCATTTTATCCAAAATTAAATGGAATGGCGGAAAAGGCCGTGCATACCGCAAAGTCGATTTTGAGAAAATGTTTAGAGAGTGGAGGAGACCTTTATCTTACTCTGTTAGAATATAGGAGTACAAAACTTGCTCATTTGGACTTTTCACCATCACAACTGTTAATGAGTAGAAACTTAAGAACTAAACTCCCAATAGCAAAGAATCAGCTTAGGCCTAGAATATTAGAAACAGAAGATCTAATTAAGATGCAGCAAATTAAATTAAATCAGATAAACTACTATAATAGGAGAGCGAATAGAAAAGAATTAGAACTTAATAAAGGAGATAACGTGGTGTACAGAAAAGGAGTAGTTTGGGAGCCAGCTAAAATAAAAGAAAAAAGTAACAGTCCAAGGTGGTATGTGCTACGCACTGAAAACAATAAAGTAATTAGAAGGAACTCAGAACATTTGCGTAGATCATATAATGAACCAAAATTTAGAAATTTAAATGAGGAAGAAGAAAACATGCATAGGACCATAAACAATAGCGACTTTATGAAACAAGATTTAGAACAGCAAGGTGTTTCTTCGGAAAATTCAAAACAGGACATTAACATACCACAAAGTATTCCATCCTTGCAAACGCAAAATCACTACCAAACTCGCTATGGGCGAAGCGTTAAAAAGCCAATTTTTTTGGGAGATAAACGTATAAAAAAAAAAAAAAAATGAATTTATGATTGAAATACTTAATATATAAAAGAACAAAAGTAGTGTTAGTTACAAAATATGCATCAAAAAAAAAAAAAAAAAAAAAAAAAAAAATAGAAAGAATAGAAAGTATTTGCAAATATGAACAAAATGAATTCGCGTGTAAAAAAGGGGAGATGTTGTATAAGATGTCTGTTAGTATATTCTCTAATAGCATATATTGATATTGTACTGTACTACTCTAGATGTATATACACATAGCACACACGAGTCATGAGGAGAGAACGACGAGTCGAAGCAAGACCGTCTTAGAGGAAAGAACTGCCTGGCTGTGTGATAAAATTATAGATTAAATAAACCATTCCGATATATATATAAGTCTAAGCGTGTTTCATTATTTGGCCGAATCGCTAAATACTACAGGCATAAGCAAGCCATTGTTGTATATACTTTATGATATGCTTAACGGTAGAAAGTTTTTTGTCAAAAGTGGCAATGTAACTTCTACCACAACATTGTCAATTAAAAATGGTCTTCAACAGGAAGCGGTGAATTCGCCGATTCTCTTCAGCATTTACACCAGCGATCTGATAGGTAGTCTTACAAAGGCAACGATCTAATTGCGTACAGAACGGCCCGAAAGGTTGAGGTTATTAGAATTCTCTTGCAGCGTGATTTCGACAAGATTCAGCGATATTGCGACGACTGGAAACTGAAAATAAATGTCCAGAAGTCAGAGACAATTTTGTTCCGGACTCCGTTGGCTAGGGCCACGAGGGATACGTGCAAGAATTGGCGCAAGATTGTCATCGTTGATCTTCACCGGCAGCCATTAGCGAGCAAAAGCGTAGTGAAGTACCTCGGTATCTGGTTAGATCAGTATTTATATTTCGACAGACATATAAATGCTGCTCTGACCAGGGCCAGAGGAGCCTTCGCTCTGACGAAACGGCTGTTTTTTAGCAGTCGGCTTGACCCCAGAGTGAAGGTAATTTGCTACATGGCCCTCATACGGCCAATGATCGTTTATGGTTGTCCTGTGTGGTTCAACGTTGCCCCTTCCCAGATGGAGAAAATTCGGGTGTTCGAGCGGCAGTGTTAAAGACGCTGTACCGGCTTATATCGAACAGCCGAGTCTTCCTATGTGCATTATTTTTCCAACGAGGTCCTATACAGCGGGGCTGGAATCAACAGAATTGACAATTTCGTGATAAAACTCGTTCGAGGTCACATTGTAAGAGCTATGTATTCGACCAACAATTTAATTTTCGGGGCGTTCTATCCGAACGACGGGTATTTTGAAAGTGCACGCTTGAGCGGGTTCATTCCACCAGAGGCATTCCTCTTTTTAGACAAATGCGGTCTGATACAGGATAGATTGGCAGTTCCGTTAATCTACCACGTCAGACGAAGAACCGTGGATAGGCGACTCCCGTACAGTCGGGACGTCATGGCACAAGGCGGAGCAGAGCTCCTTCGTTTCAGTAGGGCTGTGTCCGAACGGGACCGAACTGATAGGCTGAAGCAGGAGAACCAGTTTTGGTGGCTTCAATCGGCACTTGATATTGGGTAGTCGGGATGGGGTTTTAAGCCTTGGCCGGCTTACATAGTTGTTTTATAGTTTTAGGGTTTAGTTTTAAGTAGAATAGGCATTGTGGCACAAAAAAAAATAGAAAAAAAAATAAAAAAAATACAAAAAATACAAAAAATACCAAAAAAAAAAAAATTAAAAAAAAGAACATTAAAATAAAAAAAAAGAAACATGGAATATAAAAAAAAAGACAACAAAATATAAAAATAATGTTAGATAGTTAGATTTGCTGCTGTGGTTGTTCTAGATTTAAGTAGTTTATAGGTAGAATAGGTAGTTTAAGTTAGTTTTAAGTTTTATTTTAGGAGTTATTTTAAGTAGTTTGTAAGTAAAAATAAAAAAGGATATTGACATTAGTTTTTTTTTCAACTTTTCTAATAAATACAAAAATAAATAAAATTTAAATGAAGTAAAATAGATCTTAGGGCCGAAAGGCATTAGTTTTAAGTGTTATAGTTTAACTTAGAGTGTCCGTATGGGACCATTAAGTTAGTTGTAAGTTATGGATAATTAGGCTAGTTTTATGAATTTTTGTCTAGCTTTAAGATAGGTTTAAGAATGAATTAATAAAAAATGAATTATAAAAAAAAAAAAAAACTGGCATCCGAACACAACTCCAAGGGTCGTGGGTTTGAATCCCGTGCGGAGTTCACTAGAAATCTTGAAGCTTTTTTTTCACAATCGTTAAATCGTAGATTTTATAGATTGGGAAAAAAAGCAAATGGAGAAGGAGAGGAAAGCGGGGGTATCGAAAGATACCTCTGCCAATACATCAGGCCACATTACTGTGGTGGAAGCGGTACAAAAAATCACCGAAACAACATCTGACCATTCAACGGACCAGTGGGCCATTGTTAAGAGAAAAAGGAAATCTCCAAATTTGGTAAAGCGAACAAATCCAGCCAAGCGGAACGCTAATAAAAAAAATGGAAGAAAAGACGAAAGGTGTGACGTCAGAGCTCGAAACATCGGAGAGTGACGACTCTGGGAGCCCAGATTACGTCTCAGACTATGAAGAAGGGCAGTTTAGGTCTCCGAAATATAGGAACAAGATCCTATCGGAGCCAGAACAGCCAACAAATAAATCGTTGGAAGGGGAGGTGGACCAAATCCTCCAAGAAGAGAAGCAACTGATGGAGGCACTGCAAACTAAACAGGCCGCCATCAATAAATTTGAAGACAGCCTGAAAAAACTAAAGGAGGAAATAGAGCCACTCCTCAGTCAACTCAAGCTTAAGCAGAAAGTGCGCCGGCAGCAAGTGGCAGCGCAACGCCAACTGCAACAAAAACAACTTCAGCAAAAACAACAACCACAGCAGCAAAAACAACCACAACCCAAGCCCGCTCCCAAAAACACAAGAGCGGAGCAAAATAAAAAGAAGCCAGCAGCAGTGACAGGCCCAATTGCTGATGGCCCATCGACCTCGGCTAAGGCCAAGCCGCAGCAACAACAACAGCAGCAGAAACAGCAGCAGCAGCAACCGAAACAGCAGCAGCCGAAACAGCAGCAGCGAAAACAGCAGCAGCAACACCAGAATCAACCACAGCCCAAGGAGAAGGTGCCACCAATTAGAACCTATCAGGTTGACCTGCAGGACTTGAAACAGGTATGTAAGTCGGATACTAAGGGGAATTTTTTACTTAATATTTTGAACGAAAAAGAAAAGCGGTATTCGGTGCAGCGCTTCTCACTGGCCGACTACAAGCTAGTGAAAGAATTATTAAAAGACGCCACAGCTGAGTTCTTCAGCTACACGCCCAAATGTGAGAAATTTAAGACGGTCCTTCTGAAGGGCATAAGTTCCTGCACGGAACCGGAGGAGCTCTTAGCTGAGCTCCGCCAAAAAGCTATTGACGATCTCAATTTTATCGGGGTCAAGCCTTTCACTACGGTGAAGTCCAGACGAGGGGGTTATAGGCTGCCAATGTTTATCGTAACATTATCGTCCCAAAGCAGTTTTAATAGTGTCAAGGGCATCAAATCTCTCGACAATCAAGCTGTACGCTGGGAGACATTAAAAAGGCACGACGACATTCTATAATGTACGAAGTGCCAGAGGTTTGGCCATGCCAATGCCAACTGCAATATGCAGTTGCGTTATGTCAGGTGCGGAGAAACCCACAAAGAAGGAGAATGTAAGCTGGGGAATGAGCGGGTTAAGGATTTGACCCTGCTCAAGTGTGTCCTTTGTGGAAACCAAGGGTAAACGGCTAGTTATAGGGGTTGCCCTAAGGTCTAAGAAATTTAACAAAAACAGGCCAGTCAAAAAGCCGAAAGAAGTCGAACAGTTCGACAGGCTCCAATACAAAAATTCGTGGATCCCAAATTCTCTTACTCCCAAATGGTGTCAGGGAGTGGGAACACGAGACAGGCTCCACCAACGGTTGCTCCAAAGGCCCCTGTACCTAAGGCACCAGAGGTGCAGCCTGACATTGAAGGCTTATTGTTGAGCATTCAAGGTCAACTAACAGGACTGCAAAGTCAGATAAAGGAGCAAGGCAAAAGGGTAGATCATCTCTACTCTTTGTTGCCTGGCCTGGCGCAATTTAGACAATAATGGGCGCGCTGCCGGAGACGCGCCTTAAAGTCCTTGCTGTGAATGTAAATGCACTGATTAGGATTGAACGAAGAGCCAATGTGTTCCAATTGTTGACAGACTACAGTCCCAATGTGTTTATGGCTAGCGAAACTAAGCTAAACCACAAACACAAATTGACTCATAAAAATTACAATATCGTAAGAAGAGACCGGCCCGACTCCACTCAAGGGGGCGGTGTCGCTCTCTTTATACGAAAAGGCATTAATTATAAAGTCATATACAACAATGAATTGCGAAAGCTCAAGACGCTAGAAGTTTGCGTTGTATGCATCTCTCTCACTCAAGGGAAGCGGATGTATATGATTGCGGCTGGAGTTCCGCAGGTTACTTACTGTGCGTCAGAACTCGAGATTCTTTTTAGGGAACTGAAACTGAGCTTGGAAGAAAACTATTTCATCTTGGCCGGTGATTTGAACGCAAAACATGAAGATTGGGGAAATCAACATAGTAATCCCAGAGGTAATCATCTTTTTAATTTGATGAATCTTTACAGCGTTGAATATGGCGTCGACATGCTGGCTACTGAAAGGCCATCGTATCCAAGAAGCGGCTCCTTTCTGGACCTTTTGCTGTACGACACCAGACTGACAGTTACAGACAAAGTGGATAATCACCCGCGAAACTGCTTACAGACAGTCGAGTACGACAGTGATCACTGCGGACTGGCTGCTGTAATGCAGGTTCCGAAGGAACGCGTGGAGTTGGAGGAATACGTTGCAACGCATTCTTACAATTACAGTAAGATGCGGTGGCCTCGTTTCACCAATGCCCAAGCGAGAGAACTTCGTTCAACAACAGAAACCTGAAAAATACAGAAATTGACCAACACTTACAACAGAGGGACGAAACAATAAAACGAACGATGGAACGGACAATCCCAAAGTACAAAGAACGGGACCAAATGGACGCTTACAGAAACGCGACAATTGACGCACTACGCAGGCACAAGAGTGGCTTACTGACAAGACTCAAAAACTTGCACAGACGACTTACAGACCCACGCGACTTGGAGGTAAGGACACTGAAATCGTCAATAAAAAATGTCAATCTGTTGATTAAGGAGAACTACAGGCTATCAATTAACAAGTACTGGGACCGCAAGATCCGGTCAGTTAATTCGAGTGACCCTAGTATGTTCCCCAAAATCAACAAGATATTCAGGAAAAAAAACGATAATGGCCTTCCGTGTCTTAAACTCCAAAGAACTGAAGAGAACAGAGACGTACTCAGGACAGCGCAAATAGATCCAGAGGAAGCCATCTTTGACGATGACTTTTACATAATTGAAGATCCGAAGGAAAAAGTGGAGGCGGTGGGAGCTGCTTTCCAGCAAGTGTACTAGGTGAATGTTAGCATTCGCCCCAACCACGACCTGGAAAACAGAGCCCTACTTAATCACTTCCGTAATGATATCACACATTGGCGATCTGAGAACCGTGGTTTCATGCGGTTCAATGACGATTCCTTGGCAAATGCCATAATCGCCGAGCAAACGGGACCAAGTCCCTTGTTAGTGACGAAGGTTGAGCTTCAGCTCATCTTCAACTCAATAAAAAACAAAAAGTCAGCAGGTGTCGATGGTATATCCAACGTTGTACTAAGACATTTACCGACGGAAGCAATTGACATTTACACCACACTCTTCAACAATGCACTGAATAATGCATATTATCCAGTGCATTGGAAGACTGCTGTGGTTCATCCTCTCCCGAAAAACGGAAAGGACAACTCCAACCCGTCAAATCTTCGGTCGATAAGTCTTCTTCCGAGCATCAGCAAAGTTTTCGAAAAGATCATTAATAGGGCTCTGACTAAGTGGGCTGCGGACAACAAAATAATTCCGGATAAACAGTTCGGGTTCAAGGCGGGTCATGACACAATTCATGCTGCGTCTAAACTCGTTTCTGATATCCAATGGAATAAATCAAAACAACAATGCAATGGTGCTGTTCTGGTTGATTTAGAAAAGGCCTATGACACCGTATGGTTAGAGGGTCTTTACCTAAAACTGAGCAGGCTTGGCATAAGCAAGCCATTGTTGTATATACTTTATGATATGCTTAACGGTAGAAAGTTTGTTGTCAAAAGTGGCAATGTAACTTCTACCACAACATTCTCAATTAAAAATGGTCTTCAACAGGAAGCGGTGAATTCGCCGATTCTCTTCAGCATTTACACCAGCGATCTGATAGGTAGTTTTACAAAGGCAACGATCTAATTGCGTACAGAACGGCCCGAAAGGTTGAGGTTATTAGAATTCTCTTGCAGCGTGATTTCGACAAGATTCAGCGATATTGCGACGACTGGAAACTGAAAATAAATGTCCAGAAGTCAGAGACAATTTTGTTCCGGACTCCGTTGGCTAGGGCCACGAGGGATACGTGCAAGAATTGGCGCAAGATTGTCATCGTTGATCTTCATGGGCAGCCATTAGCGAGCAAAAGTGTAGTGAAGTACCTCGGTATCTGGTTAGATCAGTATTTATATTTCGACAGACATATAAATGCTGCTCTGACCAGGGCCAGAGGAGCCTTCGCTCTGACGAAACGGCTGTTTTTTAGCAGTCGGCTTGACCCCAGAGTGAAGGTAATTTGCTACATGGCCCTCATACGGCCAATGATCGTTTATGGTTGTCCTGTGTGGTTCAACGTTGCCCCTTCCCAGATGGAGAAAATTCGGGTGTTCGAGCGGCAGTGTTTAAGACGCTGTACCGGCTTATATCGAACAGCCGAGTCTTCCTATGTGCATTATTTTTCCAACGAGGTCCTATACAGCGAGGCTCGAATCAACAGAATTGACAATTTCGTGATAAAACTCGTTCGAGGTCACATTGCAAGAGCTATGTGTTCGACCAACAATTTAATTTTCGGGGCGTTCTATCCGAACGACGAGTATTTTGAAAGTGCACGCTTGAGCGGGTTCATTCCACCAGAGGCATTCCTCTTTTTAGACAAATGCGGTCTGATACAGGATAGATTGGCAGTTCCGTTAATCTACCACGTCAGACGAAGAACCGTGGATAGGCGACTCCCGTACAGTCGGGACGTCATGGCACAAGGCGGAGCAGAGCTCCTTCGGTTCAGTAGGGCTGTGTCCGAACGGGACCGAACTGATAGGGTGAAGCAGGAGAACCAGTTTTGGTGGCTTCAATCGGCACTTGATATTGGGTAGTCGGGATGGGGTTTTAAGCCTTGGCCGGCTTACATAGTTGTTTTATAGTTTTAGGGTTTAGTTTTAAGTAGAATAGGCATTGTGGCACAAAAAGAAATAGAAAATAAAAATTAAAAAAATACAAAAAAAAAAAAAAATTAAAAAAAAGAACATTAAAATAAAAAAAAAGAAACATGGAATATAAAAAAAAAAAGACAACAAAATATAAAAATAATGTTAGATAGTTAGATTTGCTGCTGTGGTTGTTCTAGATTTAAGTAGTTTATAGGTAGAATAGGTAGTTTAAGTTAGTTTTAAGTTTTATTTTAGGAGTTATTTTAAGTAGTTTGTAAGTAAAAATAAAAAAGGATATTGACATTAGTTTTTTTTTCAACTTTTCTAATAAATACAAAAATAAATAAAATTTAAATGAAGTAAAATAGATCTTAGGGCCGAAAGGCATTAGTTTTAAGTGTTATAGTTTAACTTAGAGTGTCCGTATGGGACCATTAAGTTAGTTGTAAGTTATGGATAATTAGGCTAGTTTTATGAATTTTTGTCTAGCTTTAAGATAGGTTTAAGAATGAATTAATAAAAAATGAATTATAAAAAAAAAAAAAACTGGCATCCGAACACAACTCCAAGGGTCGTGGGTTTGAATCCCGTGCGGAGTTCACTAGAAATCTTGAAGCATTTTTTTCACAATCGTTAAATCGTAGATTTTATAGATTGGGAAAAAAAGCAAATGGAGAAGGAGAGGAAAGCAGGGGTATCGAAAGATACCTCTGCCAATACATCAGGCCACATTACTGTGGTGGAAGCGGTACAAAAAATCACCGAAACAACATCTGACCATTCAACGGACCAGTGGGCCATTGTTAAGAGAAAAAGGAAATCTCCAAATTTGGTAAAGCGAACAAATCCAGCCAAGCGGAACGCTAATAAAAAAAATGGAAGAAAAGACGAAAGGTGTGACGTCAGAGCTCGAAACATCGGAGAGTGACGACTCTGGGAGCCCAGATTACGTCTCAGACTATGAAGAAGGGCAGTTTAGGTCTCCGAAATATAGGAACAAGATCCTATCGGAGCCAGAACAGCCAACAAATAAATCGTTGGAAGGGGAGGTGGACCAAATCCTCCAAGAAGAGAAGCAACTGATGGAGGCACTGCAAACTAAACAGGCCGCCATCAATAAATTTGAAGACAGCCTGAA
The DNA here is from genome assembly GCF_945859685.1 of Eupeodes corollae. Lineage (NCBI taxonomy): Eukaryota > Metazoa > Arthropoda > Insecta > Diptera > Syrphidae > Eupeodes > Eupeodes corollae. The sequence goes on from NC_079148.1 coordinate 82,778,843, forward strand.
AAAACTAAAGGAGGAAATAGAGCCACTCCTCAGTCAACTCAAGCTTAAGCAGAAAGTGCGCCGGCAGCAAGTGGCAGCGCAACGCCAACTGCAACAAAAACAACTTCAGCAAAAACAACAACCACAGCAGCAAAAACAACCACAACCCAAGCCCGCTCCCAAAAACACAAGAGCGGAGCAAAATAAAAAGAAGCCAGCAGCAGTGACAGGCCCAATTGCTGATGGCCCATCGACCTCGGCTAAGGCCAAGCCGCAGCAACAACAACAGCAGCAGAAACAGCAGCAGCAGCAACCGAAACAGCAGCAGCCGAAACAGCAGCAGCGAAAACAGCAGCAGCAACATCAGAATCAACCACAGCCCAAGGAGAAGGTGCCACCAATTAGAACCTATCAGGTTGACCTGCAGGACTTGAAACAGGTATGTAAGTCGGATACTAAGGGGAATTTTTTACTTAATATTTTGAACGAAAAAGAAAAGCGGTATTCGGTGCAGCGCTTCTCACTGGCCGAATACAAGCTAGTGAAAGAATTATTAAAAGAGGCCACAGCTGAGTTCTTCAGCTACACGCCCAAATGTGAGAAATTTAAGACGGTCCTTCTGAAGGGCATAAGTTCCTGCACGGAACCGGAGGAGCTCTTAGCTGAGCTCCGCCAAAAAGCTATTGACGATCTCAATTTTATCGGGGTCAAGCCTTTCACTACTATAGGCTGCCAATGTTTCTCGTAACATTATCGCCCCAAAGCAGTTTTAATAGTGTCAAGGGCATCAAATCTCTCGACAATCAAGCTGTACGCTGGGCGACATTAAAAAGGCACGACGACATTCTACAATGTACGAAGTGCCAGAGGTTTGGCCATGCCCATGCCAACTGCAATATGCAGTTGCGTTATGTCAGGTGCGGAGAAACCCACAAAGAAGGAGAATGTAAGCTGGGGAATGAGCGGGTTGAGGATTTGACCCTGCTCAAGTGTGTCCTTTGTGGAAACCAAGGGTAAACGGCTAGTTATAGGGGTTGCCCTAAGGTCCAAGAAATTAAACAAAAACAGGCCAGTCAAAAAGCCGAAAGAAGTCGAACAGTTCGACAGGCTCCAATACAAAAATTCGTGGATCCCAAATTCTCTTACGCCCAAATGGTGTCAGGGAGTGGGAACACGAGACAGGCTCCACCAACGGTTGCTCCAAAGGCCCCTGTACCTAAGGCACCAGAGGTGCAGCCTGACATTGAAGCCTTGTTGTTGAGCATTCAAGGTCAACTAACAGGACTGCAAAGTCAGATAAAGGAGCAAGGCAAAAGGGTAGATCATCTCTACTCTTTGTTGCCTGGCCTGGTGCAATTTAGACAATAATGGGCGCGCTGCCGGAGACGCGCCTTAAAGTCCTTGCTGTGAATGTAAATGTACTGATTATGATTGAACGAAGAGCCAATATGTTCCAATTGTTGACAGACTACAGTCCCGATGTGTTTATGGCTAGCGAAACTAAGCTAAACCACAAACACAAATTGACTCAAAAAAATTACAATATCGTAAGAAGAGACCGGCCCGACTCCACTCAAGGGGGCGGTGTCGCTCTCTTTATACGAAAAGGCATTAATTATAAAGTCATATACAACAATGAATTGCGAAAGCTCAAGACGCTAGAAGTTTGCGTTGTATGCATCTCTCTCACTCAAGGGAAGCGGATGTATATGATTGCGGCTGGAGTTCCGCAGGTTACTTACTGTGCGTCAGAACTCGAGATTCTTTTTAGGGAACTGAAACTGAGCTTGGAAGAAAACTATTTCATCTTGGCCGGTGATTTGAACGCAAAACATGAAGATTGGGGAAATCAACATAGTAATCCCAGAGGTAATCATCTTTTTAATTTGATGAATCTTTACAGCGTTGAATATGGCGTCGACATGCTGGCTACCGAAAAGCCATCGTATCCAAGAAGCGGCTCCTTTCTGGATCTTTTGCTGTACGATACTAGACTGACAGTAACAGACAGAGTGGGTAATCACCCGCGAAACTGCTTACAGACAGTCGAGTACGACAGTGATCACTGCGGACTGGCTGCTGTAATGCAGATTCCGAACGAACGCGTGGAGATGGAGGAATACGTTGCAACGCACTCTTACAATTACAGTAAGATGCGTTGGCCTCGTTTCACCAACGCCTTAGCGAGAGAACTTCGTTCGAGTGACATAGCCCCAGCAAACAACAGAAACCTGACAAACACAGAAATTGACCAACACTTACAACAGATGGACGAAACAATAAAACGAACGATGGAACGGACAATCCCAAAGTACAAAGAACGGGACCAAATGGACGCTTACAGAAACGCGACAATTGACGCACTACGCAGGCACAAGAGTGGCTTACTGACAAGACTCAAAAACTTGCACAGACGACTTACAGATCCACGCGACTTGGAGGTTAGGACACTGAAATCGTCAATAAAAAATGTCAATCTGTTGATTAAGGAGAACTACAGGTTATCAATTAACAAGTACTGGGACCGCAAGATCCGGTCAGTTAATTCGAGTGACCCTAGTATGTTTCCAAAAATCAACAAAAAACGATAATGACCTTCCGTGTCTTAAACTCCAAAGAACTGAAGAGAACAGAGACGTACTCATGACTGCGCAAATAGATCCAGAGTAATTTGAGATCAAACCCACATCCTGAAAAAAAATCACCTACCAATTGATAACTTATCTACAAAAAAACTTTAAAGGTCAAACAAATCTAATCTTCAAATATTGCAGAAAAACTTAATGCCAAATAAAAGCAAAATACCTACCAGCCAAAATATACATACGTCACTCTCAAAATTGAGCGTACACTTACAAGAAATCGAGTTATATGGTTTTTTAAGTGATTAAAATGCAACATTTTTGGTAACTTTTTTTAAATTTCTTTTATTTAATATATTTACTTACATAAACAAAAGAAAAATTATGAAAAACAATAAACAAAACATAATAACAATTCTAAAACTTAAAAATGGTTAAAATTCATGACACAAAATTGAGCGTACATTTGAAGACATATGTGGAAAAAAAAGTTATAAGGTGGTAAAAATAAAAAATTAATATTTTGTAGGACCACCTTTAGCCTCTATCACAGCTTGTAGGCGCCGCTGCATCGATTCCACAAGTTTTGTTGTGAAAGAAGAGGGGATATTCTCCCAAATTTTTGTAATCTTCGCCTTCAATTCGTTTTTGTTGCTTGGATTGAAATTCTTGAGCCTTCGCTTGATTTCTTCCCACAAGTGCTCAATCGGATTGAGGTCCGGTGACTGAGGTGGGGTCTTCAGCTGGTTTCTGGCATTATACAGCAACCATTCCTTCACAACAAACGACGTGTGTTTCGGGTCGTTATCCTTTTGGAAGTAAAATTCAGCTGATAAATTTAGTTTTTCCGCATGTTTCTTTTGAGAATATCCAGAAATTTAAACTTGTCCATAATTGTGTCAATGAACTCACTACATTAAATTTGATTGTAGTTACTGTCGAGATTTCAAGAGTCGCAAAAATTCACTCCTTTTAAAGTTTTTTTGTAAAATGGCAGATAAAAGAAAAGAAACCGACATTTCTACAAGGCAGCTAATTTTAAAATTACATTTAAAAGGAAAATCTTTGCGGGAAATTGGTGATATTGTCGGGCGAACTCATTCCACGGTGCAAAAAATTATAAACAAATTTCGTTACGAAGGTACGATCTTTAACAAAGCTGGAAGGGGACGAAAAAAATGTTGTCTCAACAAGATGAGAGAGTAATTTTGCGATAAGTTAAAGAAAAACCAAAAATAAGTCTACCCAAGCTGGCAGCGAAGATGGCGGCTGTTATTCAGAGACCAGTATCTACCGAAACTGTTCGTCGTGTCCTTCGGAGGAACAATGTTAATGGGAGAGTTGCTAGGAAAAAACCCTTCACTTCGAAGATGAATAGGCGAAAGCGCCTTGAGTTCGCTAGGGAGCACCTCAACAAGCCTCAAAGTTTCTGGGACAACGTTTTGTTCTCAGACGAAACTAAGGTCAACTTATTTGGTTCTGACGGAAGACAAATCGTTTGGAGAAAGCCAAATACTGAGTTTAAAAAAGAGAATTCGAGTCCCACTGTGAAACATGGTGGAGGTAGTGTCATGTTATGGGGGTCTATGGCTGCAAGTGGAACGGGAAGATTTGAGTTCATTGACACAATTATGGACAAGTTTAAATTTCTGGATATTCTCAAAAGAAACATGCGGAAAAACTAAATTTATCAGCTGAATTTTACTTCCAACAGGATAACGACCCGAAACACACGTCGTTTGTTGTGAAGGAATGGTTGCTGTATAATGCCAGAAACCAGCTGAAGACCCCACCTCAGTCACCGGACCTCAATCCGATTGAGCACTTGTGGGAAGAAATCAAGCGAAGGCTCAAGAATTTCAATCCAAGCAACAAAAACGAATTGAAGGCGAAGATTACAAAGTTTGGGAGAATATCCCCTCTTCTTTCACAACAAAACTTGTGGAATCGATGCAGCGGCGCCTACAAGCTGTGATAGAGGCTAAAGGTGGTCCTACAAAATATTAATTTTTTATTTTTACCACCTTATAACTTTTTTTTCCACATATTTCTTCAAATGTACGCTCAATTTTGTGTCATGAATTTTAACCATTTTTAAGTTTTAGAATTGTTATTCTGTTTTGTTTATTGTTTTTCATAATTTTTCTTTTGTTTATGTAAGTAAATATATTAAATAAAAGAAATTTAAAAAAAGTTACCAAAAATGTTGCATTTTAATCACTTAAAAAACCATATAACTCGATTTCTTGTAAGTGTACGCTCAATTTTGAGAGTGACTGTAACTATATACAAACGTATAACTACCCCCATATTCTTCTTCTTTACAAAGATCTGCAATACAAAAATCGAATCGTAGCTTTGCATTCATAATACAAACCTTTGTGCATAGATATATGTATAAAGATCGTACACAAAGAGAAGCAGCCTTATGAATGTAAATAAAAACAAAAATCGGTAAAAGATCCTTAACAGGTGATGTAAGCATTCAAAATTTCATTCATTCCCTTATTGGACACAATGTTCAGCCATTTTTTTTTTTCATATAAAAGTGCATTCATATAAAGAAAAAACAAAAACAAATTTATTGGCCTTCATATGGTAGCTTTGTATATGAAAACATTTACAAGGATAGACTAAAATAGAATGAAGGAAATTGTGTAGATATTTTGGGTGGATAAATAATTATCTCCCTTATTCTGCTGGCTGCTTATGGAAAAAGAAATAATATTTTTCTCTCGCTTCTACTAGCGCCAATAGCTCGGCAATCTGTTGCCCTAAAAAATTTTGCTCATGAGAGTACTATAGTTTTAATATACAAAGCCACCATAATATTTCCTTTATCCTATATCCACACCAAAATATTTCCTTTCATTTTATATCCCCACCAAATTATTTCCTATAATTTTATATCTACCCCAAATTATTTCATATAATTTTTTTTTCTCGAATTACTTCCCACTTTTTCCCTTTCCTCTTTTATTTTCTAACCACACTTTCACCACACAACACAAGCACTATTTATTTCTTCCGTTATATTTATCCTTTTGGTTTGTTTTAATTCACTCACCTTTTTTATCCGCCATTCCTGTTTTGTTTTTTCCTTGTAATCACCAATTGTTTATAGCTTTAATCTTCAATTATTTTCCTGTTTTGATTTTTCACTTTTAATTTTTGATTATTTTTCCTTTAAATTATTTGTTCTTTAAATTATTTTCCTTTATTTTACTACTTGTTTAATTCTTAGCTCACTTCTCGACTTCTCGTATGCAACTGACTACCTAGAGGAAAAATTTGCACCGAGCGACGCCGTCGCTGCTGCCGTTCTCGTTTGACGTGATATTTTTCTCTCCCTCTCTCTAGTGCGATGGATGGCTGATTCGATGGTGGTGGTTTGTGTTAGTATTTTATATACTAAGTCGAAGCATTGACGCTCGACAGGTTTTGTGTTGTTGGTGGTGGTGATCTGGTAGTTGAAATTTGTTTTCCCCCACCTATTTCTGTGATGTGTCGTTGAGTTTCTTGTTTAATGCAAGCTACCGACGCAGCCCAAACAAGTCTGACCACGCACACAAAGAAACGTGGGTATTTCCCCGTGATGTATGTTATACATACTTCGTCACCCATGCCAGATGCACAAAGGCAATAATTCAAAATAAAATAATATTTAGCGCAAATAACGCAAGAACGCAAAAAAGATATTATTTCGACCAATCTGTGTGGTTGTAAGGCACACAGACGGACAAAATAGCCGCAAATAACGCAAAAATTATATTTTGACAAATCTGCGTGGTTGTAAGGCACACAGACTGACAAAATAGACGCAAATAAACGCAATGAAAGTAGTACTTTGACCAATCTGTGTGGTTGTAAGGCACACAGAGGGACAAAATAGCCGAAAAACGCAAAAAAAAAATATATTTTGACAAATCTGTGTGGTTGTAAGGCACACAGACTGACAAAATAAACGCAATAAAAGTAATATTTTGCCCAATCTGTGTGGTTGTAAGGCACACAGACGGACAAAATAGACGCAAATAACTCCAAAACATAACTGAATTTCCCAATTCATGCGTTATGTATGATATATAGATTCATATTTTCTTCATGATCAAACTGTACATTTTCCAGTTGTACAGCCGACCATGTTACCTTAAATTTACACGCTCCTGCTTCCTCCTTGCTCCTCCTGGGCTGCTTTTTCCTTGACTTTATGTTCTCCTAGACGGATCCCTTCTGCTAGATCCTCTTGTTCCTGGTCTGTCTCCTTTTTTTTTACTACCGCGTTCCTCGCACTGTTTTTTTTTTTTCATTTTTTCACTCCCGTGTATTGAATCCATACGTCGCTTTTCTTTTTTTTTTTTAATCGTGGCTCGATTGACCATAATGTTCGCACCATTATAAAGTCCGAACGAAAAAAAAACTCGGTAACTTTTTCTGTGGGAAAAAGTATATAAAAAAACCACTTTTATTCTCCTGAATTGGTGTAGAACTTATTATTCGTGTATAAATATATTGGTAACAAAGACTATACGTATGGCCAGAGTTGCCATACGTAACAATATTTATAAAACCGAAACGTATTTTAACCGAAGTGTCCGAAATTTTGGACGAATTTTTGACGAACGACATCCAGTGCTTCAATAATAACTGTTCAAATTTGAGAAATGATGGATGATTTAGACATGCGCCCATTAAAACTAGGCAATGCAAACTATCTCGACAAAAATTACGTTACGTTTTGTTTATTTTTTTTACACATACCATCAATGTCATTTCAATATGCTACAATTTTGACAGTAAATGTATTAGATATTGTAATAGAAGGCTAATAAGTAGCAGACTTTTTTTATTTTGGTTATTAGCATAAATGTACTTACCAAGAGAACCGACCGGTACCCGCCTTGTCAGAAAAAACACCCTCAAATTCCATTTTAGGTCACCTGTCTCAAATTCCGTATTGGTGAATACATGTGAATACAATCAATGGCTACATTCCATTTTATGAAGTAAACGATATACGAGAAACCAGCAGTGTGATGTATGCATTTGGCAACACCATACATCTTCCATTATTAAATACATTCCACAATGAGTTTTGGATATCAGCTCTTTTGTTACAATGAATTATCCACTTCTCATCTAGACGTCAAAAAAAACTTCTTCTTCTAAGAGTTAAAATTATATATTTTAAACTTAAAATATCTTATAATATTGTTGTAATTGAGCCAGAAATACTGGTTACGGTAACCCAATCGTTGGAAGAGATTTTCTCAAAGTTTTTCAAATTAAACAAATACAAATAAATAGATGACGAAATTTTAAAAACGATTTTAAAAAATACAATTCACTTTTTTCTGACGTTTATGGTAAATTAAAAAATTGCAAAGTTAGCCTTGAAGTTGAGAGTAACGTGGAACCAATTTTCGTTAAAGTCGAAAGTCAAATACATGATTAAGTCAACCGCAGAGTTACTTAAACTTCTTTATAGATAATCTACCTTTGGTATAAAGCAAAAGTTTTACGTGGTATCGAGGGAGTAGATGATAGAATTAAGATTAAAAGATTAGACAATTCGGTACTGAAATTAAATAAAACTAAATGAGTGTTCGTGAAAGAAGAAATTTATTATTTGGTGTATCTAATTTCGAGTAAAGGTCTGATAAAAGTCAATCGATTGATGTTCAAATGGTAGACATGTGCATTCAAGAGGACATAAGCGTCCACAGGTTTTTCTTCAAACCAACCTCTGTTTATCAACTCCTAATCTCACCTCCCCGTGGTGAACATCGGGTGCCTAGTACCTTAACTGAAGATTGGGTTCCAACAACAGTGGAAAGTTGTTGGGGGCAGCAAACGAGAGAGGTTGGGGGAGGTGTTTCCACTAAGGCACCTCTCCTTATCCAGACGGCAGCGGAGAAATTCCCGAGATGGAATCAAAAGTGGCGTCTACAGTTCCAGTAAGGTTGAACTACTTAGTGAACACCTTATAGGAGCGGTTTTATTCGGCTCCCCATCCTTGGAGTTATACTTAGGATCTGGCCTTCCAGGTTGGGGGTTGTGCGTCGGGGTGACTTCCTGGCCACGTAAAAGCTTTCATAGTTGCGAAGCACCAACAAGCCTAGGATACGGACGGATTTACTGTTGACAACCAACGCAAACGAATAAAGGACAACGAACTTCGGATATGCACATGGAATGTTAGGTCCCTTAACAGACCACGTGCGGCCGAAGAATTAGCGGAGGCCCTAGACCGCTATAAAGCAGATATCATCGCCATCCAGGAAATACGATGGGATAGGCCGGGCAAAAAGAGGATGAAAAACTGCCATATTTACTATGGTGACTGCTACCACGAAAACCAACAGTGCTTATTTGGATGCGACTTCGTCATTGGAGCCAGACTTAGTCAAGAAGTCTTGAGCTATAGGTGCATCAATGAGCGCCTCATGACCATACGCATTAAGGCTAAATTCGGCAACATTAGCGTGACATGCGCGCACGCCCCCACAGAAGAGAAAGACGACAACACCAAAGATATGTTCTTTGAGCCAAAGATGACAACACCAAAGATATGTTCTTTGAGCTCCTAGACAAAACGTATGAGCAGTGCCCTAGCTACGATATTAAAATAGTCCTGGGCGATTTTAATGCCAAGCTAGGAAGGGAAGGCATCTTTGGTGGAATAATCGGGAAAACAGCCTACACGACAACACTTCCGACAATGGATTCAGGTTATAGATTTTGCTGCGGGGCGAAACGTCATGGTAGCTAGTACGCGTTTACCACATCTCAACATCCACAAAGGAACTTGGACTTCTCCAGATCAATCTACCGTCAACCAGATTGACTATATTGCGATCGACGCCAGACACGCTTCCAGCTTCCAGAGAAGATACAACGTCGAACGGCTACAATCGCCAGAGATCGCCAAATCCTTTTCCGACCAAGTTACAAGTAACCTCTCTTGAAGTTCTCTGCCGCCAACACAATGTATCGAAAACCAGTTTCAAACAGCCACCAACAAGGAATCCCTGGTTTGATGAGGAATGTCGGCAGGCAAATGCAGCCAAACAACAGGCACGCAAAGTGAGCTCTATGAGCAGAAGAGGCGAGAGGAACGCCGACTTCTCAGAAAGAAAAGGAGAGGGCATGAGGAGCGTGCGGTGAAAGATGTTGAGAGGTATAAAAGCAGGAATGAGGTTCGAATGTGTTATGAACAGGTGAAACAAAATTCACAGGTACATAAACCTAGAACCGAAGGCTGCAAAGACGAAAGTGGAAACATCATAGTGGAACCTCAGTCAATGCTGAGGATATGGAAAGACCACTTCTGCAGACTGTATAACGGCGACGAAGAACTGAATTCCGCTATCAGGCAGGATGATCCATTCAATATAGACGACGAAAGCCAACAATCCTATCCTCCCGACTTAGACGAAGTAAAGATTGCCATATCTAAGTTGAAGTCTAATAAAGCCGCTGCGCTGGAGCGGAAGGCTTGAATGCCGAGCTCTTTAAAGCAGCTGGAGATAAGTTGGTTAGGAGCATGCACCAACTTATCTGTTAGATATGATCGGAAGAAAGCCCGATGAATTGAACCTCAGTATTTTTTGCCCGATTCTGAAAAAAGGAGACCCTCTAAACTGCACCAACTATAGAGGAATCAGTCTACTTAACATCGCCTATAAAATCTTCTCTGCCGTAATATGTGAACGTCTAAAGCCCATCGTCAACAACCTGATAGGTCCTTATCAGTGTGGTTTTAGACCAGGAAAGTCCACAGTTGATCAAATATTCACATTACGGCAGATCCTGGAAAAAACTCAAGAACACCCAATCGACACCCACCATCTTTTCATCGATTTCAAGGCCGCATATGACAGCATCTACAGGGACGAGCTGTATAGAGCCATGTCTAGTTTTGGCATCCCTGCCAAACTCGTCCGTTTGTGCAGGATGACCATGGAGAATTCACGCTGCTCCATAAAGGTTGGAAACAACTCAACAGAATCTTTCGATGTTAAAAAAGGTTTAAGACAAGGTGATGCGCTGTCATGCGATTTTTTTAACATCGTGCTTGAAAGAATAGTACAGAGCTCACACGTGAACACTAGAGGCACTATCTTTCAAAAGTCTGTCCAATAACTGGCATGTGCTGATCACATTGACATAATCGGAAGAACTCAGCGTGATGTCTATGGGGCTTTTGTGAGTATTGAGGCAGAGGCGGCAAAAATGGGTTTAACGGTTAATGAGGGCAAAACAAAGTACATGCTGTCGTCTAGAAAGGACATACAACACCGACGTTTTGGTCAAAACGTCACAATCGACAGACAAAACTTTGAGGTAGTCAAGGACTTCGTCTACCTAGGCTCCGCTGTAAACGCAGAAAACAACACCAGCGCTGAGATAAAACGCAGAATAACTCTTGCTAACCGCTGTTTCTTTGGACTAAGAAAGCAAGTGAGTGTTAAATTCCTCTCTCGAGGGACCAAAGTGTTGCTATATAAGACCCTTATCATCCCCGTCCTGCTATACGGTGCAGAAGCATGGACCATGACAAAAGCCGATAAAAGCACCTTGAGTCGCTTCGAGAGAAAAGTTCTTCGTGTGATGTACGGTCCCATATGCATCGAAGGGGAGTGGAGGAGAAGATGGAACGACGAACTGTACGGGCTGTACACCGACGCAGACTTAGAAGAAGTGTAAAAGTCAAACGACAAAGTCTTTGAATCCGCACCCACAGGACAGCGCAGTAGAGGAAGACCGCGGATCAGGTGGCGCGCACAAGTGGAAGATGACCTCACCCAACATCTAGCGCGAAACTGGAGACATCTGGCTAGGGACCGAGCTAGATGGAGAAGTTTGTTGGGTGAGGCCCTAGTTCACACAGGACTGTAGCGCCACCTTAAGTAAGTGAGTAAGTAAAAGTCAATCGCGATAAAACTATAACGAATTTTCCTGTTCCAAATCTTTTTGTAGCTTCGAGCAGAATTACTAGCCATTGTTAATGCTACAAGAAAATTCTTTCAGTATTTCATCGGAAGGTTTTTTGATTAAGTAACGGATCACAAACCTCTTATCGCAATTTTTGGGAATAAGAAAGGTATTACACAAATGTCCGCCAGTAGATGGGATTTTCGTCTTTCAGCTTTTCAGTGTTAAATACGATACTTTAAATCGGAGGAAAATGTGGCCGATGCAATATCTCGCTTTTCTAATCGTACGAATAACGACGACGATTTCAAAGGTGGCGAAAAAAACACCGTAACGTATTTAAACCGTATTTAAAAGAATCGAGTAGTTTAATTTTCATTTTATTTCATTTTGTTTTTATTCATTCATATAAATTACTTAAAGCTAGATACAATTATACTAATTAAATTAAATTGAATGAAGTAAAAAATAGTAATCATTCTTTAACTTATTAAGTTAGTGTTGAATGACACGTTTCAATAAATAATTTCAATAAAGGTCTGATGTGGGGTGACAATCAGTACAAAGTAAATTCGTTATTATAATTATAATAAATGAACACAATATTTTAATCATTATACAATTATTTAATTTAAGATACAAAAGTAGAATTAAAAGATAAAAATGAAGAAGAAAGATAAAAATGAAGAAAAAATCAAAAAACGTAGGAAGAAATAGTAAAAAATTAACTTAACAATTTCAAAATGTAAATTAATTATTGTTATTTTGTGCTGATAATTAATTTGGGGTAGTACCCGTGGCATGATGGTTAGTGCGTTGGGCTGTCATGCTAGAGGTCTAGGGTTCGATCCCTGCCTATGCCATCTAAAGTCTTTTCACGGGTACTGCCTCTTGCGAGGAATTGACAAATTCTCCAAGAGTAACTCTTGTCATGAAAAAGTGCTTTCTCAAATTAGCCGTTCGGATTCGGCATATAAACTGTAGGTCCCCTCCATTCCTGACAACATTACTCACACACAGGAATGGTTGAGAGTTGTAAGTCACTAGGCCCTAGTTCTTCATGGACTGTTGCGCCACCCAATTTATTTTTTTTTTTAATTATTTTGGGGTTCTTAAAATGGATTTAATATGCTCAGTTTCAACAGTGAATAGCCAGTCCTTGACTTTTTTCAAAAAAGAACTCAACCGGGTAGTGTTTCTGATAAAAACAGGCAGTTTATTGAAAAATTTAGGTGCTGTAGCGATGTAAAAAAGTGAAAAATGTGTTCTACGAGTGAAAGGTTCATTCATAAGGTGCAAGCTGTTTGTGCGTAGATCATAAATTTCTGAGTTTCTACTGGGGATGTTGCCACTTTGTTTAAAAAATTCTTTGAGTACTTTAAAAACATAGAGATGTCTCATTGGTAGAATTTGCAATTCCTTGTATAGGGGCCAACTTGAAGCTAATCGATTTTTGTTAGAAATAATTCTTATCAAGTGTTTTTGTGCTATCAATAGAGGTCTAAAATTATTAGCATAGCACCCACCCCAACTGGTTATACCATATTGAAGTTTTGACTGTGCAAGACCGTTATAAATACATTTTAATACTTTTTTTGAGCAAAATGGTTTTATAAGATAAATTTTCCGAGAAACCAACATCAAATGCGATTTTAAAGTGGGAGTATGTTCCTTCCAGTTCAAATTTGAATCAATTAAAACCCCTAAATATTTAAAATGCAATACTGATTCGATTTTAAAACAACTATTGGAGCATTGAAATCTAGGATTAAAATTGCTCCTACCACACTTGTGAATAGGTAGACAAATTTTTTTGCAGTTATGGGCATGAAAGTATAGGTTGTAATCAGGAAGACTATTTCCAGATACTTTGAAGGTCACCAGTTTTGTTTTTTCGCTGATGATAAGCTTATGAGCAGTAAACCATGTCCTTAGTGTTTCTAGATCTTCTTCAATTTTTGTTATACAATCAAATAACGTGCTAAATTGATAAGTGAAGGCTATATCATCTGCAAAAGCAGAAGATGATCCATTAAGTTTTAACTCGAATATTGAGTTTATATAAAATAGGAAAAATAACGGACCAAGGACAGATCCTTGTGGAACACCATTTTTTAAATAACGGGAATCGCTATAGGTCCCATTTACAACAACTTTTTGTTCCCTTTCTATCAAATAGGATTGAAGCCATTCAAAAGTTTTTCCTCTAAAACCTGCACTGTAAAGTTTATCGAGAAGAATGCTGTGTTCAACCATATCTAATGCTTTTGTCATGTCAACAAAAAGTGCAATGGTGGACTTATTTGCATTAAGGCTGCCATATAATTCACTACATAATCGTAGAATAGCATCTTCTGTAGACATGTTTTGTCTAAAACCAAATTGGTTTTTACTAAAAAAGTTATTTTTATCCAAAAACGACATGATTCGCACCTTCATAAGTTTTTCGAAAACTTTGGAGATAGTTGGAAGCAAAGAAATCGGTCTATAGTTTGATATATTATTTTTTTTACCTTTTTTAAACAGCGGAATAACTTCGGCTCTTTTTAAATTTTTAGGAAAACAACCGCTTTCAACACTTGCATTAAATAAGTACATCAAAACATCCACAACATAAAATGCAATTTTTTTAAGAAGAGTACTAGAAATTCCATCAGAAGTACTTGAATTTTAGTTTTTAAGCGATAGAATAACTTTTAATATTTCTTGTGATGTTATAGAATTATAGACAAAACTATTACATTGTATACCAGACATTAAAATTGAACTCATCGAGCAATCACAACTACAGTAAGAATCAACTCTAGGCTTAATTTTATCAGATATTTCAGTGAAGTATTCATTAATTTAATTAGAAATTGAACTTGGATCAGTAAAGGAAACACCATCAACTTCTAAATTTTTTATTTCAATTGGTTGCCTTTCTTTACCTAAAATGTTATCAACAACTCTCCATACCTCTTTGACATTTCCTCTAGCTTTTAAAAACGCATCCGTATAGAAATTATTCCGAGCTACCTCAATATGTTTCTTAACAGTTTTACAGAGAGAAATATAGTGATTTCTAAGACTTTCATTAAGCGGATGTTTTTTACATTTTTTACTAAAAGCTTCTTCCTATTTATGAGTTTGAGGAGCCCTTTATTCATCCAAGGCTTTAAATGCTTCAACCTTGAACTTTTGGTTGACGAAGATGTACAAGATTTGATATGCTTTTCTAAGATTGAAAAGAATACATCAAAAGCTTCAGAAGGGTCACTTTCTAAAAACACTGGATCCCAGAATTCATATTTTAAGCACTGATTTAGTAAAAAGTAATCAATATAATTAATGGTTTTTTTGACATTTTTTTGACGTGCCGTTAAGTTCGAATTCAAAAAATTAGTCATCGCTATCATTCTGTGGTCTGTTATCATTAGATCATACACTTTTCCATTTGAAGATTTCTTGTAATTATTAAACCTATCAAATATGTGGTCTATACAAGTACTAGAAGAGTCTGTCACACGAGTTACTTCGTTTATGTAACTTTTAAGACCATTAGCTGCCATAAGTAGTAAATAATTTTCAGAATCTTTATCCGTTTCATTTAAAATGTCAATATTTATGTCACCTAATAAGATTAAGTTCTTGGCCTTAGTTATACTCAAGACATTGCTCAATTCATCAATGAAAATACTTTTACAAAAACTATGCAGCCTATATATACAATACATGACATAGCTATCATTTTTATAACAAAATGATAACTTCAATACATCCGCACTTGTAATTTCAACTTTTGAGCTTTCACAAAAAATATCATCTCTTACATAAGCAGCTATACCACCTGAGGCATATACTTCATTGCAATTAGCAAACATTGAATAACCTTGAATATTATATAAACTTAATTCATTTTCGTAGATCGAAATCTCACTCAAAACAACAACAACAGGTAAGCAATTAAACGTTTCAATATGCGCTAAAAAAGATGAAATTTTTTTTCTTAAACTACGAATATTTTGATGTAAACAAAAACAATTATCAACAAAATTAGATGCAATGACTGGATAAACACATATTTCAGGGACTGAAGGAGGGACAGAAATAGAACTATTAATATTCATATTTTATCAAAATCAGCAGCACAAAATATTCTTACTGGTTTGTCACCCTCACTCCTACGCATATAAACTCTCCCATTCTTAGTCCAAACATATTTAAATCCCATCACAGTTTTCAGTGATAATGCCTTGTTAAGCAATTGGCGAGTCTCATATGTTAAGCAATCGTTCACAAAAATATTTTCTGATTTTCTTTTCGCATCAAACAGATTAGTTGTAAGCAGATCTCTTCTTTCTCTTTTTGTTTTCATGATCTTTTCCTTCATCAGTTGTGAAACCAATTTTACACGAAGAATGTTGGTGTTGGTGCTCTTTACATTTTTGTTAGAAGCATTAGCATTAGAAGATGGTTTTGTTGTTATTTTTTTCATATAACATTGATCAATGTCTGCTTTGTTTATGTTTACGTTTAAACCATCGCACAAGACTTTGAGAGCGATATCAACGTTCGTTAAGGTGTTGTTGTTATTTGGAACGTTATAAATTTCAATGCAGTTCGCAAGAAGCTGTTGCTCTAGGTTGTTGACCTTTTCTTCTAGTGCAAGTATTTTTTTATCACTTTCAATGTTTTTGGCGACAAGTGCATCGATTTGTGTCTTGTGATATTGTTTCATCAAGACAACTTCAGAATAAATCATTTCTAAGGTCACAGCTTTTATTTCTTCTTCAGGCAATGGTGTGGTGATGAACTAGGTATTGGCGGGGGTTGCGGTGTTGGCTGTGTTGGCGGGGTTGGCGGTCTTGGTGATGTTGGTGATGTTGGCGGTGTTGGCGGTGTTGGCGGGGTTGGCGGTGTTGGGGGGGTTGGCGGTGTTGGTGGTGTTGGCGGGGTTGGCGGTGTTATTGGTGTTAGTAGTGGTGCTGGTAGCAGTAGCTGTGGTAGTAATGGTTGATGATGAACCAGATTGTTGTGTTGAAGCAGAATTTGCAATAACAGTGGTAGACAAGGTGGAAGGTGGAGAGTGCTGAGTACATGGCAGAGGTGACTCACATGACATAGAAGCTCGACGCTGTTTGCAGCAGGAAGGGCACCTATATGCTATTTTTTCTTTTGTCAGAAAGTCAATTTCGTTGGCTGTTAATTTAACGCATTTTGCATGAAAAAACTTTTGACATTCGGTGCACTCCACTTTCACTTCAGAACCACTGGTTTTTTTGCGGCAAATTCGGCACGACATTTTTGTTTAATTAAGGTTTAGTTTTTTCTTCTACTCTGAACGTCGAACTTGTCGAGTTGTAGAAGCTGAGTAAGGTCAATGATTCTCGAGAATTTTCTCAAGATAAGTCCTGAAACTAAAGGACGTTCTTATCCCTCTACCTTCCCAAAATCTTCATCCATTCCCACATAAACAAGGCATACCGGCCTACGCTTATGTCACCAACTCTTATCCCACCTCCCACGTTTGTAATGGCGAAAAAGCTAGCAACGGTCCTATCTCCTATACTCCTTCTCACTCTAGGAAACCTAGTTGAATTGCTGTTACCGAATCCCAATCTTTTCCTTACAAGTCAGAATGATGAATTAACGTCAACTGACTCCTCACCCTTTCTCTTCCTCCCCACCACCTCTCATCATTATTGGGCTGGATCTAAGGTGTTAAACGACCCGTGCCGATGATCAGCCTGGCTGGGGGCCCAATTCAAAAATAGCCCAGTCTCTAACGGAGTATCCGGATACCTGGCGACCTCCGGATTAACTAGCCTTATCTGTACATGCGAATCTCTGTGCAGATGGACCTTTTTTCTTCGCGTCTCGTGGGACCAAAATGTACAAAACAAACAACAAAAACAAAAACACATGTGAGACCGGTATCACTTCAGGACCGGGCGGCAGCTTGGTGTCAAAGCCTGCTGTCGTATCTCTTGCGGCCAACACAGAGAAGGGAGTAGTGGCTAACCACGGACCCTCCTCTGCTGTTGTAGCAACGAGAATAAAAAGGTAGCGATACCTATTTTCAGTAGTGGCAGGGTTGTGAAAAATGGCCCTACCACTACTACTGAGAACACTTCCAGAAATGGAAAAATCTCTAAAGGTCTTTATCGACAAAGGCGGCATGCGGCGAGAATCTTGAAGGCCTCTGGTGCATCATCGGGGGCTGAAAAGACACCGCAGCAAACCGCTAGCGTCGAATGGGCCAAAAGCATAATTGCTACAACTAGATCCAATAAGGACTCTACGTCCAAAAGAGAAAGATCTCTTGAGGGGCCCGCACCGACACCAAAACGGCCTCGGGTGCATAACACGAGCAACCCCCTAAATCCCATCAGGAAACAATCTAGTTTCAGTGACGTCGCGAAGGGCAAAGTCGTGGTTGCGGTCATTGACAGGAGCGATGATGATGGCACAATATCGGCTGATCGTTGGCAGTTGGTCAAGGTTAAGCTCTCGGGTGGCTTTTTGAGCATTTTGAGAGAGCTTCCAGGACCACTTCCTTCCATAAGCGATGGGAGTTGGCATCAAGGCCATGTCAAACTCATGGTTTGTGGCGACCAGAGATCTTGTGACCTTTACAAGCTTGCTGTAAGCCGGTTAGGTGAAGTTTGGCCAGGTGCGAAGCTCGAGGTTGTCGCTGTGGAAGACATTCCCAGCAGACCTAGAGCCCGTATCTGGATACCGATTGAACCTGCTGGTATCGAGGACATTTTCGAGATGGTCAAAGTGTGTAACCCGTCCCTTCCGACGCATAACTGGAAAATAGCCAAGCTAGAGGAGGTGAAGGGTCTTTATAGGAGCGCCATTGTGGTACTCAATAAAGAATCCTTGGCTCCTCTAGCCCTAAACGAGGGCTCCATAAACTATGGTTTCGAAACCATTAAAATTCGAATATATAAAAAAGATGAGGTTAACGCGGAAAGCGGGCCTCCAAAAACTACCGAAGGTGAACTAGCGGTTGGTGAACTGGGACGTCGTCTTCTCTCCTAACAGAGGGTGACGATGCACCCTTGTCCTCTTCAATCGCGAATGCACCCTCTACAAAAGTCGTGGACAGTCCATCCTTAATAGAGACTGAGGACGACCTTAACATGATCCTTCTGAATGAGGACGAACTCTTGGGTTCATCCTCAGACACAGAGGATCAAAACAAAACCGTGGTGGAGGTTGATCTGCCTAATTGTA